>NC_090298.1:55504166-55807196 GCF_039906515.1 Pseudorca crassidens
AAATCAAGAGATGAGTTGTTGGGACAAGGAATAGCCACTGTGTTTGGAAAGCCAGCAGACCAAGAACACGGTGGACTAGTGTTCCAAAGAACCATCACACCTGAGTTAGAACTCAGGCTTCTTTTATACTATATAGTTGCTTTACAATGGTGTGTTAGTTTCTGCTGTATAACAAAGTGAATCAGTTATACTTATATATATATATATATATATATATATATATATATATACCCCTTATATCCTCCCTCTTGCGTCTCCCTCCCACCCTCCCTATCCCACCCCTCTAGGTGGTCACAAAGCACCAAGCTGATCTCCCTGTGCTATGCGGCTGCTTCCCACTAGCTATCTATTTTACATTTGGTAGTATTTATAAGTCCATGCCACTCTCTCACTTCATCCCAGCTTACCCTTCCCCCTCCCCGTGTCCTCAAGTCCATTCTCTATGTCTGCATCTTTATTTCTGTCCTGCCCCTAGGTTCATCAGAACCTTTTTTTTTTTTTTTAGATTCCATATATATGTGTTGGCATACAGTATTTGTTTTTCTCTTTCTGACTTACTTCACTCTGTATGACAGACTCTACGTCCAACCACCTCACTACCAATAACTCAATTTTGTTTACTTTTATGGCTGAGTAATATTCCATTGTATATATGTGCCACATCTTCTTTATCCATTTGTCAGTCAATGGACACTTAGGTTGCTTCCATGTCCTGGCAACTGTAAATAGTGCTGCAGTGAACACTGTGGTACATGACTCTTTTTGAATTATGGTTTTCTCAGGGTATATGCCCAGTAGTGGGATTGCTGGGTCGTATGGTAGTTCTATTTTTAGTTTTTTAAGGAACCTCCATACTGTTCTCCATAGTGGCTGTATCAATTTACATTCCCACCGACAGTGCAAGAGGGTTCCCTTTTCTCCACACCCTCTCCAGCATTTATTGTTTGCAGATTTTTTGATGATGGCCATTCTTACCAGTGTGAGGTGATACCTCATTGTAGTTTTTTTTTTTATTTTTTTGCTGTACGCGGGTCTCTCACTGTCGTGGCCTCTCCCATTGCGGAGCACAGGCCCCGGACACGCAGGCCCAGTGGCCATGGCTCACGGGCCCAGCCGCTCCGCGGCATGCAGGATCCTCCCGGACTGGGGCATGAACCTGCCTCCCCTGCATCGGCAGGCAGACCCCCAACCACTGCGCCACCAGGGAAGCCCTCATTGCAGTTTTGATTTGCATTTCTCTAATGATTAGTGACAACAAGACAAATATTATTCTCTGTTCTGCAACTTTTTATCTGTGTATGAATGGAAGAGAGTTATACCTTTAAAGGTCAGAGCCTTGAGAATGGGTTGTCCGGTATATTTTAGGCTATAAGCAACATTCTTAACTTGTAGCAAAAGCAATAGAATACAAAGGTTAAAGTAAAAGAAACAGAACCAATGTGGAGTCAGATCTGTTCTTCTCTATTATGTGGTCACAGTGACTGGCTAAGAAATGGACAGGTGATGCAATCAGAGCCAGTGAGACACAATGTCTAGACTTTTACTGGGACTGTGAGAAAGAGAAACTCTATTTTGGCCACCTGGATTTAGACTGAGAGTATAAGCTTAGAGCTGTTAACAGCCATCTTGCCACCTCACAGGGAAACCCCATCTGAGAAGAAAACAACATATTAGAGAAAACAAACTGGGAACTGTCAAGAGAAATTGGACCCTTGACATTGGATGTCATCAACTGAACATTGGTATGTTGGTAAATTGGATGTTATCAACTGAACATCTCTTTCAAGACACACTTAAAGCTAGTTCCTGTTCTGGACTTCTCTTTCTTTTTTTCTTTATTAATTTTTATTGGAGTGTAGTTGCTTTACTGCACTTTTCAATTCTGTGAGCCAAAACACACACACAGACGCACACACACACACACACACAAAGACATACCTTTTACTGTTTAAGCCAGTTTAAGTTGGATTTTCTGTCACTTATAACACATCTTTCTCTCTTTTTATTTATTTATTTATTTATTTATTTATTTATTTATTTATTTACTTTTGGCTACATTGGGTCTTCATTGCTGCACACGGGCTTTCTCTAGTTGTGGCGAGCAGGGGCTACTCTTTGTTGCGGTGTGTGGGCTTCTCATCGCGGTGGCTTCTCTTGTTGCAGAGCACAGGCTATAGGAGCGTGGTCTTCAGTAGTTGTGGCATGCAGGCTCAGTAATTGTGGCTCACGGGCTTAGTTGCTCCGTGGCATGTGGGATCTTCCTGGACCAGGGCTCAAACCCATGTCCCCTGTGTTGGCAGGCAGATTCTTAACCACTGCGCCACCAGGGAAGTTCCTAATACATCTTTCTTAGAAGCATGTTTTTCACCAATAAAAGGAGGATAATACTTGCTACTGGGCTTTGGTGGGGTCTGAGTATTTTGGAAAGCATAAAGCCTATTCACCTATAAAGTATTATTCCTAATTCCTCTTTTCTGCTCGTGCCTGAGTTCCTCGCATACTAATACTTTTGAACATAAAACATAATGCTATACCAAAAGAACATTTTCATTACCGAATATGCCTGTTCTCTGTTCAGGGACTTCTGATCCCATCTGTTCCATGGAATTTTTCATATCATAGAATTCTTTGAAACCAGATCAGCAAAGTTCTGTTTCAATGAACCGTTTGTTCCCTAGGTCATGAAAATAGCTTCTGCAAATAAGATCCTATGTTAAAAATGATGTTTCTGAAAACATTTTACCTGTGATATATGCCAACACGCTTTGGATATGAAATTGCCTAGTAAATTTGTTGCTGATGTTTAGTAAATTTTCATTACTGCTAATTAGTTAAAGTCTAAAATCTAAAGTCTATTTCTGGTTTCTTGATCTTGGGACGTGCTGCTCAAAAAAGACACAGCCATGTGGGAAACTGACAATGAAAGCCCTTTGGTCTTTATTCAAACAGCAGAAGATTTTCTTTTCAATAATCAACTGCTCATTTTACTTTTGTACTTCTCTTTTTCCCTCATTTCTGCTTCTCCTTTTTTTCCATGACTCTTAATCCAGCTTTGAAATTTGATTCTTTGATTTGATCCATCTGCAATATTTATTCCTCAAAGCCATCATCAATGCCTTTGCAGAAATTCATCTGATGCCTGTGAACATTAGAAGACAGAGAGATATTAGAAGACAAGGAGATATTAGATGACAGGGAGATTTTAAAATTAGCAAATAGAAACAATATTTTGGTATGTGAATTCTATCTCAATAAAGCTGTTTATTAAAAAGGAAAAAAAAAAAAAGCAATGAGTTAATACTGACCCTGTCCCCCAAAGAACCAATACACAATCACATACTGCTTCTCCCCAGAAGAAAACTGTGTCTGGGGTTCACCAGCATAAAGGATGGTGACATTCTTCTCTCGGTATCCAAGTAAAAACCAGCAAACCCTCCTTCAAGTGTTACCAGTGAGGCATGTGGACTCACAGTGAGTGGATTGAAATGATAAAGGCATTTCATCTACCAGGATTTAAATGTGCCCTTTAAAGAATAAAATCAATGCCAGTATCCCTCTTTATACTCTGGTGGTACCTGTGTATATACAGCAAACCAGCCATTAGGAAAGAAGTTTTGCATCTTTCCACATAATCCAAAATGATGGCAAATTATGATGTGGTAATTAAATCAAAACCTTACAAAAGAAAAAAATATCTATGGACTGGATATATTCAAAGCTACCTTCTTTTTAATTTTGTTTTCCATTTTTTATGTTTTATCCCACTTTGCCAGTATTCTCTCCTCGTAATTCATTCTCTAGCTAGGCTGAACTTACTGCTACTTAGAATGGCAGATATGACAGTAAAAAGATGATGTCACCCTTTAGCCAAATTGCCCTATTATTACAGAATCCCTTATACTCTCCGTCATTTATCTCTGCCAACATGCTCCACAGGAAGGTTTTCCAGGGCAGATGTGAGCTCCCTCGGCAACAAAAGTGGTGGAGAGTGCACATTCATTTTAAAATCCTCAGAGGTAGAATTCAGTAAATCTTGAGATTTGGGAAATATATTGTGGAAAGGAGGCATCTAATGGCCTTAAATCTGTCCTGATTGAAAACCTCAACGAATCTTGAGTTTGAAACAATCCCCCAATTTTTTCTCCTTACAGAAATATTTTCACCTAAAAGCATGCTTTTGACCCATGAAAATATTGTGCAGACTAGTCTCTTTTGTAAATATATGCATAGATGCTAAGAAATGATTTTACATTTTAGTTGTCATTTGATTAGGAGTTGGGCAATAATTAGTAAAGGATAACTATGCAAGGTTCCATCAAGTGCACAAAAACAGCTCAAGATCAAATGCAGGCATCAGAGATAAAGGAAGGACTTTTTGAAGAGGAAAGCAAGCAATCAGAGAAACGGTATAAAACAGAAAAAACAACCCAGGAAATGAGAGTAAAAGAGAACCCAGAATAAACTGCGTTCATTTGAGGGATACTTTCCCCCATTTCTGCTCTTCCTCTTTTCTTCCCCAATTCTTTGGAGTGGAAGGTTACTTTTTAAAATACATTTTCTGTTTCCTCTTATCTTATTAAAATATAATACACACAGACAGCAAAAATTCCAATAGTATCAATACAAAAAGGGATACAAGGAATGGAAATTTCTCTCCCATTCCTGACCCCAGCTCCCTAGTATCTGCCTCTCTGTCACCTCAAGAGGGCAAATACTGTTACCCCCTTCCTGAATCTCTTTATTTGTGGGTGTACCATGGATCCCTTAGCTCCCTGCTGAAAACTGTGGATGCCCTTCTCAGAATAATGTTTGAAAATAGGTAAAATGAAGTACAGAGGATTACAAAGGAAACCAATTACATTGAAATATGATTCTACCCAGGAAGGCCTTAGGGATCCCTGGGCTCTAGGATAAGAGCCTCTGCTCTTACGGTTCTTGTGCATGTGCAATCATGTATATGTCCATATCTATCCTTTCCCACAAATGGCATCGGGCCTTCTGCAGTGGGTGCTGCTGGAGCTCTGCCCACATCCCCTGTACAGCCAGTGCATCCATCTTCTGGCTGCTGTGAGTGTTGGCGGTTAATGGTTCACAGCTGCCCCCTTCTACAGGGAATCGTCCTCCTCATGCCCACACTGTGGCATGCCCAGTCAACACCGGGGTACCAATGGTTGGCTGACTCCTAGTGCAATTCAAGCTCCAGAGCTCCACATGGGATCAGGCTAAAGATGATATCCATTAAGACCATCCCCTTAGGGTTTCCCTGGTGGTGCAGTGGTTAAGAATCCGCCTGCCAATGCAGGAGACACGGGTTCGAGCTCTGGTCCGGGAAGATCCCACGTGCCGCAGAGCAACTAAGCCTGTGCGCCACAACCACTGAGCCTGCGTTCTAGAGCCCACAAGCCACAGCTACTGAGCCCATGTGCCACAACTACTGAAGCCCGCTTGCCTAGAGCCCGTGCTCCGCAACAAGAGAAGCCACCACAATAAGAAGCCTGCGCACCGCAACAAAAAGTAGCCCCTGCTCGCCGCAACTAGAGAAAACCCATGCGCAGCAACAAAGACCCAATGCAGCCAAAAATAAATTTATTTATTTGTTTGCTTGTTTGTTTGTTTTAAAAAAGACCATCCCCTTAGCTTTTTCCCCTGCACTACCCCATCCCTCGTGCCCCTGGGAGCAATCCCCCCTAAAAGCCCAGGAATCCCTGTCTCAGTCTCTGCTTTCAGAAATCCTGACTCAAGGCACTCACTCACCATCCCTTACCTTGACTTTTCTATTTATCGATTTTTTGCTTTTTTAAAAATATATATTTATTTGTTTGTTTATTTGGCTGCGCACTCGAGATCTTCGTTGCAGTGTGTGGGATCTAGTTCCCTGACCAGGGATGAAACCCGGCCCCCCTGCATTGGGAGCATGAAGTCTTAACCACTGGACCACCAGGGAAGTCTCATATGGATTTTTTTTTCCATATCGATTTTTTTGAAAGACATTCCATATCAGTATACACGGATCTGTATACATGGATTCTTTTAACAGCCACATACTAATCCATTCAATGGATTTACCATAATTAATTTAGCATATTTCCAGCACAGTCATTTCCAATAGTTCCTCTCCGAGAACTTAAAAATCTAATTTTTAGGGCTTCTCTGGTGGCGCAGTGGTTGAGAGTCTGCCTGCCGATGCAGGGGACACGGGTTCGTGCCCCGGTCCGGGAAGATCCCACATGCTGCGGAGCGGCTGGGCCCGTGAGCCATGGCCGCTGAGCCTGCGCGTCCGGAGCCTGTGCTCCGCAACGGGAGAGGCCACAACAGTGACAGCCCCGCGTACCACAAAAAAAAAAAAAAAAAAAAAAAATCTAATTTTTACATGTTTAAATGTAGTTACTGACTTACCACATTCTAAGCACAAACGGTCCACGACTTAGGATTTTTCAACTTTACGATGGTGAGCAAGAGACACACCATTCAGTAGAAACTGATTGGGAGTTTTGAATTTTGATCTTTTCCGGGGCTAGAAATATTATGGCCCGATGCTCTCTAGTGATGCTGGGCAGCGGCAGCAAGCTCAGTGCCCAGTCAGCCCCTGATCACAATCAATACACTTACAACCGTGCTGTACCCATAAACCCATTCTGTTTTTCACTTTCAGTGCAGTATTCAATAAATTACATGAGATATTTAACACTTTATTATAAGAGAGATTAGAAGATTTTGCCCGACTACAGGCTAATGTTAAGTGTTCTGAGCACCTTTGAGGTAGTCTAGGCTAAGCTGTGCTGTTGAAAATGCATTTTCAACAAACGATATTTTCAACATAACCCCATTGTAAGTTGAGGAAGATCCGTATCTAATTAGTTGTTGAGGAGTCTTTCTTCGACTTCATTAGCCACAAAACTTTAGAACCTTGCTATCTTTTTGGAAGAAAGCTTTATTCTCAAAGCAATTTATATTTCAATTTGACAAACTGTAGAGACTCCGTTAGCTCCTAACCCTTGCATCTCTCAACGCCCCCCCACAGCACCAGTCTCTAGCACCAGATCAAGGAACACTCTCCGTTCTAAACAGGAGAAAAAACAGGCCCCGCAAATGCGTCACTTGGACCCGCGAATCTTTGGACCTCAGGTTCTTACCTCCCCACCAGCAAGAGGAGTAGATGCTTCTCTGGAATCTGGTAAGAAACTGCTGAACCCCCGTGCTCTCACACACCACCCCACCAAGGAACCTGTTCCCAAGGACAGCACCGCCTAATCTCCCAGGGGGAAGAGAAGCGGTTCCTCTCTGCCCCTCCCATTGAAAGGTGGTTCCCCTCCCCCCTCCCAGGGTAGCACTTGGGGGCGTTTATTTGAGGCTGACCCTCACCTTTCAAACAGCCTTCCCATGTGTAGGAATTTCCCCCAGTGTAAATTCCCCTTCCCCAGGACAGAAACCAGGACTCACTCTTCCCGCCCAGCAGCTGCTCTTAGTGTGCAGGATGATAAACCCAGAATAGAGCAACGCGAGGAAGCAGGCGCTGCTCAGAATGCTAGTTCTGAGCAGAATGGAAGAGAGCCCTGAAGATCCCCAGGTGGGCAGTGGCAGTAGGGTCTCTGCTGGCTTCGTTCCATGGGGTAAGTTCTGTTGCTGACGTCTAAGAATTAAGACTGATAATTTAATTCACGTTTGTTTTTCTTTCCCTCAGAGGCTCCCCTCTCCTCCAACCATGAAAAGATGCTTGATTTCACTCAAAATCAGAGAAATGCAAAACAAATCAAGGGAAATACTGTTTTCTACCTACCAGATTGACAAAGATGAAAAAGTTCAATGAACTATCGATACCTTGGTGTGAACAAGGGAAAACGTGCTGCCAGTGGGAGAATAAACCAGTACAACCTTTACAAAGAGAACTGGGCTATGAGCTATCAAGTGTGAATGCAAAACCCTTGACCCAGCAATGTCACCAACAGGAATTTATCTAATAGAGGCAAGCAAACTTTTTCTTTAAAGGAACAGGTAGTAAGTAGTTTAGGCCTCCAGGCCAGGTATCACTGCTGCAATTACTCAGCTCTGCTGCTGTAGTCTGAAAGCAGCCAACAGACATTATGTAAACAAGTAGGCATGGCTGTGTTGCAATAAATCTTTATTTAAAAAAACAAATGGCACGTTGAATTTGGCCCGCAGGTTATAGATTGCCAAGCCCAGCTAGGTACACTTGAACAAAAAACAAAAACATATATACTGTATTCTTCATAGCAATAGCCTAAGAATGGAAACCACCTTGATGTCCATCAAGAGAGGACTAGATAAGTAAATTATAGCACAGCCATTCAACAGAATACTTGCAGCCACTAAAAAGAAGGAGGCAGCTCTATGTGTACTGATAAGGATTAATATCCAAAATTTATCAGATTTTTTAATAAATTAAAACAAAATTTTTTTTTACAGTTCTTTGCATTGGGTTTATTGGACAACACCATATTGAATATCTTTAATCCCAGAATCTGCTTATTCTTTTTTTTAATTGAAATATAGTTTCTGTACAATATTATACAAGTCACAGGTGTACAATATAGTGATTCACAATTTTTAAAGGTTATACTCCATTTATAGTTACTGTAAAATATTGGCTATAATCCCCATGTTGTACAATATACCCTTGTTACTTATTTTATACCTAATAGTTTGTACCTCTTACTCCCCTACCCCCGTGTTGCCCTTCCGCTTCAAATTTTTTAAAATGCAAGGTGGAGAGCAGGGTAGAATATAATTCCATTTTTTGTAAAAATTATATATATATAATTAATATTTACACATATATATATTTGCTTATCCAGGCATAGCACATATCTGATGGACACAAATGAGACTGGGGAGGGAAACTAGATGGCTGGGGGACAGGAGCATGAGGGAGACCTTTTTGCACCATATGCCCTTTTGTGCCCTTTGAATTTTATACCATGTGCTTTACCAATAAAGAACAAATAAATGCAATTTAACTTTTTTAATGCATATACTTTTTTAGTAGTGTTCTGGATCACCAGGTATAAACAGGAAAATAAAGCAGGGCTCTGGACAGCAGACCTTGCTATTTCCAAAGTCCCCTCCCATGCCCAGGGGCTGCATTGTGTCCATCAAAGAGCATCACAGAGGGAATCAGGAGACTTGGCTTCAAGTCCAGCCTCTGTTACCAACCCTCTGTGCTGCCCTGGACCAGTCACCTCATCTCTCTGATCATCCCTTTCCTCTTTGGTAAAATGGAGGCAATGGTACTTTTGAGCTATGTGATATAAAATAATGTTATTGTTATTGGGGAAATCTATTAATGTCTCTGGGTCTCTTTCCTAATCTGCAAAATCAGAAAGTTGGATAAAATGAGACTTTAACTCTCAAATACATTATTCTATTAATAAACAAAGTTGTCATTTACAAGAATTCAGACAGGGTCATGAGCTTGGCAAACAAATGAGGATCTCTTTTTGCTTATCTCAAGAGAGTGACCTCCAAGTCCAAAAAGAAAATAAGATATATGTTTACAATTAGAGATCCAGGAGGTGGGAAAGGGCTGCCTCCTTCCAAGGATACCACCTCTTCTTTCCTTGGCCCAGCTAACCCAGCGGTTGTCAGCCAGGCAACTTCACTTTTTTTTTTTTTTTAAGCTGCCACTGGATACAGAACAAGCTCTGTTGGAAAAAAAAAAAAAAATTAGGAAATGTCACTCACAAAGAGGGATGGATACATTAACAGTGTCAAATAATAGACTCGAGAGCTGACCAAGAAATGGAGGGGCCACGCAGGGAGGGCCCCCTGCCCCATCCTGACCTCTGGCCTTCACTAAGAGCTATCATTTGTATTGTTTCAGGAACTCCAGGGAAATGACAGGGTGGTGATAAGGAAGAGCAGCTTTGCAGTATCCTCCTATTTCTGAGAAGTTCTGGTTATTGTTAAACAAAAGTTTGGAGAAGTTAAACTGACAGGAAATAACACACGTGTTGAGTTATAAGGTGGCAAATGTTGTGAAATCCGTCTTCAGAAAAGTTCAGCTGGATGAGAGTGTGCTGATGTGATAAGGAGCAGAGCTCCCGACACCATCTCAGCTGGTGGAAGACTCTTTTCCTTTCCTTCCTCATTTCCGTGGGCTTGGGATAACCACCCAGCCACTCTGAAAAGAATGTTGCAAAGGTTCTTCATGTCCCTGGCTTCAAAGAACGTTTTACTCCTGAATAAACCATGTTTGTCCTCTCAATCTTAGAACGAAGGCAGCCAATCCAATCTCAGACATTTTAACAAATCACAGACTCTCTCTGGACATGCAGAGAGCATGGTGGGGATACACATCCAAAAATGATGGGCTGAGACATGAGAGAAGGGATGTGGGCCTCAAAGCTGCAGAGAAAAAGAGGATGGGATTTCAAATGTGAATTAAAGGATTACACTTTCTCTATGAGAGGTGGGAGGAAATGGTTATTACCTAAATGATGCAGGACATAAGGGTTTGCTAAAAAATTTTGGTGGACTATGGGACAAGCAGAAATAGGATGGAACAAATGAACCGATCTATGAAATAGAAACAGACTCGCAGACATAGAGAATGGACTTGTGGTTGCCAAGGGGGAGGGTGTGGGGGAGGGATGGACTGGGAGTTTAGGTTAGTAGATGCAAAAACTACATATAGAATGGATAAACAGCAAGTTCCTACTGTACAGCACAGGGAACTATATTCAATATCCTGGGATAAACCATAATGGAAAAGAATATATAAAAGAATGTATATGTGTGTATAACTGAGTCACTGTGGTGTACAGCAGATATTAACACAATATTGTAAATCAACTATACTTCTGAGAATTCCCTGATGGTCCAGTGGTTAGCACCCTCACTGCTGCAGCCTAGGTTAGATCCCTGGTCGGGATCCCACAAGCTACACTGCACGACCAAACCTAAAAAAAAAAAAAAAAAACTGTACTTCAATAAAAAATAATTAAATAATTTTCTAAAAAATTTTTTAAAAAGAGATCAGCAAGCGAGGAGGAAGGGGGCTTCCCTGGTGGCGCAGTGGTTAAGAATCCTCCTGCCAGTGCAGGGACACAGGTTCGAGCCCTGGTCCAGGAAGATCCCACATGCTGCAGAGCAACTAAGCCCATGCACCACAACTACTGAGCCTGTGCTCTAGAGCCCACGAGGCACAACTACTGAGCCCACGTGCTACAACTACTGAAGCCCACGCGCCTAGAGCTTGTGCTCCGCAACAAGGGAAGCCACCGCAATGAAAAGCCCATGCTCCGCAACGAAGAGTAGCCCCTGCTCGCTGCAACTAGAGAAAGCCCAAGTGCAGCAACGGAGACCCAATGGAGCCAAAAATAAATTAATTTAATTTAATTTAATTTAAAAGAGAGAAGGAAGGGTGGGAGGGAAGGGTGGAAGGAAAGAAGATAGATATATATCTATGCTCAGAAAATGTACTAGGTAGAAATATATCAATGTATTAATAACAGGGAGTGAAACATGGAGAGATTTTTTCTACTTATGGATTATCTGTGTTTTTTACAATGACCATACATTAGTTTCTGTTCATTTGTAGGTAATGATATCATGCAAATGAGAACTATTTATTTCTGGTGAACCAATTATATTTACAAGTACTTTAAATAATTTTCATGGAGTTCAAAAAAGTAGAAAGGAAGAAAGAAATAGGATGGAAAAGAGAAAAGAAATCAGAGTTTGGAGCAGAGAAAGGTTTGTTGCAAAGGCCAAGCAGGGAGAACAGGTGGCTGTGGATTTGTCATTTAGCTGATGTATTACAATGAGCGTATAATGAGGCTCAAGGTCTATGGGAAGTGGAATCTTCCACTCTCTTGGGCCTAGTTGGTTCTAACCATTTTTTATAATATCCTCAACAGCTGTGTCATTCTTTTAATGGTTATGCCCTGCCCTCTTCTTTTCTGTCTCATAGGGGAGCCATAAGAGACAGTAGCAGTAGAGCTGACACAATCCCCAAAGGGATAATGGGAAGGAGAGCTTGCCTGAAGCTAGAAATGTTACCAAACTCAGGTTCAGCTGCTCAACACTTGAAAGCCAAGTGTTGGTTGGAAAGAAAAGGAAAGGTCACTTTATTGAGGAGGCCAGCAGCCTGCAGAGAAGGTGGATTCATGTCCAAAAACCAACTCAGAAGATTCTGCTTGACCAAGAAAGTTTTGTAAAGGGAAGTCAATCATTTGGGGAGGGGTCAGAGTCTTCCACTGTGTGCAGACTTTCTTCTGATTGGTTGGTGGTGAGGTAATAGGGCGGTGTTCCAGGAATCTTGTGCTCAGTGTGAAGTTGCCATCCTCCACCTGAGTGGCGGCCTTAGTTCCCGCAGACCTCAAAGGTATTGTTTATGTATCTTCTTTGAGGAAGAACTAGAACGCTGCCCCAAGGCTGCACTATTGTTTTTTGATTGTTCTTTCTTTGTTTCTGCATTCCCTTCCCTGATAAGCAAGTTTGAATCACCCTTTGGAACTCAAGGAAGGTCAAGAAAGGTGAATGAAGCCTATTTCCTACAAAGAAGAAACTGGAGGACATGGAAAGGATTTGTACCCAGGAGGGCCCCACAGGGTCCTGCTCCATTTCAGAAAGAGAGTTGTACAGAGCGGGCCACCTAGACAAGAGCATTGACATTCTGCTGAGGGACACAGTGGCCTCTGGCAACCTCATGGGAAGAAAATGAATGCCCTGACTCCATGTACCTCTCTCCCTCCCTCCCATCTCCTTAAGAAAGTCAGAAAACGTAGCCGTCTTTGATGTAATCCATGCAGGACAACCTCACAGGGCAGGGACCAGTATGGAGAAAGGTGGAAACTAGATCTAAAGGGGCACAATGAAGAAATTCAACCCCCCTTTGCCCAGCCAAACAACTTCAGATTCTATCCCATGTGTAGGAAAGGCAGATAATTTAAGAAAAAGCTATAAGGAATTTTGAAACATGTTTCTTTCTTCCTGAATGTGAGTTGAAATCATGAGTTGCTAAGCCAAAATCTCCACTCTAAACCCTACAAAGCATAGATTACAATAATGCCAACCCAATAAAAAGCCATTTACTAAAGATCAGAAGTGTTGAATAACTCAGTTCTTTGTAAACCCGAGTGCCCTACTATAAACTTTCAAATGTTACAGATGACCTTTTGAGATTATACAGGAGTTATAAGAACAAGGCAAGTAAAGGAATGATAATAGGGGCAGATACATAGTTCATGGAACATTTCTTCTATTTTCCATCTTCCATCTCTGACAAGGAGAAAGATTATTGGACAGAAAATAGCAGAACAAGCATTCAGATGAGAGACCTAAAAATCCAAACCGGTAGAGAGATTCTAAGACAGCACCTGGATTCACTGCCGCAGTGTAAACCTTCTGGTCCTGACAAACTACATCCCAGCCTGCTACTGGAAGAACTTGGCGATAAAATGAGCTACTGTTTGTTATCTCAAAAGAATCTTAGAAACTGGGTCAAGGATGGATGACACAATTCTCAGACAGGTTATCAAACACAATACTGAACACAGAGAGAGGAACGGAGAGCACTTAAACATGCCTAGGAGTCAGGAAGGACAAGTCAAGATTTAATAAGTTCACAGCACTTCCTTTCTTTTTTTTTTTTTTTTTGCGGTACGCGGGCCTTTCACTGTTGTGGCCTCTCCCGTTGGGGAGCACAGGCTCCGGACGCGCAGGCTCAGCGGCCATGGCTCACGGGCCCAGCCGCTCTGCGGCATGTGGGATCTTCCCGGACCGGGGCACGAACCCGCGTCCCCTGCATCGGCAGGCGGACTCTCAACCACTGCGCCACCAGGGAAGCCCATACACTTACCTTTTTTGATGCATAAGAACAGAATCAGAAAAACATGACTGGGCTTCCAATTAAACACGGTGGGTTTTACTTCTTGCTTTTATTTCTTCTCTCTTTCAGAAGCTACCAAAATGACAATAGATAATTTATAATAAAATTAAAAATCACAAAAACAAAGAGAATTAGAGAGGAGAAATAGAGAAGAGGAGATGTAAGCAATAATTTGAAAGATGGAAAGCCAATAGTAACTGATTTGGCAAAACCCACCACCAAAGTGCTTGCAAAGAGGGATGCCAATGAGAATGACGCCAGCTCATCTCTAAGAA
Source organism: Pseudorca crassidens (assembly GCF_039906515.1). NCBI lineage: Eukaryota > Metazoa > Chordata > Mammalia > Artiodactyla > Delphinidae > Pseudorca > Pseudorca crassidens. The sequence continues at coordinate 55,518,291 of NC_090298.1, forward strand.
CCCTGGGAAGGCCTAGGACCAGGAGGCCCAGTACTGCAGAAGGGAGTGATGAAGCCCAGAGTGGGAAGTAGAAGTATGTGAACACATGAATAGAATGACTGTTTCATGAGAGTGTGTTTCCATTCTCTGAAGAGGTTCCAGCAGAATTTAGACAACCGCTAATCAAATATATTGTAAGAGTGGGAACTCCCTGGCAGTCCAGTGGTTAGGACTCTGTGCTCTCACTGTCAAGGGCCTGGGTTCAATCCCTGGTTGGGGAACTAAGATCCCCCAAGCTGCACTGGGTGGCCAAAAAATATATATATTCTTTCTTTTCTTCTTCTTTTTTTTTTTTTGATTCAAGCTTTGGGTAGAACTTGCCTCGAATGACCTTTAAGTCCCATCACCTCTGAAATCCTGTGATTCTAATCCTGTGTAGACAGGATTCCGACAGATTTTGGTAACTTCTGCATGTAGTTCCTGTAAGAATCCTAGAGGTGGCACTGTGGCATAAAATGAGACTCAGCAATGGCTACTACCCGATTCTCCTGGGCTTATACTATTGTCTATGGTAACAGGTAGTAACTAGAATGTTTCTGAATTTTAAAAAATCAGAAACCTGAACTCATAGGTTCAGAACACCTAGGTACAATAGTTCTAGTGACGCATGAACCTTTGTGTGCGTTAGTTTGTCACCCTTCTCAGCTCCGGCCTTCTGCCTTATTCATATCTCAGCTGTGACACTTCTCTTCACCATATTTGTCATTCTAGGACAGCAAAACAAGTCATACACCAAAGCAACAGCTACTCTTCATCCCAAGTGTCCTGCCTCATTATGTGTACCCTTTACCTCAGGGTTCCTGGGAGTGTGGGGCTCTACAAGCTTTATCACCCTTGATTTAAAAAATAAGAAAAGCAAAACAAAAACCTTATTTTCTCAGTACAAGTTTAGGCCAGTATCTCAGATATGATTGTCTCTCATCCTCTTCCAATTTCCACAGCTAAAGATTTATGCTCTGCTTCCTAAAAGCTAATTACTTAATATCTAACTCTTCCTGACAAATTTTGTCACTCGTCAAAACTATAAAGTTTGGTTTATTTCTTTTATCTGCTTCAGATTTATAAAGTCCATGGGGAATTTCTGCTCCTCACCAAGGAATATCTCCATCAACTCCATAGATTCAGAAAACTCTGCTCCTACATTCACATCTCAATTCCAGGAAAACTTAACATTTGGAATCTATAAAACTGTCAAATCCACTAACTTTTGGCATAATTGGCCTCTTCCAACCCACTGATGGGGGAGGGGGAAGGTTAATGCCGTTAGTCCAACCAAAAACCCAGACTGCCTTTTTTAATGTTGGGTCTAGTCTAGCTGATAAAAATTGTGAGTTGAGTGGAAAAAAAAAAAAAATCCATACTTAGTTTTTGTTATCTTCACTAGTTTGTTGTATTTTTTAGATTCCACATATAAGGGTTAGGGTAGGAGATTAAGAGGTACAAACTATTATGTGAAAAATAAGCTACAACACGAGAAATATACCCAATATTTTATAATAACTATAAATGTAGTATAACCTTTAAAAATAATCACTATATTGTATACCTGTAAATTATATAATATTGTACACCAAATATATTTCAATTAATAAAAAAGATATGTGATCACCAAATGCAAAAAAAAAAAAAACTACTCATTCTTTTAGTGACTAAATTTTCAATGGTAATGGCATCCTTGCCCCTTATTCCAAGTATGTGTCCTAACTGCCTTGGTCCTTTATAGGGTCAGGCCCTCAATATCTGATTGACTTCGGTTGTTTTGTTTGTTTTCTCAAGTGTCCTTTCTACTAATTTGATCTGAACCAAAGAATATGATGTAGTAGCTCACAACATTTTCCAAGTGTCCTAATTCTTATACCAACTTTCTAGACTTGATCTTTCTCTCCTTCTCTAGAGAGAACAGAAATAATTTATTTCCTATTTAGAGCAATTAGTAAGCACTTACAGAAACATCGTTGAATTGTTTGTCTCACAAAAGGAAGGGTAGCACCTGGCTAGTTAGTCCTCCAACTAAATCATTTCTATGGTTTCAAAAATATTCTTAGCGTTGCCAACATTTGTGCAAGTGAGTACCCATTCCACCTCCATATCACAAAATGGAAAACTTTCAAAGGAGTACTGTGCCTTGGGGCATACACGTTTGTTTTAAATTTCTTACCATGTTCATAGTACATACTTAAACCCTTAAGTGGCTTACAAAAGAGGAGTGCTCTAGTGATCCTTGTAATCTACTGCTATGAGGCAAATTACAGTGTGTTGAAAAGCGAAGAATTTAAACTTTGTGGATTCAGATTCAAATTCAGCCTTCGAGCCCCCATTTGAGCCCAATTCATTAATGCTGTGTTAAAACTGTGTGCTGGGAGACCCTAAGGATGAAACAAACCAGTGTCTCCGTGTGTAATTCATGCATTTTAAATATAGCTGTGGTGCTGAGCCAATGAGAGTCTGTCACAACTCAGCCAAGGCAAAGCCACTATACTTCAAACTCCCAGTTTGGGCTTTTTGTTTATAACAGCCCCTCCCAACTTTCCCTCTCCTCTATAAGAGAGTTCCCTCTCCTTTACTTTAGGGGACTTACACGTGGTTCACCATAGCTGTGTGTCCTGAATTGCAATTCTTTTCTGCTTCTGAATAAATCCATTTTGTTGGTTAAATAAATAAATAAATAAATATAGCTGTGGCTTGCGTCACACCAGGATGAGGGAGAAGCTTCTAAAGCTGATGAAAGAAAGAGCTGCTCAAGGAAACATAAAACGTCTCAGTTTCAAAGGCAAAAAAAAAAAAAAATCAACAACTTGAGCCTATACTTGCTTCAAGAAAATCTGCAGTGAAAATTAAAACAAACAAAAACAGCTTAACAGATGCTCCAGGATAAGTTTTCCATTAGAGCACATGGAGGGTTGTTAGGTCTCTCTAAACGTCTACTCAAAAAGGCCTACAAAGATTTCCCCAACTCGTGACTGTTCTGGTGTTTGTCTCCTGAGGTTTATAGTAAAAATAAGGCTAGAAGTATGAAGATAAGAACTTTGACTAGGGTTCTATGAGATTATATCGTGTGAAGTGTAATTTTATATAGTATTTTATTGTGTTGGCCTGCTTGGTCAATTTATAAACAATTTGGAAAGCTTAATACTATACAAATACATTTCTTTGGGTCACTTCTCTAAAAAGAAATCAAGCCCCAAAGTTAGAATATCACCTCCCTATTTTACTTTTGTTTCTATGAGAAGCCAAGATTCAACTTGCTTCACTTCCATTTACAGAAACATTTCCATGTTCACACCCATCACAGGAAGGAGTTGACTGGGCTTCCCTGGTGGCCCAGTTGTTGAGAATCTGCCTGCCAATGCAGGGGACACGGGTTCGATCCCTGGTCTGGGAAGATCCCACATGCCGCGGAGCAGCTAAGCCTGTATGCCACAACTACTGAGCCCACGTGCCGCAACTAGAGAAGCCACTGCAGTGAGAAGCCTGCACCACAAAGAAGAGTAGCCCCCTCTCGCTGCAACGAGAGGAAGCCCATGCACAGCAACAAAGACCCAACACAGCCGAAAATAAATAAATAAATTTATTTTTTTTAAAAAAAGAAGGATTTGACTTATGAATTGTGCATAAAGTTAAAACATACAAAGAGTGCCAGAAGGCCTGTGTGTGTTAGGTTTTTTGGTGTCAAGGCAACTTGGAGTGCTAGGGGATTTACTGCATGTTACACACGGGATTAAGAAAAACAGCAATCTGGGCTACAATGGCCAGGCATCGTGGAGCCCTGTCGAGCAGGACAGCAGGTGCTACAGGGCATGGGAGGCAGTTCTCAGAACTAAAAGGCACCAATGCAGCAGCAGTGACGAGGGCCCCAGGTTGCCAGGCTGACTCCTGGGCAGCTGTGTTCACTGATTCTCCAACCTTACGGTGACTCAGCAACTCTCTTTCTCCGTTTGTCCAGCTTAACTGCTATCATCAAACCACCTCACTCTAAATATCTTTTCTCTACCTCGTGGCTTACATTACTCATGGCTTCTGCTAGTTCATGGTTCTACGTCCTCTTGGCATCTACGTACTGCCCTCCATGGTTGGGGGGAACCCAGATCTGCTTCTGTTACCAATTGCTTGTCTCTTTCCCTTTATTGCCAGCACAAATTCTTGAGAGAGAAAACTTGCTTGATTTAGCTAGCAACTATAGGCCACCTTATAGGCCTCTAGCCCAGTGGTTCTCAAATGTGGGTATGAAATTACCAAGAAGGTTTATTAAAACACAGATTGCTCAACACCACCCCCAGAGTTTTCTGATTCGGTAGATCTCTAAGGGATCCAATAATTTGCATTTCTAACAGATCCCCAGGTGATTCTGATGCTTCTGATCTAGAGATAACACTTCGAAAGTCCCTGCTGTAGCTATAGGTTGATGGTCCTGGAAAAAGATGCCCTTCAGCTGTAGGTAGGGGGATAAGTGATATGATTTAGAACATGGCCACCTATAAATAAGGATCTTACCACTGCCAGTTTCCTCAGCAATAGACTTTGGACAGAAGACTTTTAATGTGGGCTGTGGATAGGCAAGCATACTCTGATATTTTCCCTGTCCACTGCTTTTTCTTTTTTCTTTTTTTCTGACAAAGCAAGAGACTTTATTGGGAAAGGGAGCATGGGCGGAGGGTCCACTCTTTTTCTAAGTGAGGTTCTACCGCATTCATTGAATGCCTCCTATGTGCCACACCTTCAATGTATTACCCTGAAGATACAAAACCAGGTCATTTTAACTTATAATAACCAAGGACTCAGCTAAATCATTTTAATAACGTAAAAATCAAGATAAATGTTTGGGTTCCCTTTTGAATATAAAGACACATCAAAAGAAAACTACAATAGCACAAGGAACTCTACCGTGTACTCTGTAATGGCCTATATGGGAAAAGAATCTAAAAAAGAGTGGAGATGTGTAAGTGTATAACTGATTCACTTTACTGTACACCTGAAACTAACACAACATTGTAAATCGACTATACTCCAATAAAAATTAATAATAAAAAAGAAAACTACAGAAATTCTAGCGTTTCCATTCCAATCATACTATGATAGAAACAAAAGAGTAAAAGGTGCAAAAGCAAGAAAAGCACATTCAAAAAAATTATTAAGTTGAAAGAATTAGTTACAGATGACTCACAGTAAAACCAAAGTATATTATGATAAAAACAAACTAGGCTCTGTGCTCTCAAAACCCAGCTGCACGCAGAGTCAGGTGAGCACATCTGAAGAGGAGGAGGCGTCCAGCAGATCTGCTAGAGGCAGGAAAAAGCCAGATATATACAAGTTTTAGAAAAGGTCACATTTAACCAACCTGTAAAGCGGGTACTGTGAAGAATAGTTTGTACTGTTTTTCCTTGACAGGAGAACCCCAGAAGATCAGGCCACAAACCTACCTCTTTCCCTAGCCATTCCAGGTTGCAGGGACCTCCCTTCCCTTTTCTAGCTATTTTTGCAGCACTCACTGCCTAAATTCACCGTGGATTGTGTTGTGTTATGTCGTCCTCTAGCGGTTTCAAAAATTTCTCATCTCCCTTTTTTAAGGGTAGTATTTATCACAGGGCCACACAAACACACGGTGCTTAACAAATGTCTATTAAATGGACTAAAATGAGTGACAGAGAGCCTACAAAACAATTGCAACCAGATAAGATGACCTATCTCAGCTTCCCTGGGAGAATGAGTACTCTCCCAGGCAGAAGTATTTCAGGCTCAGGTTACTTATGCCATCACTGACTTTCCTTTAAAATAGATGATACAGGACTTTTCTCGTGGTGCAGTGGTTAAGGCGCGGCTCTCCCAATGCAGGGGGCCGGGGTTTAATCCCTGGTCAGGGAACTAGATCTCACACGCATGCCGCAACTAAGAGTTCACATGCCACAGCTAAGGAGCCTTCCTGCTGCAACTAAGATCCAGCACAACCAAAATAAATAAAAATATGTTTTTAAAAAATAAATAATAAAGTAGATAATGCAGTACAGTTTCCCACTGCCTCTTGTACAGTTTCAAGAAAATCCAATGTAACTTTGGGAAGTACGATAGCCTGAGAGCGCAAAAATTCCAAAAATGATAACTACAATTTTTCTATTGATAAGAACAAATACAGTGTCTTCCCTGGTGGCGCAGTGGTTAAGAATCCGCCTGCCAATGCAGGCACACGGGTTTGAGCCCTGGTCCGGGAAGATCCCACATGCCGCGGAGCAACTAGGCCCGTGCACCACAACTACTGAGCCCGCGTGCCACAGCTACTGAAGCCTGTGCGCCTAGAGCCCATGCTCTGCAACAAGAGAAGCCACCGCAATGAGAAGCCCGCGCACCTCAAAGAAGAGTAGCCCCCGCTCGCCACAACTGGAGAAAGCCCGTGCACAGCAGAGAAGACCCAACACAGCCATAAATAAAAAATAAAGTTTAAAAAAAAAAGAACAACTACAACAAGTGTTTGAAGCTGGTCTCTATTGCAGAATATTGTGACCAAAAGGCACTTCGGAGTGAGCCTTCACCTCCCAGTCGTGTTCAAATAACACCTCACTGAATAAGGAAACTATGTAAGTTTATAGCTTATTAATCTTTTTTTTTTTACCCAGCAAAATGAATTTGTTTGGAAATAGCAGAGGAATTGCAATTTGTGACGTGCAAACCATAGGCAAGTCCCTCCTTAATCTTTCTTTTGTGTCAGCTTGATATATTTTGTGTTTGGGTTTTGATTTTTCTATTTATTTATTTATGGCTGTGTTGGGTCTTTGCTGCTGAGCGGGGGCTACTATTCATTGTAGTGCTCGGGCTACTTGTTGCCATGGCTTCTCTTGCTGTGGAGCACTGGCTCTAGGTGTGCGGGCTCAGTAGTTGTGGCATGCTGCTCTAGAGCACAGGCTCAGTAGTTGTGGCTCGTGGGCTTAGTTGCTCTGCGGCATGTGGGATCTTCCCGGACCAGGGATGGAACCCGTGTCCCCTGAATTGGCAGGTGGATTCTTAACCACTGCATCACCAGGGAAGTCTGGTTTTGATTTTTCTTTTTTCTTTATGTATCTATTTACCATTCAGTAGGTGTTTATTGTTCTGCTATGTGCAAGGCACCCTGATGTCAGTTTGGGGAGGAGCTGGAGATGCAAATGAGATACATCCTTGCTTTCAAACTGCTTACCCTGTAGAGAGAAAGCAAAATACACATAGAGAGTGAGAGAAAGGGAGTTCAAGGAGTTCAAGAAAGGACAAGTCTCCTCTGAAATAATTCTTTTTAAATGTATGGCACCTGTCTTTCACTCCTGATTGAAGACCGCTCAACAGCAAACAAACCACAGCAAGTCGATAATGACCAAGAGCTGATATCATCATCTATATTGAAACTGTGACTAAGGACAAAAGATCCCATTCCTGTTCTTCAGATAACAAAAACACCACTGGATTTCAACCCACGAAAAAATATTCACTCAGAAATTTCTGGCTTTAAATTACCTTACCAGGTACCAATGGAAAAAATTTTTTTTAAATAGCTAAGATATTGACTCTGCCCTGAGAGAATTTATCACGTAGTGGGGAAACCTGCTTAGGATTAGCAATCACGCGAGGTATCGGAGCTGAGATCCTCTGAATGACTCTCCACTTAAAGCTCAGCTATTTTTTTGTTTTTCTATCAAAATAATTTATAAACATCCAGGTGTTAGTATTGGGATTGGGTTTTTTTCTTTTTTTAGGTCTTATCTTTTTCGCTGGAAGAAAATACTGCAAAACATTTGTGGTCAAAGGAATGGTATGTACAGAATAAAACAAATCCTACAACTCAGTTTAAAAATACAAATCGCCCAATCAAAAATTGGGTGAGGGCTTCCCTGGTGGCGCAGTGGTTTAGAGTCCGCCTGCCGATGCAGGGCACACGGGTTTGTGCCCCGGTCCGGGAGGATCCCACATGCCGCGGAGCGGCTGGGCCCGTGAGCCATGGCCGCTGAGCCTGCGTGTCCAGAGCCTGTGCTCCGCAACGGGAGACGCCGCAACAGTGAGACACCCTCGTACCGCCAAAAAATAAATTAAAAAAATTTACAAATTGGGTGAAACACTCAAATAGACACTTCTCAAAAGAAGACAGAGAAATGGCCAATAAGCATATGAAAAAGTGCTCAACTTCTTATTAGTCTTCAGGGAAATGTAAATTAAATGAGATATCACTATACACCTATCAGAAAGGCTTAAAATTGAATGATTAATACCACCAAACACAGTAAGGATGTGGAGCAACCAGAACTCATACATTGCTGGTAGGCCTGTAAAATGATACAGGTACTTTGGAATAAAGTGTGGAATGTTCTTAATAAACCGGAACATACACCTACTCTGTGACTCAGCAATTCTTCTCCCGAGAAAAAAGACACCTGTCTACACAAAGACTTGTACAAGAATGTTCCAAGCAGTTTTATTCATAATGTCCCAATACTGGAACAACCCAGATATCCATCAATAAGAGAATGAATAAACTTTGTTAATTAATACACTGAAAAGTACCACAACAAGAAAAAATAATAAGCTACTGATATATGTGGCAACCATGATGAATCTTAAAAACATGCTGAGTGAAGACGCCTTACTCAAAAGAGAACACGTTGCAGGATTCCATTTGTGTGAAGTTCTAGAATAGAACTACTAATCTACTCTATGGTGGAAGAAAAAAGAAAGTAGTTGTTTCCTCTGTCAGGTGGTGGTGCAGACTGTTTGAGAAGGGACATGAAGGAACTTTGTGGGGTGATGGTAATAGGCCGTATCTTGATAGCGGTTTGGGTTACAAATACATACGTATTTGTCAAAACTCAGCAAATGTACAGTTAACATGTGTGCATTTCATTGTTCATAAATTTTATATCAAAAGACAAATTTGGTAAGCAAATACTGAACTTTAGTTAATAATATACATGCTGAAGTATTTAGGAGAAGAGTGTTGATGTCTGCAATTGACCTTGAAATGCAGCTAAAAATATAATAGAGCAAATGGGTAGGTGAACAAACACGTGACAAAACAAGCATAGTGTAAGTTAATAGCAGAACCTAGGTCTCAGGCATGTGGGTATTTGTAAAATGCTTTCAACTTTGCTGTCTGTATGTAAATTTTTATAATAAAAAGTTGGAAAGGACAAAAATAATTTTAAATACTTTTTAGAAGTAGAACATTATGGTATAAACATTGATTATAATAAACACATGAAATAAGTATATCTATGTAAATATTTTTAAAATAAATTTATTTATTTATTTTTGGCTGCATTGGGTCTTTGTTGTTGGGTCTTAGTTGCTGCACGCGGGCTTTCTCTAGTTGCAGCAAGCAGGGGCTACTCTTCATTGCAGTGCGCAGGCTTCTCATTGCGGTGGCTTCTCTTGTCACAGAGCTTGGGCTCTAGGTGCGCGGGTTTCAGAAGTTGTGGCACGTGGGCTCAGTAGTTGTGGCTCGCGGGCTCTAGAGCGCAGGCTCAATAGTTGTGGCGCACAGGCTTAGTTGCTCCGCGGCATGTGGGATCTTCCCGGACCAGGGCTCAAACCTGTGTCCCCTGCATTGGCAAGCAGATTCTCAACCACTGTGTCACCAGGGAAGTCCCTATGTAAATACTTTTAAAAGATAATTGTAGTCAGGATTGGTATCATCATAGTCTACCTTTAAAAAACCTGTCATTATTTCATACTGGTCCATATTTCTTCACTGTCTGCATATTTATCTTTTTAAATGACTGTGTAATAATGCACCAAAATTACTACACCAAAATCAACTTAACTGTTCTCTTATGATAGGCATTCACAATAGAAGAGGCCATAGGAAAAGACCCTAGAATGAAGGCCAGTCACCCCAATCCTTCTCGTCCCATCTCTGCTGGTTACTTTTTTGTGTGTGTGTATAGAATTTTTTTTTTAATTCACTTATTTATTTATTTATGGCTGTGTTGGGTCTTCGTTTCTGTGCAAGGGCTTTCTCTAGTTGTGGCAAGCGGGGTCCACTCTTCATCGTGGTGCACAGGCCTCTCACTATCGTGGCCTCTCTTGCTGCGGAGCACAGGCTCCAGACGCGCAGGCTCAGTAATTGTGGCTCACGGGCCCAGTTGCTCCGTGGCACATGGGATCTTCCCAGACCAGGGCTCGAACCCGTGTCCCCTGCATTGGCAGGCAGATTCTCAACCACTGCGCCACCAGGGAAGCCCTAGAATTTTATTTTTTTATTGAAGTATAGTTGATTTACAATGTTGTGTTAGTTTCAGGTGTACAGCCAAGTGATTCAGTTATATATATATACATACATATACATACATACACATACATACATATATATATATTCTTTTTCAGATTCTTTTCCCTTATAGGTTATTACAAAATATTGAGTATAGTTCCCTGTGCTATACAGTAGGTCCTGTTGGTTATCTATTTTATATATAGTAGTGTATATATGTTAATCCCAAACTCCTAATTTATCCCTCCCCCACTCTCCCCTTTGGTAACCATAAGTTTGTTTTCTGTGTCTGTGGGTCTATTTCTGTTTTGTATATAAGTTCATTGATATCTTTTTTTTAATTCCACATATAAGCGATATCATATGATTTTTGTCTTTGTCTGGCTTACTTCACTTAGTATGATAATCTCTAGGTCCATCCATGTTGCTGCAAATAGCGTTATTTTTATTCTGCCGGTTACTCTTTATATGATCCTGTTAGGGCAGGTTACCTATCTCACGTGTTCTCAATCTTCTCATATGTTAACTGAGGTACTGAGACTAAAAGAACTCAACAGCCCCTGCCTGCTGTGCCCTTTGTGCTTTGATAAGAGTGGTATCTAGTTTTTCATTTACTATGAATTAATACCATTATGAATATAATTTTAGAGTACTACTTTTCAAGTTATAAAAGTAATTAATATTGAATAAATGAAATGCAATTCATTATGAAAAATTAAGAAAATGTTTAAAAGTTCAAACAAAAAAATTAAAATCAAATTCCTTCTGCCCAAACATTATTGTCAACATTCCAGTGTGTCTCCTTCTAAATCAGATTTGTCCATTTTTTTAATGTTTAATGATTTGAACATTTTAAAAAGGATCTGATGCAGGTTGGGTTCTCCAGGTGCAGACACTGATTTGGAATTTGCATGCAAGATACTGTTGAGGAATCAACACCTACGGGAGTGGGAGGGAAGCAGGACTAGGCAGAGAGAAAAGTGGAACTTCAATCCAGGCTCCACGGAGCCTCAACCCCAGGATGTGCTCTGGGTTATATATGATCTATCAGAGTTGCAGAGCATTGAGACAAAATAGCCAGGCCCTGTAACCCCGCCTCGATCAGCCATCCGTTGCAGGCCACCCTAGGAAGCTGAGGCACGTCCAGAAGGAGTTGAGAGCTGAGGATTGTAAGCTGACAGCTGGACAACAAGTCCCACCTTGAAGTGGGATCTGGGACACACACGTCTGTGCCCACCACAGCATATTTTCTGTTTTAATTTGCATTTCTTTCACTATTAGTGAAGTTCTAAAAATGTATTAAAGTACAAATCTAACCATGCTTTAACACATTTCCAATCTAATGTGCAACCCTGACTCCAAATAAGGAGCCACTGAAGGATTTGGCATCTTGAAGTGCCTTTAAGCCCGGATGCAGTGGTACAGAACAGACAGTGATGAGGCTGGATAGGAAAGGAAGGATAGAACCAAATTAAGGAGAGAGGAGAGAGGTTGAAACTTTACATAGTCTGGGAACACGGGAGTCACTGAAGGTCCCTGAATAGGGGGATGGTGTGACAAGATGGCGATCTATCACAGTGATTCTACCAGAATATGTCAGCACAACAATCCAGCCCAACCTGACAACAGACGACCCTTCTCCAGCCAATCTTGCGGGAGTCTGACCTTTCTGAATTCTTCCCTGTCTAGTTTTCACTGGCCAACCACCCAGCCATCATGAATAAGTTAAGGTGAAAGACTGATGTGGGCGGCAACAACTGGTGGTTCAGAGAATACAGAGAACAGTGTAGAAACTATACCTGAACATGATCCAGGCAAGGAACGCAAAGCTGGAATTAGAGTCAAAGGAATTTCCTTAATATCCTGTTTATAAATTTATTTTTTAATATCAGCAAAAGACAATTCCCTTAAGAGAAAACTTAGAAAGATCAAAAAACAATTTCCACACACTTGAAAATGAGGCAGAAAAGCCAAGAAATATGTCAACAGATGCTCAAACTCAATGGTGAAAAAATTTTTTTGTTTTAATTAAAATAGCAATGAGGGACTTCCCTGGTGGCACAGTGGATAAGACTCCATGCTCCCCATGCAGGGGGCCTAGGTTCCATCCCTGGTCAGGGAACTAGATCCCACATGCATGCCACAACTAACAGCTCACATGCCACAACTAAGGAGCCCATGTGCTGCAACTAAGGAGCCTGCCTACCGCAACTAAGACCCAGTACAACTAAACAAATAAATAAATAAATATTTTTTTAAATAAATAAATTAATTAAATAGCAATGATATACAATTTTTAACTCATAAAGTTGTCTGAAATCTCTGTCCTTTTATTTTTCTTTGGGGGTATGCAAAAATGCAGGCAGCATGAACCTCAAGTTTGCACCACTTTGCCTTGCCTCTTCCACCCTCAAATCCCATGGGGGTGAGGCATGGCAGCCTAGGTGGATGCTAAGCATGCAACTGAGGGTTTAGGAAACCCCAATCTTTTAAAGAAGCTGCTAGCAAACCTGCCCAACCTTTGTCCTAGAGGGAGGCATTGTCTTTATTATCCTGCTCAGCAAACAAATCTTCCCTGGTTCCAGAGGGAGGTATTATCTCTATCTTCCAAGGCTGTTTGCTATACAAACATCTTTGAAAACACAGTCTAGAGCAAAAGCCATCAATGCTTCTGCTCAGAAGGCATGCAGAAACACAAGAGACCCATATAGAATTGTCTTCCAACAAGTTTCTTTTTTTAAGTTTGTTTTCCACAGTGTGTTGCTACCAGTTAAATTTCTAATCAGTTTGAGAAGAAGGGTAACAACGTGTTTTCCTCCACTCTGGGATATAATTGGTAGTGGCACATAGTAGGCTTTCAGTGAATATTTCCTTTTTGATTACTGGGTATATGAATGGATGAATGGCAAGATAAATTCTTGAAAAACTTGGGGCGCAATTAAATGAAACTTCAAGATCCACTGCAAAATTCTGATCTGCCAGTTGAAAATGTCTATCAATTATTTCCCTCCATCTTCTCATTTGCATCCTCCTGACCGTCCTGTAGATAATTAGTGTTTTTCATTTTTAACTGCCCACATTTAATGTCTGCTAAAGAAATTACACACATTAGAGTCTCTAATGCTAAGAGCTCAAACCTTTAAAACTATTCAGCTCCCTTTATAGCTTTGCAGTTGTATTGTGAAGCCCAGTATCTCCCTGAGAATTCCAGGGTATACACACCTCCATTTTGCTTCCTACCTGGTCAGGATGGATAAGGAATTATTGAACATTGTCTCATTTTCTTTTTCTACTTTCAAATAGAGGATAAGAATATGTTTGGCATCAAGTGAAGTCATCTGATGAGTTTGGGGTAGCTTTCTCCACTACGGTGCAACATTTTAAGAGTTGATTTTCCTGAGCATCGTACTGCCCCTAGGTCTGAAAAAATATGCAATTACAAAATCTTTTAGCTGCTTATTTCTACTGAAGGTTTGCTGCCATATCACCTGTACCATTCAGTGATTTAATTACAAACAGCAACCTCCACTCTGACTAGTTCAGGCAGGAATTTATTAAGGGGCTTTGGGTACATCAAAGAATCTCTTAGAGGACCACAGAGCCAGGCTCTGGAGCTAGGCAGCCAAAAACAAGGTCCGACCATGCCATGAAGGCCACTCTCCCCAAAACACCACTGCCAGTGCCACTGATCACCAATGACCCCCAGAAATGGACCACAGAAGCTCTGCCACTGCTATTTCCAAAATACTGGATCCTTTTCCAGAGTAGAAAAATCAATGCCCCAACTTCCTGCTCCTCAGCTGAAGTCATGTCACACCTGGATATGTCTGACTAGTGAAACCCAGGTCACATGCCTCAGGCTGCATGCCCAGCTGCAAGGAAGTCTGGGAATGTGAGTTTTTTGGTTTCAACCTTGGGAAGGTAGAACATATAATGTAGGAAATGATCAAAATATATGTAGTCTTGTAGTGGACATTATCATCAATAAGTCCTCTGCCCGTATCCCCTTGACCCTTTTCGCATTTTTACACATGGCAGGAGCACTCCTAATAGTCAGCCAGCACTTTTATCTCTTTATTGAAGAACTGCTCCCAAAATAGCCTTATACTATGGTCTGAATATTTGTGACTCCCTCAAAATTCACATGTTGAAATCCTAAACCCCAATGTGTTGGTATTAAGAGGCGGGCCTTAGGGAGATTATTAGGTCATGATGTTTTTGGATTAATACCCTTAAGAAAAAAGACCTCAGAGAGCTATTCACCCCTTCCACCATGTGAGGACACAGCGAAAACGCACTGTCTAAAAACTAGGAAGTAGGCTCTCACCAGACACCAAATCTGCCAGCGCTTGACCTTGGACTTCCCAGCCTCCAGAACTGTGAGAAATAAATATCTGTTGTTTATAAGCCACTGAGTTTACAGTATTTTTGTTGTAGCAGCCCAGATGAACTAAGACACCTTACCCCAGATCAGGACCCTCTGAGGTGGGACTTTCACAGAATCCAAGCTCCCCAGTGGGAGTGAACCTGATATCACATCCCTGCTCACCTATCTTTCCTGTCCCACTTTCCCACACTCCTACCAGTTTGTCCTGGGAACACTTACTTTCACACAAATCCTCATCTCAGAGTTTGCTTCTGGGAAGCCCAGCAATTACCTAGAATTGGACCTAGCTCATGGTAAGCACTCAACAAGTATTCATTAGAAGGAAGAAGAAGGCACTAAGTTGCTACTCATGACAATTTCCACCATATTCTCTGATCCAGGTTCCTGGAGGTGGCTTACAAAACAGGCCCTTCCCATCGGGTTCTCTTACATCATTGGAACAGACATCACCCACACAATCAGGAAGAGAGGAGCAGAACAGCTGACTCTGAGGTGCACTTTGCCCAGTTAGTGGGGAGTCTTGCCTTACAAATTATATAATTTTGGACAATTTACCTAACCATTTTTGGGAGCCAGATGTTTCACCCCAGGGAAGAGAGATACAAACATAGAAAGGGCAAAGTCTAGGATAAAACATCTAAGATTGGATTGTACTTGAAGGTATAAGTATGAACTTTTGGTTTTGGATAGATGATAAATAGAAAGATATACCTATGTACACACACACACACACACCCCTAGCTGAGCATATGTAATTCCTAACTCTGTCCACTGAGAAGCCAAAGAAGCAATGAGTATACCAGCAGCAATGTGATACCCAACACCTAGATCTTGGTTTTTGTTTTTGTTTTATTGAGGTATAGTTGATTTACAATGTTGTGTTAATTACTGCTGTACAGCAAAGTGAGTTCGTTATACATGTATATATATATATATGCATTCTTTTTCATATTCTTTTCCATTATGGTTTATCACCGTAACAGTTTCCTGTGCTGTACAGTAGGACCTTGTTGTTTATCCATTCTATATATACCAGTTTGCATCTGCTAATCCTAAACTCCCAAACCATCCCTCTCCCTCCCCCCTCCCTCTTGGCAACTACCAGTCTATTCTCTATGTCTGTGATTCTGTTTCTATTTCATAGAGAAGTTCATTTGTATCATATTTTAGATTCCACATATACGTGATATCATATGACATTTGTCTTTCTCTTTCTGAGTTACTTCACTTACTATGGTAATCTCTAGTTGCATCTATAGACCTTGGTTTCTAAATACCATTCTCCTCAAAAGGAACCAGAGCTCCTTGGAGAAATGGCTAATTCCAGAGCTAAGGCAGGGAAAGTATATAATAAACCTGGAACATCTTATACCAGAAAGTATAGAAATTCTGAAAGAATGATAGGAATATGTCAAAATGGCACAGGAACCAGCCAAATGGTTCCCACTGGCTAAATCTGGGACAATTTTAGCATCAAAAGTGTGACAGCAGTTGATTATAATCCGTTTAATAAAATAGGAACCCATGAGCTTATACTAAGGAAGATAGATAGATAGATAGATAGATAGATAGATAGATAGATAGATAAATGGTAGAGCAGGGGGGACAGGAAAGTTTTACCTGACAGTAGAGGGTCAACTAATAAATGTAGAAGAGATGATGGAAGGGATGATTAGCATTTGGAAAACTTTATAGTAATAATTGTTTTGGTCAAGGAGCAAAAATGGATACTAATAAAAGTGAGTGAAAGTGTGATCAGAAACAATCTTGACATGGTCTCAAAGTATCTCCAGACAAAATACTTATTCATTAACATTATATTGAAAAATCTGGCAGATGTCTTCTTATCAAATGATAGAAGTTCACTTTACCAGTTAATGAGACCAGTCAGCATCATGTACCTTCTGATGTGACGCACTGAGAGGAATATAGAATCACTTCTGTGTTATTCTTGCCAAAAATGCGTACCTAAAATCCAATCATGAGAAAACATCAGACAAACACAAACTGACAGACATTCTGCAAAGTAATTGTCCCATTCACTTCAAAAACGTCAAGGTCATGAAAAAAGGAGAGACCAGGAACTGTTCCAGATAAAAGAAAACTAATGAGACATGACAATTAAATGCAGCACATGATCTTGGATGAATCCTGGACCTATAAAAGACTGTATTAGGGGAAAAAAATGTAAGATATTTCTCAAGGACCATTTTAGCTCCCAAAGTCTCCATGAGGTTTACTGCATCTTTTGTTGGACTGCACCATTTCTCAACTTCTCCTTCTGCCCAATTATGTTTCCTTTCCCTCCCTTTTACAGTTGTTAGTCCCAAAAGCACTCCTTGATAAATATCTTGCACATTAAACTCCATCTCAGAGTCTGCTTCCTAGAGAACTCAAGCTGAAACAAAAAGAGTGAGTAGGATCTTAACAAGCAAAGGTTGAGGCGGTGTGCATTCTACACATGAAAACTAGCCTGAGAAAATTCTTGTATTGGAAGAGAAACAGCGTAATTGAAGGGGGGAAAGGGTGACTGGAATCCAGAGAGCAGAAGGCAGCTTGTTATGAGATGAAGCTGAAAAGATAGGTTAGGGCAAGCCCATACAGGATGCTGTTGGCCATGTTAATGATTTGAGTTTGTTGTAAGAGTAATGGAAAGCTGCTGGAAGGCTGGAGAGTAGAGTGGGGGTGGGGCAGACAGTGCATGATAAGATGGGCAACTGGAATAGATTACTGTTACTGTGGCAGAATGTGGAAAACAGATTTTAGAAAAGGGAAAGAGTGAACTTGGAAAGACTAGTAAGGAGGTTACTGTAGTTGTCTAAACAAAACATGATGGTCATCTAAACTAGATGGTGGAGATGAGGATGGAAAATTTTGGATTGATTCAAGAAATATTGAGAAGGTAAAAAATGACACAACTTGGTGATGGACTGGATATAGACCATAAGGAAGGGGAGGTGTTAAGGATGACACCTGCGTTTTGGTTTGCTAAACTGAATAAATGGTGTCATCCAATGAAGTAAGAAACATTAAAAGAGGATCAGGTTTAGCGGAAAGATCGTGAGTTTTGGACATAAAGAACTTGAGCTTCCTCTGACAACCAAATGTGGGGTTCTGGAACCAAGGAAAGAGAATGTTTCAAGAAGGAGGGAGAGATCAACTATGTTGAAAGCCATAGAGAGATAAGGTAATACGTAGCTCAAAAATATCCATGAGAGAGCTGCTTCAGAAGAATGATGAAAGTAGAAGCCAGGTTGGACTGGGTTGAGAAGTGAGTAGGAAGAAAGAAAACAGAGACACTTTTCCTTCCACTGCAAAAAAACAGGAAACACATTAGCCTAAAAGAAAAATGTCCTAATTCTAACCAAATCAAATATCAACTTAATTCAAGCTCCACTGGGGATAAAAATTAATCTCAATGTATACGTGTCATTTTACCTAGTTCTCTGAACTCCAAAGGAATGGAATTAGCTCTAGAAAAACACAATAGTTAGTTGTTACCAATGCTATTTGGGTTAGAAAATAGCAATTCTGCAAAGAAATTGCTACAAAAAAATGCTACAAAAAAGTCACTTCAAGAAAGTGAAGCAAGAATGTCACTCTTTGTTAGGCTTTACCTGATCTACTCCACTCTAAGTCAATGATTATCACCTAATGCAGGCAAAAGATATGGACATTTCTGTACAAATTCAATAAGCAAACATCCTGAATTTAAAAGTCCAACATACTGATGGCGTATTGTATCTTTGCTCTCTTCTTTGCCTCAAACAGGATAATACGTATCTTTAGCTTTTAAAGTTCATGCCTTCCTCTATGCTCTACACATAGGATACACCTTCCCACAATGCTTTTCTCCCATATCCAAAACCTTATCCAAGTTCCAGGTCAGCTTCTATCAGTGAGTCTTTTCTGGTTATACCCATATCACACCTTATTTGGGAAACCTTAGCATTTGTGCCTTTGCCAACTAGGTCTTGCTCTCAAATTGCTAAATATTTTCCACAATAGATTATGAAGTCCCAGCAGGCAGAGACTATGACTCCTCATTCTTTTATATGTTACCAAGAGTCTTTATGTACATTCGAATTAAGTGGAGTATTGTAAACTAATCATAATTTACACTGTTCAAAACCCCATTTTCATCTCCATATCCCAATCCTCAAATTTACCTATAAATAATAATAATAGCTAACATTTATTACTATTTCACTGTTATAGACACTTTTCACATATTAACACATACAATTCTCCCAACAACCCTATGATATAGATATTACTATTCTTACTTTGCAGATAAGGAAACTGAGGTACAGAAAGGCCAAGTGACACAATTAGTAAGTGGCAGATTCGGGATTCAAACCAACACAGATACAGGAACCCACCTTCTTAACTTTTTAGCAACAGAAAAATAACTCTAATAAAGCCTGGTCCTACCTGCCTAGGTTTACTGATGTGCAAGGATTAAGTAACACAGTTTAGGAGCCAGAATTTAAAAGAAATTCTATTTAATCGCAAGTTGTGCATTTTCTATGTCCCCTACCTGCGCTCCAGAAGAACCCGCTGTGTTCCTGACAGCCCATAGGTTGCGCTGCAGGGACAGGTATGTGCTCAGGCCTCGTCAATGGGAGGAGCTGATACGGGGCGAGGATTCCGTCCGTAGCCCAGCGGTAGGTAGAGCCTTAGGAAGGGGAGGGGACGGCGAGTGTTGTACTGTGCGCAGGCGCAGGGCCGGGCACTCCCCCAAGAGTGAGGGCTGCTGGGCCCGATGACGTGGCCTGGCCCCGTCCGATCCGGTGAGCCTCCGGGAAACCTGGCGGCGCCGGAACTGTCCGCGGCCTAGTCCCGACGCGCGTGTGCTTGTGAGCCGGAGCCGGGGACAGCGGCAGCGGCCCGGCCTACGGGGACCCGACGGGGCCGCTGGCATGGGGGAGTGACGCGCCTGCGCCCGGTGTTCCGCGGCAGCGGCGAGACATGAGGAGACTCCGCAGCGGGGGCAGCGGCGGCGGCTCCTGATCCCCGGGATGGAGGAGAAATACGGCGGGGACGTGCTAGCCGGCCCCGGCGGCGGCAGCGGCGGCCTCGGGCCGGTGGACGTGCCCAGCGCTCGGTAAGGGACCGATCGGGCTCCTGCCTCCGGAGCCGCTCTCTCCCCACGCCTGCCCGACAGCTCCGGACACACGTTGCCCGGACCCTCCCGGGTGCGCGCGGGGCCCGGCGTCCCTCCCGTGCGGCTGACAGCCCGGAACGCCCTCCTCGGTTCCGTACTCCCTCCCGCGACAGCTTTCATTGGTTCCGCCATTCCCCGCTGCAGAATGAATGCTCTAAGATCCGGGAAGGTTCTGCTTGAGTTTCTGGTTTTCAGGGCAGACCGTTAACCTTAGAACTGCCAGCCAGTTCAAGTGAGAGGTTTTTCTGACCTATGAGAAGCATGTCTGTTAGCTCTTTCTCCCTGAAATAGTAGTTTGGTGATACTGAACCTTTCTGATGTCTGCCTGTGTAAGTTAAAGGAAGGGTCACCATCATCTCTTCAGGCGAAGAAACCAAAAGTACAAACAGATGGACTTTGATGTTCAGGTTAACCTCGCAAAACAAGAGTCCACCCCGCCATCTAGTTTTTCTTTTCCTTTCTTCGCTTATTTTGTTTTATTATTAAGTAAGACATGTGTGCTCATGGTCAAAAAATTCAAACAGTACAGAAATTCGTAGAATAAAAAGGAAACAGTCCCCATTACCCCCCTCCCCGCAATGTTCCCACGAACCCCCAAGAGGTAAGTAATTACAGTGATCACTTTCCATTGTGTCCTTCTTGACCTGTCCTAATTTCTGAGGTAGTGTCGCAAGATGTATAAAATATGGCCCAACAGTTTGGTTGGAACTGGTTTTCATTGCCTGTATATTTAATAAGGTTAATGAGATTAGTTCAGTGTTTTTTGTTCTTGGATACCTCCTTTTGAGACATGGTGGTTTCGGTAAATTCTTTGGAACTGTGGAAATAGCATTTCTAACATAACTATTTGTGCGTGAAATGCTGGAACAGAAGTTAAATCAGCTGCGTTTTTTGTAGTTACAAGTTTAATTTTCTAGTCTATTTTGAGCAACTCATTTTGTAAAAAACAATGCCTATCAGATATTATTTACTGAGACATGACAACTAAATGCAATAGGTGATTCTGGTGTAGTTTTAATAGTGAGGAAAATGCTGTAAAGAATAGTACTAGGTCAATTGACAAAACTGATATGTGGACCATAGATTAGATAAAAGTATATCCATGTTAAATGTCCTGTAGTTCATAACTCTTCTGATTTCATAAAAGGATGTTCATGGGCTTAGGAATACAAGTAGTTGGGGTAAAGGAGCATGATGTATGTAACTTACTCTTTAATAGTTCAGGGGAAAAAAAGTTTGTATTTAGAGAGAGATAATAAGGCAAATAAGGTAGTATGTAACAATTAGAGAATCTAGGTAAAGAGTGTACTATTCTTGCACCTTTTCTGTCACTTGAAATTATTTTTAAATAAGTAATACAAAATTTTTATTTACTCAAGAGCTCATTATCTTAGATGTGGTCAACAGTCCTTTGCCGTCTTATTTTCATTATTTGCTTAGCAGAGCTGCCCTCCTATTGTAGTTCATTGCAGAATCAAATTCAAATCAGGACTGGTTGAACTTTGAATAGATTTCAGGTTGCAAGAGTTTTCCTTTATGTAGACTAAAAATCAAAGTATGGTTATAACCTGCAGCAAAAGCTAATTAACAGATCCTTTAATTGTGGATATTTTTATTCCTGAATTCACGAATATGAATTGTTTTAAATGTTTCTATGTTGGGCGTCCCTGGTGGCACAGTGGTTGAGAGTCTGCCTGCAGATGCAGGGGACACGGGTTCGTGCCCCGGTCCGGGAGGATCCCACATGCCACGGAGCGGCTGGGCCCGTGAGCCATGGCCGCTGAGCCTGCGCGTCCGGAGCCTGTGCTCCACAACGGGAGAGGCCACAGCAGTGAGAGGCCCGCACACTGCAAAAAAAAAAATGTTTCTATGTTGACTTCAATAAGTCCTCTTTGCAGGAAAGGGCAGAGGGTGACAGCCAGCATTTATTAAGTACTTCCTATGTTCCAGGTACTTTGCGTGCAGCATCTCACTTAATCCTTACAACAGCACAGACTCATTAGTTGCATCCTTGTCTCAGATCAGGTAACTGGGACATAGAAAAGTAATTTTCCCAAGGTCACACACCTAGTAACTAATCTGGGAGTCAGTTACCTCAAACTTCATTTATAGCGCCTTCTACGCAGTGGACACGAATGTATCAAGCTTGAATTACATACACTGAATTTGTTTTTTTAACTGGAGAACTGTGAGCTGCTACAGTGAGCAAATCCCAAGAAACAGGTTTGAACCCAAACTCAAATTTCAGTAATTTCAGATTTAAAGAACCAGAGATTTTTCTAACCCTTCACAGAAAATACCAGTGATACTTTTGATGAGACTAGTTAATGGCAGATAATGATATATAAGCCATCTCAGGTACTAAGGGGAAGTGGATTGGATCCCGCTAAGTTGCCCAAAGGGTCAGTGAATGGCTCAGGGGCCACTGCCCCCATTTAAGAGCCTCCCTTCCTCACACCCCAGCTTTCCCCCTTAGTATGTTTTCCTCCACAACATGAACTAGGATTGTGTACTTATTAGTATATGGTTATTTGGCCTTAGCTAGTGTTTTGTCTTTAGCCCAACAGGAAGACTTCATTAATTGACACTTTAAAAATCAAAATATTCACCTTTTAGTTAAATGTTAAAATAATTTTCCTAATTAATAATGATAAAAGATCTTCACTATATATTACATGAAAAGTCACATAACAATTTCAAAATATATGTACAATGGTGAATACGTGAGTGTATCTAAAATAAGTGCTTGTCCATACGTGGAGATGCAAAGGAAAAGGTGTGGAAGGATGTCCCCAGTTGGTCACCTATGAGGAGGAAATTGGGAATGGTTTTCTTTAAAACTTTGATAACAACCAACTACTCAGGAATTACTTTCGTAATCTGTTTTTTAAAAATTAAAAGGGGAATAAAGTATCAGAAATTTCATAATAGTAATATTGTCAAGAAGTATTATACTTAATGTTCCATATGACTGAATCTTGCCATTAAAGTGCCAAATTTTTAAGTTTTGTTAATACTTTTTTTTTTTTTTTTTTTGCGGTACGCAGGCCTCTCACTGTTGTGGCCTCTCCCGTTGCGGAGCACAGGCTCCGGACGCACGGGCACGAACCCGTGTCCCCTGCATCGGCAGGCGGACTCTCAACCACTGCGCCACCAGGGAAGCCCAAGTTTTGTTAATACTTTAAACAAAAATTATTTAGAAATAATTTTATATATTGCCCCATCTTTTTAAAACAAGTATATTAAATATAGTTTACCTTTTTCTTGATGACTTCTGATCATTATGAGCGTAATCTGGTGAACCGAGGTTTTCTTCAAAGGTCCGTCCCAGTACTAGCGTTCTTCATATGCTGCTCTCCGTACTTTGAAATTCCCCCTCCCTTTCCTTGCTTCGTAATTCTATTTAGTCTTTTCCTTTTTTTTAACTTGAAGTATAGTTGGTTTACAGTGTTGTGTTAGTTTCAGGTGTACAGCAAAGTGATTCAGTTATATGTATATATATTCTTTTCAGATTCTTTTCCATTATAGATTATTATAAGATATTGAATACAGTTCCCTGTGCTATACAGTAGGTCCCTGTTGATTATCTATTTTGTATATAGTAGCATGTATCTATTAATCCCAAACTCCTAATTTATCCCTCCCACCCCCCCCTTCCCCTTTGGTAACCGTAAGTTTGTTTTCTATGTCTATGAGTCTGTTTCTGCTTTGTAAATAAGTTCATTTGTATCTTTTTTTAGATTCCATGTATAAGTGATATCATATGGTATTTGTCTTTGTCTGACTTACTTCACTTAGTACGATAATCTCTAGGTCCATCCATGTTGCTGCAAATGGCATTACTTCATTCTTTTTTATGGCTGAGTAATATTCCATTGTGTGTGTGTGTGTGTGTGTGTGTGTGTGTGTGTGTGTGTGTGTGTGTGTGTGCCACATCTTCTTTATCCATTCATCTGTCAGTGGACACAGCTTGCTTCCTTGTCTTGGCTATTATAAATAGTGCTGCTGTGGACATTGGGGTGCACATATCTTTTCAATTAGAGTTTCTGTCTTTTCTGGATATATACCCAAGAGTGGGATTGCTGGATCATATGGCAACTTTGTTTGTTTTTAACATTTTAATTTATTTATTTACTTGGCCACACCGTGTGCCCTGCAGGATCTTAGTTCCCTGACTAGGGATCGAACCTGGTCCCCCAGCAGTGAAAGCCTGGAATCTTAACCAATGGACCACCAGGGAATTCCCCAGCAACTGTAGTTTTTTAAGGAACCTCCCTACTGTTCTCCGTAGTGGCTGCACCAATTTACATCCCCACCATACCCTCTCCAGCATTTATTATTTGTAGACCTTTTTTTTTTTTTTTTTTTTTGCGGTACGCGGGCCTCTCACTGTTGTGGCCTCTCCCGTTGCGGAGCACAGGCTCCAGACGCGCAGGCTCAGCGGCCATGGCTCACGGGCCTAGCCGCTCTGCGGCATGTGGGATCTTCCCGGACCAGGGCACAAACCCTTGTCCCCTGCATTAGCAGGCGGACTCTCAACCACTGCACCACCAGGGAAGCCCTATTTGTAGACTTTTTGATGATGGCCATTCTGACTGGTATGAGGTGATACCTCATGTAGTTTTGATTGCATTTCTCTGATAATTAGCAATAACACGTGCCTCTTGGCCATCTGTATGT
This sequence comes from Pseudorca crassidens, assembly GCF_039906515.1. NCBI lineage: Eukaryota > Metazoa > Chordata > Mammalia > Artiodactyla > Delphinidae > Pseudorca > Pseudorca crassidens. Next base: position 55,542,780 of record NC_090298.1, read on the forward strand.
CTTCTTTGGAGAAATGTCTATTTAGGTCTTCTGCCCGTTTTTTGATTGGGTTGTTTGTTTTTTCTACTTAGTCTTTAATACACACTTAGACATCTCAGACTCTGAAGATGACTTTTGCTTCCCTAGTTGCAGTTAGTTACTTCCATATCTATTCCTTTAGATCTCTGCTACTAACTTGGGTCACATAAATACTTGTTTCTTGCCTGTCTTCCTTAGACCTCAAACTCCTTGAGGGCAGGGCCTCTGTTACACATTTAGTTTCTTGGATAACACCTAGAAATGCATTTAGTTGTGAGCAACCAAACTAAAAGAGCTTTAATCACATACGGATATATTCTTCTCACGTAAAAGAAACCAGAGGTTGCTGGTACTTGTTCAGCCCCTCAGCAGTACCATCTGGGACCAGATTCTTGGTCTTTGCTCTCTGCCATCCCAAGTGTGGCTCTCATATTCAGGCTTATTATAAAATGGATGACATTTTCTAGAGAATGTTAACATGTTGATAATATTTTTAAGATAAATTTTAGATAAAAGTCCTCCTTTGAAGTCAGAAAGAATGCAGAACTAGTTCCACCTGCATCAGGCCTTTTTATCAGGAAGAGGGAAGGCTGTAGTACCTGAAACCACCCTGACAGACAGGTCTCATTAGCCACAGATGACATCTGGCACACAGTAAGTGAGCAGGGAATATTTGAAGAATGGCTTAGTAGCCCCATGAGGGTGTACAAGGCTCTTTGCTGACCTCAAGAATTCCCCAGATTGCTGTGATTTTTAATGTACCTTTGTCAGTTTTTCCTGGTCTTTGTTTTCTCCCTCCCTGTCTTGTTGACAGTGTTCTTTGTGTCCTTGCTTCTATCCTGCTGCTTTATTTTTACACGTAGTTAAGAACTTAAGGAGTGAAGCACTTGAGGTTTTGAGCTTTCCTCTCTCTACTTGATGTGTGTCTTTCATTCTGAATTCATAACTGGGTTGATGACAGTTTAAATTGCCAGAAGCTTGACTGCCAGCTATGTACTGTACTACTGCACTATCTACATTATTGTGCTAGATATTACTGTATCACACAAGTGTAATTGTAGAATTCATTTAGTAAACATTTGCCGAGCACATATTATATGCAAGTCCCTGAGTTAAGAACTGAATAAACAAAAGATTTCTAGCTCAAGAGTAGTATTTTTATTTGCTAATTATAAACTGCTACCATGACTGGAGTATATAATTAATATTAATATAGTTAATTTACTTAAGTTTATCTGACTTTTTTCTCTAGCTTAAATGGGCCAAAATCGACATTAATCTTAGGTTTTAATATACATTTTGTTTTTCATATTTAAAGATTATTTTACCCTATATGTGGGCCACTGTGAATGTATAATTGGGAACAGTTTAGAAGATGGGAATCCTCAAAGCCTTTTGGATGAACTTTGGTTTTCTGTGTGACATATTAAAAGAGCATACTTAAGAGACATGGACTTGACCCTAGCTAACTCTGTGGACTTCAACTTCCCAGTCTGTGACATGAGAGGAATTGGACTAGAGAATCTCTAAGGTGTTTTTCAGCTTTTAAATATTAGTGTTCTGTTTCTTCTAGCATATATACATTTACTTTCTAGTAAATACCTAGACAATTACTAGAAATTTGGTAGATTTTTCATGTTGTACTGTGTGTTTTCAGCCAGTCTGCAAACAATCCAGAAACAAAATACACTCGATTTTTTTATCGTAGCCATAATTTTAATTTTATTTATTTTTTCCAATACTCCTCTTTTCATTGAGATAAAATTACCTACCATAAAATGCATAGATTTTAAAGGTACCAGTTTTCATTTTTCACAAATGCATACCCATGTAACTTTCAGCATAATCAAGCTATAGGACGTTTTTATCACCCCAGAAAATCTGCTTGATCTTTTAAACAGAAATTTCAGTGTCTATACTATTCTACAGGTAAATTAAGTAGGGACTTCTGTGCTTTAGGATTTGACTTACTTTATTCCACATTAACATTTTTATTAACTTCTTGGTGATTAATTTTCACATTGTTAAAACTCCCAGATTGCACTATTAAAAAGCCCCCCAGATTATGTTCATGAAAAGAAAAACCACTTTGTTCCAAATCTGATTTTCTTTAATATACTATGATATTATTTGGACTAAAACAGAAAATGAGCCATCGGACAGTGAAGATGTTGGAATTGCTGAGATTCATTCTTTCAAGGACTGAAATTTATTTTCGTAGTTGCATCAAAATCTTCCAAATATATATATATTTTCATGCCTTCTTAAGCAGATTGCTGTTTGTTGACTCAGTGCCATGGGACTTAATGAGTCACACTCATTGATTTTTATACCATCCTACATACATTGATATCATTGCATATCAAATTGTTTTAACTGCTATTTGAATGACTTAGGTTTCCCTTAAACTTCTGTGTTTGCTTTTTTGTATTTTTCTCCCATTGGTAGAGACTTCTCATTCCTGCTGGTGTGCTGGCTTTGGACATCCCTTTTATCTCCTTTTTAATGTATTAACACCTGTTAGATATAAACTTAGAAAGTAGTCTCTTGAATGACTTGCAAAGATGATCTGTTGAGAGGGGATGTTAGAAGTTCTCACCTTTTTATCTCATTCTTTTTCATTTCTAATTTGTGTATGTTTTATAACATAATATCAGGAGAGTAGTACATGTTTGTAATGTACAAATAATCGGTTTCAGGTGCAAAATTTTTTTTTACTACTAGAGGTATATGACCAAAGAAGACTACTAATCTAGAAAACTGAGATAATTTCTTCACTGTTTTCTGATTGCTCTTTCAGGAGCTTCTTTTTCGTTTCTTTTTATGGCAGCCTAATTTTTCCATGGATGAACTTTTCTTTCTTATCCAAGAATATTATTTCTAGTTCTTTGTTGTTTTCTGCTATTCCCTGTGATCTCTGTATCTTTTAAATTTCTTTGCTGTTTTAGTTTGTTTGGTCTCTCATTATAGGCTTATCATAAAGGATTGATTATCCATATTTGGCCATTCTTATTTGAGTGAGGCCCAAAAAGCTAGTTAGAAGACCTGTATGGGGCTTGTCCCCTGGTGGGCTTCTCCAGAGAAGGGTTCTCCTGCTGGGAGATTGAAGCCTGGCAGTTAGGATGTTAGAGTTAAATGAGGGAAGGCAGGTGGGGTGGGGTTAAGAAGGGAAACTTCCTTTTAATCTCCATGATTTTAGTCCAACACTTCATCCCTCTTTTCCGCTTTGCCTTATGTCTAGACTTCTCCAAAGGTGAAGCTCTTGTCCTGTCATGATTTAGGAGGGATGGTTGCCTGGCTGTGCTGGGTGGGATTCTGGGGACCTAACTACCTGGCAGACTTCCTAATGATCCTCCTCTTTGCAGCTCTCCACACCCTTTCTGAGGTGCTTCAGATTCCTGAGCCTTCTCAGGGCTCTGTAGGTCAGGTCACTTCAACTGTGACTCACTGCAGTCACTTAGCGAAGCAGAGGAGAGGTAAACCTAAGGCATTCACCATTCCCCCCTCCTTTCCTATATTATAGTCTCGTTTCATGACAGATGGTTTGGTTTCTGTTTTTATTCTCTTTATTTGTTTGGAGTAATTGTTTAAAAAGCACATTAGAAAATAGTTGAGGCAACTCAATCAAGAACATTTTTATTTTTAGTTTGGCCTTTTTTTCTTTAATAGACGGTATCTGTGCATACATAATACGTCCATGTATATTGCAAAAAATCTGAAAGTATATATACCAAAGTGTTAATAGTAGTTATCACGTGGAGGGGTGAGTTGAGTTTTTGTTTGTTTCATTTTTTGTTTATATTTATGGTTTTCATAAAGACCCCTATTACTTGTATAATAAGAAAAAAAAGGATTACAGAGTTCTTTGTGATTTCAATGATACTGAAACTTGTTTCTGTTTTTATTTTTCAGGTTAACAAAATATATTGTATTACTGTGTGTCACTAAAGTTTTGAAGGCTGTGGGGCTTTTTGAATCATATGACCTCCTGAAAGTAGTTCACATTGTTCAGTTTATTTTTATATTAAAACTTGGGTGAGTGTGTATGGTTCTTTTTTTCCTTAATGTTTTTTAATTTCTTTGAAAATCCTGTTTTAACTGAGTATCTTTAGGATATTTTACATAGAATATTTTGTGCATTTTATTCCTCCTGATAAGTACTTGATAATTTTTTTTTTAAAGACAGAATACCTAAGGTTAGAGGTACCAAGAGACTGGATTTAAAAAAAAAAAAAAAGGATTGTCATATTCTATTAGCTTGCCAAAACATCAGCTTTTGCTTTAGTTTGTGTTAATGAGGTTTTTGCAAATTTAATGTCTGGCTTAATAGAATACAGCTGGATCCCCATATCTGAGTCAGTATTCAGTCTGTTACAGTATCTCACATGAACTAGCCTCTGAAAAGCTCTAATATACACCCCTGAGAGAATAAGAGTGAAAAGGGCAAATAATATCCTAATACTTCTGTAAAAATAGTTTGACCTCAGGACTTCCTTGGTGGTACAGTGGTTAAGACTCCGAGCTCCCAATGCAGGGCACCCAGGTTCGATCCCTGGTCAGGGAACTAGATCCCACATGCATGCCACAACTAAGAGTATGCATGCCACAACTAAGGAGCCCATGAGCCACAACTAAGATACAGCACAACCAAATAAAAAATAAATATTTTTAAAATAATTTTTTTAAATGTTTAAGAAAAAAATAGTTTGATCTCACAGCTCCCTAAAAGGGCCTCAGGGACCCTAGGGATTCCCAGACCATCCTACTGGCATAGTCTAACCTTCCAGCAGGCATAGAATGTCGCCTGAGACTTGTCTTGGCACAGATGTTCCTTATTTTCCAAGTTAAACCATGCTGGGCTGTCTTCACTACATGTCCCTTCATGGTATAGGGTCCCCTTACAGTATAAATTTTACACTACTCTGCATCTAGTAAGAAATTCTCTCTAAGTAAAGATTCTCTGGACCTTGAGATTGATAGTGACCAACCTCTGTATTAATAAATATCTGTTAGGGATTTCCCTGGTGGCGCAGTGGTTAAGAATCCGCCTGCCAATGCAGGGGACACGGGTTCAATCCCTGGTCCATGGAAGATCCCACATGCTGCGAGCAACTAAGCCTGTGCGCCACAACTACTGACCCTGCACTCTAGAGCCTGCACGCCACAACTGCTGAAGCGCACTTGCTGCAACAAGAGAAGCCACCGCAATGAGAACCCGCGCACCGCAATGAAGAGTAGCCCCTGCTCGCTGCAGCTAGAGAAAGCCCGTGCGCAGCAACAAAGACCTAACTCAGACAAAAAAAAAAAAGAAAAGAATCTGTTAGACTCCTGGCAATTTTAGTAATCATGGAAAGTGATTCTTGACTAGAAAATTTTTAGCACCACTAGAATATATTTTTATATAACTATTTTGGGAATATGAAAAGTAGGGATATATGATTAGTACTTTCTTCATTTCTATTTCAAGATTTGTTATTACTGTTTTAGAGAAGATAGGAATTATTTTCTTTAGTAAAGTATAAAAAAATATTGAGACTTCTTTTATGGCTTGTAAACTGGTTCTGAAGGCAGATACAAAAGAAAGAAGAGTTCCCAAAATATTGTAGTGGAAGCCTTATTAAAATAAATATTGTTCTCTAGTATATTTTCTTTAGAGGTTAACATACCCTTCAAATTCTAGTATATTTGTTTAAGTGTCTTTACTTAAAACCACACCTTGTATATAAGATTAATTAATATTAATATATTAATGTTTCAATATTCACAGGACTGCATTTTTTATGGTTTTGTTTCAAAAGCCTTTTTCTTCTGGGAAAAGTATTACCAAACGCCAGGTAAGTCTTTTGCAGAATCCTTTTGTCCTAGCAGTGGACCAGGAGGCAGTGTTCTTTCCTTGATCAGGGTTACTTACTGAATGATTTTAAGTGCTCAGCAGAACATTTCCAGAGTTAACTTGCCCTTGACTTAGCATTTCAGAACTGAGGCTTTAAGAGTAAATGCTAAAGTGCTAAGATAATGAAGTGTTTAAAAATGTAGACGAGGGTAGAAAATGTTTCCAGCATGCATATAATTATTTTTTTAATACAGGATCCATATGCTGAAAAGATTTACAAATCAGACATGTAGACATGCCCACAAGCCTAGGATAAATGTCACTGAGAAGCAGATAAAGCATAAGGGTTACGAGCAAGGCCTCTGGAGTCAGACAAATTCATGGCTGTTCTAATGACAAACCTTACTTTAAGCAAGTTACTTAATTTCTCTACCTTCATTTTCTGACCTGTAAAATGGAGATAATAATGCCTTCCTAATGGAGCTATAAGGAATAAATGAATTAATACATGTAAAGTTCTTAAAATAGTACGTGGCATACAGTGCGTATGCAGTACATATCAGCTGTCACCCTCTTCATTGTTATTATTCCCTTTAAGCATCTGAGGTTCAGGATGCATACCAGAAATGTCCTTCATTCTGCATCATCTCATATTATCACCTCTTTGGACAGTAGTTACACCCTACTACATATTTGCTACATATATGCCACAACTTAGAAACCTGTGCCATGATTTTTTATTAGATGAATTTAAGTACCTCTGTTTTAGAGACCAAGAACATTTTTTAAAACAGGATTAATATTTTAAAACCCATCTTAACTTTTTTCCCTCTCTTTTCAAATAATTGAAGGACTGAATATCCCTGCGGGAGAAGAATTTAAAAACTAAAACATTAAGTGTTCCTAGCAAACTAGTGAGAACTACTGTAAAAAACAGAGAAAATTGTACGCTATAGAAAAAGATTTCAGGATCTAGCAACAGACAAGAATATGGAAAATGAAAAACAGAATACTCTCTTGCAAATCTAGATTTAGTCAAGGGATCTTAATAATTTCTATTTAATTTTAAAATATGTAACTATTTGGCCATTAAAATATTTGTGTTACCATTATCTTTCCCTATGTATTTTATTTAAGATTTTGAGATATTTGGCAAAACATATGACTGAAATTTTTAATTTTTTGTTTCCATTTTTAGTGGATCAAAATATTTAAACATGCAGTTGCTGGGTGTATCATTTCACTTTTGTGGTTTTTTGGCCTCACTCTTTGTGGACCACTAAGGTAAATAGAAATGCATATTTTGAATGTTTATATTTCTTCATTTTGAATATTAGTTTTATGCCATTATGTTTTATGTCAAATGTTTGTCAGTTATGTACAAATGCTTCTTTCACTTCTATAGCATTGGGTACAACTCATTGAGTATATATATATATATTGAGGACCTGTTTAGCTTGTGGCCTAGTTCTTTGGTGAATACCATTAATGTATTGTTCATGATCTGTCATAGATATTTTACTAGTTAGAGTCCAAACAGTTTCAGAAAAATTTAGGATACGTGACTTTTTATTCATTGGTGATCCCTTTTAGCAGCTGATTTTAGAAATGAAAAGTCTGAAATGGTAAATAAAATCAACCAATAAGGAGGAAAGGAAAATCTTTAAAAAATGCTTCCCCCTCCCCCCCAACTCTGAAAGTCCTACTGCCCGCAGAAGATGCTTGAAAGATATGGTTATAAACAGATGTCTTGGGAATAGTGAGCCAATCATCAAAGATAAGTTTAACTCTCATTTCATATTCCCTTAAGTCTCTATAGATCTTTTTATGTAAATTGGTCGGTTCGGGGAGGGGGGGGACTGCTTTAGGGCCACTTAATTTAATAGGAATTATAACAGGTGCAACTGTGCATAAGTCTTCTTTTAATATTTCTCTGTCTCAAAATTATAAGCAAAAGTGCCTTGCCATTGATGGGGGGGCGGAATATGGGACAAGAAGTAAGGAATAAGATGAAGGGTGTTCTGAAGAGTCTCACTGAGGATGATGGAGTGGACAGTAGAAAGTGATCAGTGGGAAATGCTTTGTGAAAAGTCTTTTCTCCTCTCCCAGACAATAGAATAGCTCTGGGTTTGGCTCCCTTTGGCTTGTTTACTCTGTGCTTTGTCAAAGGAAGGGTGTATATAATTCCAATGTCATATCCCTGTCCGTGACAGCAGCAGCTTCCTGGCGTGGTGGGAAAGCTGGCTGGGATTTCTCAGCTTGGAGAAAACCTTTTCAGTTTATGCTTGAATATGATTGAGCGGTAATTTCTTACTCACGAAGTGATCTTTTGGTCTGTTTGTTACTAAATCGTTGTCCCTGTGTGTTAGGCTAGGGAAGGAAGGGGGAAAGTTGTTAAATTCTTCCTTGGCTCCTTATTTAGTCATCTACTTCTGCCCTTACAACCACTCACTACCACCAGCTCCTCTGCCAACACTGCCCCTCTCATTCTTTTACTAAAATTGTCATTCAGTTTCTTGATTAGAAAGACTCCTTTGGTGTTTCATTGCCTGTCTTATTTTAAGTTAGTATCATTCTGCTGATATATTTTTTTTATTGTAATCTCCCAAATATTAACAGAACTAAAATAATCACTACTGTGTTCTCATTACAGATTTTTGAATAAGGAAGAAAAATGAAAATTTTTCTAATGAGCAGCTGAAAATCTGTTCCCATGTAGATCCTATAAGCTCCCTTTAGCTGGCAATAATGTTTTTATTTTTTTTTAATATTCATACATATAAAAAAATATGAACATTCATGTATCCCCCCAAATAAAACCTTACCAGTTCCTTTGTTGCCCTGTGTATCCCCCTCTCCCCCTACCATTGGATGTAACCAGCATCTTAAATTTTGATTTTCATTCTCTTGGTTTTCTTTATAGTTTTACCATATATATACACATTTCTTTTTTGCAAGTTTTCTACTTTATATGAATAGAATTACATTGCATGTATTTTTGTGCAGCATACATTTTCCATTCAGTGTTGTGTTTGAGATTTGCCCATTTTGATGCATGTAGAGTATGTGTGTGTGTATGTATGTATGTGTGTGTGTGTGTGTGTATATATATATATACACATATATATATAGTTCATTCACTTTTGTGTTAGTTTTTTGAAATGTAATTCACATACCATAAAATTCACTCTTTTTGTCTTAGTCCATTGGGACTGCTATAATAAGAATACCATGGGCTGGGTGACTTTTAAAAAATACAGATTTGTTTCTCATGGTTCTGGAGGCTAGGAAGGCCAAGATTAAGGCAAAGCAGATTCAGTGTGTGGTGAGAGACTGCTTCCTGGTTCATAGACAGCCGTCTTGTCTCTTCACTGTAACCTCACATAGCAGAAGGGCGAGGGAGCTCTCTGTGGTCTCTTTTATAAAGGCAATAATCCCATTCATGAGTGTTTCACCCTCATAACCTAAACACCTCTCAAAGGTGTTCATTACCTCCTAATACCGTCACGTTGGTGATTGAGTTTAACGTATGAATGGGGGAGAGAAGGAGACACATACATTCAGTTTGTAGCATTTTTAAAGTATACAGTTCTGTATTTCTTAATATATTCATAGAATTTCATTCATTTTTACCACTGTATAATAGTCCTTTGAATGAATATACTCTAAATTATATTATACATTCTCTCATCAGTGGGTATTTAGGTTGTTTCTAGTTTTGGGCTATTGCAGACAATGCTGGTATCTTATAAGTGTTTCCTGGTACATATATACAAGAAACCTGTATGATATAATCCTACAAGTGGTATTATTAGATATTTGTAGCTTCAACCTTCCTAAGACAGATAATGCCAGAATATTTTCCAAAACAGCTGTACATGTTTATTTTTCCCATAATGTTTTATGAAAATCAAGGGGAAAGATTTATTTTCTTCTCCCTTACTCTCGTTGAATTCATGCTTCCTGATAAAGATCAGATATATTTCATGAATGATAATGTTTTATTTTTGTAGGACTTTGCTGCTATTCGAGCACAGTGATATTGTTGTCATCTCACTGCTCAGTGTTTTGTTCACTAGTTCTGGAGGAGGACCAGCAAAGGTAGAATTTTACATTATTCATTACTTGAAAATTGAAAGTGTACATGTAAAATACTATCCTTTACCATTTAAAAGAATGCAGAGGCTTTTTCTGCTAATTATAAATTTTTCTCACAACCATTTTGATTTTTACTTTTTATTTTGAAATCATTATATATTCCTAGGAAGCTGCAAATATAGTACAGAGAGGTCCTTGTGCCCTTCACTCAGTTTCAATAGTAACTTCTTACCCAGCTCTTATACTATCAAGACCAGGAAATTGACATTGGTACAATCCATGGACCTTATTCAGATTTCACCAGTTTTACATACACTCGTGTGTATATGTGTGTGTGTGTAGATTTGTGTAACCATCACCACGGTCAAGGTGCAGGACTGATTGATCACCACAGACATCTCCTTCATGCTATACCTGATCCCTCCCCTCTCTCATTCTTAACTCCTATACATCATTTTTGGAAAATACGTCCCTAAGAACTTGTTATATTTAAAGTCTGATGAATGTTTTGCCAACTAGGTGACCCTATTCATCTTCCATAATTTAAGTATTAATCTCTTTTCAGTAAATGCATCACCAATGTGCAATTATAACTTACACCTACAATACTTTTATTTACCAAATTAAATGCTTCCTATGCATGACGCATTGTGCTCGTTACAGAGGAAAGGAGAAATAAAGGCAAATAAGGTTTAATAGTTTCTGTTCTGAAAGGGGCTTTCAGGCTAAATAATGGAGGCAGATGAATAAAATAAAGTGAACAAAGTAACATGCCAAGTAGAGCAGAGTCTACCCAGCCTGTAGATTTCAAATTGGATCCTTGGGTATTAAAGCATATGCCACTATTTAATCTTTTCCCCTCACTCACAGAGTACTCCAAAATAAATGTCAAGTGGATTGAAGATTTTTGTAGTTAAAAAAAAAGATATTTGTAAAAGCACAGAATAAAATATAGATGGATAATTAATCTGTGGACAGAGAAGAACTTTCTGAGCATAAAACCAGTAGAAAAAAATCACAAAGGGGAAACCACGTACATTTGACTGCATAATGATTACAAGCATCTGTGTAACAGAAATCATTGTGCAAACAACAAACTAACAACAATAACAAATTGCCACAGATAAAAGTTTTGTTTTTTTTTTTTTTTGCGGTACGTGGACCTCTCATTGTTGTGGCCTCTCCCGTTTCGGAGCACAGGCTCTGGACACGCAGGCTCAGCGGCCATGGCTCACGGGCCCAGCCGCTCCGCGGCATGTGGGATCTTCCCGGACCGGGGCACGAACCCGTGTCCCCTGCATCGGCAGGCGGACTCTCAACCACTGCGCCACCAGGGAAGCCCCTACTTTTTTTTTTTTTTTAAATATAATCACTCAAATAGTTTAAAAAAATGCTGAAGATCCTCAATAGAAATGAGCAAAGGGCAGGAAAAGACAACTCACAAAAGAAATACAAATGACTTTAAAACATTAAACAAACATTTTACTGCACTAATCAGAAATGAGAGTATGGATCTTAATATCCTGTCATTAGTGTCAATAATGAATCTGGGCATCTCGCCAGGACTGTGACTTTTTTTTTCCTTAGTCTGACTCTGAAGCATCACAAAATTCTCAGTTGCCCTCTTTGCTAAGAAAAGATTATGTTATATTCTCCATATTTGGGTATTGTTAATGTTACCTTGTCCTGATTCAATGAAAATTATAAAATTTTAAATTATGTGGTTTATGTATACTAACTTTTGTCAAAATACCTACCACACTAATAGAGAATTTATCAAATGTAGTGGTAGTCATATAATGAATAAAATAGGATCCTCATTTTTCACTTAAAATTTTTATTTTATCGAAATATCTGGTATTACACCTATAAATTTGTAAATAGAGAATGTATAATAATGCTATTTAGATTGCTTCTGTACCAAAAATTCTGAAGTATTTGCATAAACGTGGATAGTGTGCCCTTTCTATAATTTTCTCTTGTCAAAATCCTTTCCCTGGAATGAGAACATAAGAAGTGTATTCAGCTTTTAATACCTTTACTAGCTATTAGAGATGACTTTACTAATTTTCTTAACATGCCCTCTTAGTTCTTTTTCCCTAGAAGAGTGGTAACTAGGTTACTGACATTATTGTAAATCAGCTGTCTTCTCTATTACTTGCATGTTGTAGAATAAATTAGGTCACTACTAATTATTCCTTAGTTACTTGGGCTTTTCAAACAGAAGCAAAGTAACATTTAGGAAGATTAGTTCTGTGAACATTTAATGGTTTGTACGTGGTAACATGCTGATCAGTACTAGCAAGGAGACAACTGAAGTTGTCAAATTGTCCAGTGCCCTAAAAATACCCTACAGGATTTGTTGGAGCTCTTTACTTTTGTATCTTACTGTTAATACTGTAAATTTATATTGTACAGTATAAGGACTTTAATGTCAGATGTTATTTTTTCTTTAAATATTTATCTGAAAAAAATTTTCTTTAGCATTTGTATAGTCATGGTCTTAAAAATCAACACTTGAAAAAGCTATTCTTGCTGTTATTCTCTTCATTTTCAGACAAGAGGGGCTGCTTTTTTCATTATTGCTGTGATCTGCCTATTGCTTTTCGACAATGATGATCTCATGGCTAAAATGGCTGAACACCGTATCCTTTTGCAAAAGATCGGAGTTTTTTAGTCTGGCACAATGGGAAATGAAGGAGTGACTGAATTATACTGATCAATCATGAATGAAACTTTCATAGGTTGATGTAGGTATTCTAAATCAGTATTCAAATAATGAATAAATTCATTCTAAATTAAATATTTTATAGCATCTCAGTATCTTTTACAGCACCCTAAGTTTTCAGAAATTTAGGGACAATGAAAGAATATTTTAGAGTGTCCTGATGCTATTAAAAAAAAAATAGGTGATTTACCACTCAACAAAATCAATCTGTTTGCTCTCTTGTAATTTAACAATTTAAATGCTCCTTTTAGAAGTCAGTGGCAATTATTAAATAGAAACTTTTTTGAGATTAAATGAAAAACCTTTGGCATCTTGCCTGAAAGAAGAAGTTCAAATTCCTTAACCTGGTATTCTCCCTCTTGCTCTAAATTATTATTTCCAACTCATCCCCCACTTGTCTCTTATATAAACCCAACTTTCCAATCAAATATATCTACTCATTTTCCTCTGCAGTCATGCACTGTTCTTTCCTATCTACATACCCTTGCCCACTCCATTTAGCAGGACTCAGAACACCAGTTTTGATCCTTCTGGTTACTGATACTGCTGTAAAACCTATTAGTTAACTAATGTCAGTTTACTTCGTTACAGTGAAAGAGGACAGCATGACTTTGCAGAACTCCAGGTTGATTGTTAGACAATTGTTGCCCACTGTACCCTCTTTTGCCTGTTGCTTGCTTTGCTGAGGCTTATGTGGTCAATGGCTTAGAAACAGATTTAGCACTGATTTTTACATGGCATATCCAATTCCATTGGATAGGAGTGATCTAAGGAGGTTCCTTGCTCTTGTCCCTTTGTCCTCTTTAGAGTATGCATGCCTATGTCTTTTGGAGGTTAAGCACTAAAATTTAACAACTGTGCCTTAAGCACTATTATAATTGTTTTGGAGACAACAAAAGAAATATATATAGGCCATTCTAATTTATAAATCATGTCCCAAAATTAAATTTTTAATTATTTCCTTTTGTTTTTAAGGGAAACATATTGTTGAGGATAGTCAGGTTTGCCCTCAGATTAGTGTATAGTCAACCCAAAGTAATGTAGCTAAAATTCCAGGAGGACTTCAGGATTCAAAGAGTTAATATTTGGAATTTTTTTTCCTTCACTCCAACTCACTTAGCTGAAGGACATCATGACAGTGCTCTAACTCACATGCTTTACACAGCCATTGCCTTCTTAGGTGTGGCAGATCACAAGGTATGTTCTTTTCTTTGTTCCTAAGGTGATCAAGAGATTCTGAAAAGTTACAGCAACTGTAGCTATAAAAGTACATTTAAAATAAGTTATCAGTAATTTACAGTACTGCCAGCCATTTAAGTAGTTCAGTAATTTGGGTTATGGAAAAAACATGCTAGCTCCATTTCTTTAAATATTATGTATTTAAGGCTTGAGTGTTGAACTGTGTGTTTCTAATGAGATTTATCTACTTTTACTCATAGGGTGGAGTATTATTGCTAGTACTGGCTTTGTGTTGTAAAGTTGGTTTTCATACAGCTTCCAGAAAACTCTCTATAGATGTTGGTGGAACCAAACGTCTTCAAGCTTTATCCCATATTGTTTCTGTGCTTCTCTTATGCCCATGGGTCATTGTTCTTTCTGTGACAACTGAGGTAAGAGCAGGAATTTATTGGTAATAAGTAAAATAAATTGCTCTTATTTATAGATTTTAGTTCAGTACATTGTATTTTATTTCAATTTGATGTTACAAGTGGCTTTAAATTATCAAGTACTATTACATTTATATATCCCTCCCATTCCTGTGGCCCACAGAAATCAGTTAAATACTAATAATAATATTAATAATAATTTAATACCTACCCACAAACCCAAGGATTATATATCACCAAGTATTTATAAAATTATTAAACAATAATGCTTCTTTTTTTAATACTTTGGGGAATACTAGGAAAATGTGCCAATATCTTATAACTCTTATATTTTGGCATTTTATAAATCATATTGAATCATGGGAATATTTGTTTATACATAAAGGGATTAACTAAAATATAAGATGTGAACTTTATACCCGTATGGTATTAACAAATTTTTTTTTTTAATTTCTAGAGTAAAGTCGAGTCTTGGTTTTCTCTCATTATGCCTTTCACAACGGTTGTTTTTTTTGTCATGATCCTGGATTTCTATGTCGATTCCATTTGTTCAGTCAAAATGGAAGTTTCCAAATGTGCCCGATATGGATCCTTTCCCATTTTTATTAGTGCTCTACTTTTTGGAAATTTTTGGACGCATCCAATAACAGACCAGCTTCGGGCCATAAACAAAGCAGCACACCAGGAGAGCACAGAACACGTCCTTTCTGGAGGAGTGGTAGTGAGCGCTATATTCTTCATTTTGTGTAAGCATTTTTCCCCTTAGCAAATTTCATCTTTTGGATTCTGATGTTCAGTCATTTACTAAATTTGGGAATTTGTTCAATGCTTCATACATTTAGTGCTGATAGATACTGTGTTGGGTTTTGGTGGCTTAAATTTTTTAAACTTTTGTAATATCCCTTTTTTTTTTCTTCTTCCGTTTCTAGCTGCCAACATCTTATCATCTCCTTCTAAGAGAGGACAGAAAGGTACCCTAATTGGATATTCTCCTGAAGGAACACCTCTTTATAACTTCATGGGTGATGCTTTTCAGCATAGCTCCCAGTCAATCCCTAGGTTTATTAAGGAATCACTAAAACAAATTCTTGAGGAGAATGACTCTAGACAGATCTTTTACTTCTTGTGCTTGAATCTGGTAAGAGTTTTAAATATTAGTGGCATATCTTAAAAGCGTAATCTTTTAATTTTGACAGTTCTGGTATAATTTTAGTAATTCCCGAATAATTTTAGTAATTAGAAATGGGCTAAAATTATATTTTCTCTAAGTATTAGAAAGATTACAGGATCATATTCATACTACTTAAACAAACAATTTTTTGAAGTATTTTAAAAACGTTGGTTTAGTGTGCTATTTCAAATTAGTAGATATAGTAGTTTATAAAGATTTTTATCAGGAATTCCATGGTGGTCCAGTGGTTAGGACTCCTCACTGCCAGGGGCCCAGGTTCAATCCCTGGTCGGGGAACTAAGATCCCACAAGCCACACGGCACAGCCAAAAAGAAAAAAAGATTTTTATCTACTCCTTATAAGATCTCACTACCGACCAGTTTGCTAACATTTTATAGTCTAGTTTATTTAGTTCTGCAGACATATAAATAAAACTATCCCCTTTTAAGTAGTTTATAAGATAGACATATCTGATTTAGCTTGATTTCTTATAGTTTATATGAAATGAGGTTTCTTGTATGAGAACCAGTTAAATAACGAAAGAGACAGTTATATAATATCTTCAAGTAAGGTTTGGGTAACTAAAGGTTAAAATCCTTATGATTAAATTCTGATAAATCTCTCTTGAAACAGTATTTCCCAACATACTCCTCTCCTATTTTTTTTTCAACGTGTTTTAGCTTTTTACCTTTGTGGAATTATTCTATGGCGTGTTGACCAATAGTCTGGGTCTGATCTCAGATGGATTTCACATGCTCTTTGACTGCTCTGCTTTGGTCATGGGACTTTTTGCAGCCCTGATGAGTAGATGGAAAGCAACTCGGATTTTCTCCTATGGGTAGGTACCCTGACTGTCAAGGCTTGTAGCAAATTCCATCTTATAGAATAAAATTTTACTACTTTTAATACAAATTTAATTTTTCAGAGCTTCATTTTTCTTTAATTTAAAGTAGATAAGGGAAACTAAACCAAGCATTTGATAAATACTGAATGGCAGTAAGCTTAAGACTATATACTCCCTGACAAATCCCTCTCATAGGTAGATAGCAAAAAATCAGTTAAATAGTGAGCTATTTGGCCAACAGTGTTTCTTTGAGGTAATGGAATGTTCATGGTCATTCACATCTTTGCAGTTAGAAAGAGAATTCAAAGTTTAAAGTGGCTATGCATGCAGTAGCCTTTCACTAAGTCATCATTAGTGAAATGATGCAGTATCCTTTCACTAAGTCATCATTCAGTTCAGCGAATATTAGAATCCCTGATTTGTGCAAGATATTTTGATAAGAACTATTGTAAATAGGTTAATAAATTCAGCTCTTACTTTCAACTGTTTATATTTTGAAAGATGGATGACCCCAAATTACAAAAAATTTTGATACAAAGCCCAATCTATGTGCTGTGACGGAGATACAGAGAACACCAAAGGATTAAAGGAGAGAGAAATAACTTCTTGCTAAGAAATTAGGACAGGCTTTGTGTAAGAAGGGACGTTGACAAAGGACTTTGATAAATATATAAGATTTCAACAAACATATATGTATGGAAAGAACCTTCCAGCATTAGTATGATATTTATAATCTTGGTAATTTTCTAGTCTTACTATTTGTGTAATTGAAAATCTGTCATTGAAAATCATTTCCTCATTTGTAACATAATAATGTTTATACTTTAAAAATATTTGTCATTTTCCTTTTCTAAATATATTCTACATTTTTAGGTATGGCCGAATAGAAATTCTCTCTGGATTTATTAATGGGCTTTTTCTAGTGGTAATAGCTTTTTTCGTGTTTATGG
Source organism: Pseudorca crassidens (assembly GCF_039906515.1). NCBI lineage: Eukaryota > Metazoa > Chordata > Mammalia > Artiodactyla > Delphinidae > Pseudorca > Pseudorca crassidens. Next base: position 55,560,029 of record NC_090298.1, read on the forward strand.
AATCAGTGGCTAGATTAATTGATCCTCCGGAATTAGACACACACATGTTAACAGTAAGTCTTTTCATTTTCCTATTTGAATTTCTGCTCAAACTCATACAGCTTTTTCCCTGCTAAAGTTTAACTACTTGTAGTTACTGACCTAGGAAGGTTTTATTTACTTATTTTTTAATTTAAATTAACATAACTTCCTATCTTGCTATTTACATTTACACTGCTGACTCTTCGAAATTAATTAATACACTTTTCTCTACGCTAGTAGTCAAATATTAGATAATATCCTAAAACAGTTTCTTTTCTGCCTTATTAAACGTTTTTGTTTGAAGATGTGTTTTTGAATACCTGAGGAAATATTCAAAGGCTTTACTCTAGATTAAATTACTGCTATGGCAACTTTTAATGTTTTCCCTGTACCTCCAAATCTTTACATGCGCTGTTCCTTATAGTTCTCACGCCCTTCCCTCACTTCTGCCCTTTTAGGCTTTACTTCTAAAGTTACCTTTGGTGGGATACTTTCCCTTAGTCCCTCTCTTCCCACCTTAAAGTGTGTTAGATTTCCCTTTCTGAATATTCCCATTGTATCTTGTGCAATCTCCTTTTAGCAACATTGACTTATAACTGTAGTTTAGTTTTTCATTCTTCCACAATTAAGATATGTGTCGCTCAATATCAAAAAAAACAAACAACCCAATCCAAAAATGGGCAGAAGACCTAAATAGACATTTCTCCAAAGAAGACATACAGATTGCCAACAAACACATGAAAGGATGCTCAACATCACTAATCATTAGAGAAATGCAAATCAGAACTACAATGAGGTATCACCTCACACCAGTCAGAATGGCCATCATCATAAAATCTAGAAACAATAAATGCTGGAGAGGGTGTGGAGAAAAGGGAGCCCTCTTGCACTGTTGGTGGGAATGTAAATTGATATAACCACTATGGAGAACAGTATGGAGGTTCCTTAAAAAACTACAAATAGAACTACCATATGAGCCAGCAATCCCACTACTGGGCATATACCCTGAGAAAACCATAATTCAAAAAGACACATGCACCACAATGTTCATTGCAGCTCTATTTACAACAGCCAGGACATAGAAGCAACCTAAGTATCCAACAGATGAATGAATAAAGATGTGGCACATATATACAATGGAATATTACTCAGCCATAAAAAGAAACGAAATTGAGTTATTTGTAGTGAGGTGGATGGACCTAGAGTCTGTCATACAGAGTGAAGTAAGTCAGAAAGAGAAAAACAAATACCATATGCTAACACATGTATATGGAATCTTAAAAACAAACAAACAAAATGGTTCTGATGAACCCAGGGGCAGGACAGGAATAAAGACGCAGATGTAGAGAATGGACTTGAGGACATGGGGAGGGGGAAGGGTAAGCTGGGACGAAGTGAGGGAGTGGCATGGTCATATATACACTACCAAATGTAAAATAGATAGCTAGTGGGAAGCAGCTGCATAGCACAGGGAGATCAGCTTGGTGCTTTGTGACCACCTAGAGAGGTGGGATAGGGAGGGTGGGAGGGAGACGCAAGAGGGAGGGGATATGGGTATATATGTATATGTATAGCTGATTCACTTTGTTATACAGCAGAAACTAACACACCATTGTAAAGCAATTGTACTCCAGTAAAGATGTTAAAATTTGTTTTTTAATTTAAAAAATTAAAAATAAAACAAATGGATTTCTCTAAAGGAGAAATTGTAGATGTATGTAAATTAAATAGTGCTCTGAGCTAGAGCTACTATTCAAAATCATTTTGTAAGAGGGGATAATCAAGGGTAAGTATCCTTTGGGGTGTTATTGTGGCACCATTAAATCAAGATAATCTCATTTACTTTGTTTTTTAAAAAATGCTTTTCCATTGTACTTTTTTTACTTTGGGAAATTTTACTATAGTTAAGAAACAGTAAGACTGTGTTTATTTGTAATCCACTCATTAGTAAATTACAATCATTGCCTTTTAAAGTATTGATATTTACCTAGTAATATAAATGAGATTTCAGGTACAGTGTATACTTGCTCTAGTAAGCAGTACTTTCAAACTCGTTATTTAAATAAACAAAACAAAACTTTAGCATCATTTATTTATTCATAAAGCCTGAATCAAGTACATTTTTATTCTTAATCATTTAGTTAAAGCAAATCTAAATCCTTTTACTTGTGAGCACTTTGGTATTTGAAAGTTAAATGCTTCTTCTAAAATTCACACTTTTAAAATTTTCTTATTGAATTTAATGAGGTTTTACTATGAATATTTTCAAAACTATAAACCAAAAAACATATATAACAACATAATAACTTTTAAATAACAAGTTTATTTTTTTAATTACAAATTTAAAGGTTTTCTTTTTTCTTTTTTGCTAGCCAGTCTCAGTTGGAGGGCTGATAGTAAACCTTATTGGTATCTGTGCCTTTAGCCATGCCCATAACCATACCCATGGAGCTTCTCAAGGAAGCTGTCACTCCTCTGATCACAGCCATTCACACCATGTGCATGGACACAGTGACCATGGGCACGGTCACAGCCACGGATCTGCAGGCAGAGGCATGAATGCTAACATGAGGGGTGAGTCCTTGCCGGATACTGTCCTACCTTTCAACTGTGTTCTGAATTGACATTGTTTATTTGTATTAAGTATTGGGCTCTTGGTACAATTTTATTTTAAAAAACCAACCTGTAACTAAAAAGAGATCTAAAGTCATCTGTTACAGAAAATGCTCACAACTGTTCATAAATGTCAATTTTTAAAAATAAATTATTGTAATTATAGAGTCCTTTTCATAGCGACATTTGAGTAAATATTAGTTGCAAGGGAAACTGTGCATTACGCACTTTCACTATAAAAGAACTAAGAAATTTTTATTGTACTGAAAAAAAATATGGGGGAAGTATCATTTATGTTGAGATATTTATTCTGATGTTTTATTTATTTATTTATTTTTTTGGCCACACCGCATGGCTTGTGGGATCTTAGTTCCCCAACAAGGGATTGAACCCTCACCCTCAGCAGTGAAAGTGTGGAGTCCTAACCTCTGGACCACCAGAGAATTCCCTATTCTGATATTTTAGTAGAAATAATTTAGGTAATGTCAAAACTTGGCTCATGTATGATTTCTAGGAAGCTTTCCCACACACCATCATAAAACTCACCACACTGGTAATAGTTGCCCATATCCTTACTTTCACCACTATGCCATGAATTCCTTGATGGAAGTGACCATGTTTAGTCATTTTGAAGTACCAGCCCCTAGCAGAGTGCCTGGTGAATAATAGGTACCTCGTAATATTTGTAGAATGAATAAAAGAACTAAATTAAATGTGCTTTAATTTTTAATATTTTATGTATCTTACTTGTAGGTGTATTTCTACATGTTTTGGCAGACACACTTGGCAGTATTGGTGTGATCGTATCCACCATTCTTATAGAGCAGTTTGGATGGTTCATTGCTGATCCCCTCTGTTCTCTTTTTATCGCTATATTAATATTTCTCAGTGTTGTCCCACTGATTAAAGATGCCTGTCAGGTTCTCCTTCTGAGACTGCCACCAGAATATGAAAAAGAACTACATATTGCCTTAGAAAAGGTACTGTGTATAATTTGTTTACTAGTCTTCTTCCTTTTAAAATAGTATTTGAAATTAAATAAGTTGACCTAATGAGAAATGAAAATGACAGTCTTGTAGGAAAATGGACTGATAATATAAACAGGCAATTCATAGAAAACCCAAACACAAAATAGAATGTATTTCAGCTTGTGGTTTGCCATATCTTATTATTTATTTGTTTGTTTATTTGTTTATTGGCTGCATTGGGTCTTCGTTGCTGTGCGCGGGCTTTCTCTAGTTGCGGTGAGTGGGGCTACTCTTCGTTGCGGTGCGCGGGCTTCTCATTACGGTGGCTTCTCTGGTTGCGGAGCACAGGCTCTAGGCACACGGGCTTCAGTAGTTGTGGCACGTGGGCTTAGTTGCTCCACAGCATGTAGGATCTTCCCGGACCAGGGCTCGAATCTGTGTCCCCTGCATTGGCAGGTGGATTCTTAACCACTGCGCCACCAGGGAAGTCCCTGACATATCATATTAAAGTAATTAGGATCTGCTGATGAACAGTTGGCATCTTGAATACTTAAGGTATAGCATCTTAACCCACTGGTTTCATAAATAAAATTAGTAAAGTTTTCTCACTTTCTCATAATTGGTGACTAATACATCCTACTAAAAAAGAAAGTTTTTTATTTCAAAAATAATACATATCCATTACAGAAAGCTTCAAAGTAGAAAAAAGAAAAAAATAATAATCACATATAATTTCACCACCTGGAAAGAAACACTTTTTTTTTAATTTATCTATTTATTTATTTATTGGTTTTTTTGTTTTTTTGGCTGCATTGGGTCTTTGTTGCTGTGCGTGGGCTTTCTCTAGTTGTGGTGAGCAGGGACTACTCATTGCGATGTGTGGGCTTCTCATTGCGGTGGCTTCTCTTGTTGCAGAGCACGGGCTCTAGGCACGTGGGCCTCAGTAGTTGTGGCATGTGGGCTCAGTAGTTGTGGTTAACAGGCTCTAGAGCGCAGGCTCAGTAGTTGTGGTGCATGGGCCCAGTTGCTCTGTGGCATGTGGGATCTTCCCGGACCAGGGCTTGAACCCATGTCCCCTGCATTGGCAGGCGGATTCCTAACCACTGCCCCACCAGGGAAGCCCAGAAACACTTTTGAGTCGTTTTTCTGTATAAAAATATTTTTAAAATAAAAATGGCCAAAAAAATGTTTTGTACTGCTTTGTAAATTTTTCCCCACTTAATTATGTCATGTTGATAAATATTCTAATACATTTTTAATGACAGGGTAGTATTACATTGTGTGGATAGTCTATAATTTATAGCCCTCTGTTGTTGAACATGAAGGATATCTTTTGCATGTGTTATCTCAAATATAACAAATAATACTGGAATGTTTGTATCAATATAAAGGAAACAACATGGTTTATTGAACGTATCCAATGTTTAGACTAGGCAAAGTACATCTTACATCGGTGAAAATGGGTTTAAAGTCACCTGTGTAACCCTGTTCACTTCCTATTCCAGACTTCCTTCCCTGGCATCACTGCCAGGTCAAAATATTTTAGACACCTTTACTTGAAGTTAGTTGTCCCTCCCATTCCTTTCTCATTTCTGGGCTCTCCTTATTACTTTTTTTTTTTAATCAGCTTAATAATGGTTTCTGGACTAGAAAGACTGCTTTGTGTTCAGTAAATTAGCCTTCAAATCCATTTATATCACCTCTCCTTTTATTTGACAGCTACAGAAAATTGAAGGATTAATATCATACCGAGACCCACATTTTTGGCGTCATTCTGCCAATATTGTGGCAGGAACAATTCATATACAGGTGACATCTGATGTGCTGGAACAAAGAATAGTACAGCAGGTAATAATCTTAAGTTTTTAAAATAATTTCAGTTGAGGTAATTGCACACATTGTAAGTTATACAGCTCAGTAGTCATTTAATTGTTTAAAAATATCATTCTTACAGCTGTCCAAGGATAAGTTGTTTTTTTACATCTAGATTTGTCTTATATCCAAAAATGGTAAAAAATAAAGTCAAGTTTTAGTATGTGGAGGACAAGCTTAAGTTAATGTAAAAAAACGTTCATTTGTAATCCAATTTGTAATTCCCAATAGATGGTCAAGAAATAAGTTATTATAAATATAGTCCTAAGTTAATAATAATAATAAAGTTGGCAGGTATGTGTCATGGTTGGAGATAAGGATCAAAACAGTTCCTGTATCCCTATTCTAGACCTACCGAATTGGAAACAGTAGCTGTTTTCCTTTTCTACTTTGAATGTCAGGTCAGTGATTTACTGGCCTTCTAAAAGATCCTATGTAATATTTGACCAGCTAAATAATAAACATTATTTTAAGAACTTATCATTGACTATCTGTGGCTATTTTAAAAAATGTGATATCTATTATTTAATCCAAGTGCACTAAATGCATTAATCTAAATGCTTTTAAATGTATGGATTTTTATAACAGGTTACAGGAATACTTAAAGATGCTGGAGTAAACAATTTAACAATTCAAGTGGAAAAAGAAGCATACTTTCAACATATGTCTGGCCTTAGTACTGGATTTCATGATGTTCTGGCTATGACAAAACAAATGGAGTCCATGAAATACTACAAAGATGGTACTTACATCATGTGAGATAACTTGGGAATTACCCCTGGGGTATGAACAATGAAGATGAAATGACCGGGTATTTATAATATCGCCAGAAGGAAGAAAATTGCACATAATTGTACAGAAACATTTTGTGGTATTTGAAAAAAATTTTAAAGCTCCCTACAGTTGGATCAAGGAATCTTTCTTAAAGGAAATTTAAATACAGAATGAAGCGTTAATTGTACAAGTAAAATAATTGTTTAAATTACGTATAAAACAGGAAACTTAAAATTTAAGTGAACATGATGTATCATATCATCTTCAAAAGTGAACATATAATGATGGATTCTAGTGAAGACCAAAATAACTTCTGTGTGTTTACTTTCTGTAAGAAAGCATCTCCATTGTAAATAATGTATTTACATGTTTATTACAAAGACCCAAATGAAAAATTTTTAGTCAATTTTTTGCATAGCCCTAGGATAAAATAGGAATAAAAGGTCTATATTTATGGATTTTCTGTATATAAAACTGGTTTCTAATTATAACTTAAATCCATTAAGTAAAACCTGTATTGCCACTTTAAATGTAAACTAAATTATTTGGGAGAAACTTCAACCACTGATACGAGGCAGCAGTGAGAATAGTGAAGGATAACATGACAGTTTTTGATGTATTACAAAAGCCAACCACTCTGTAAAATAAATTTTTTTACTTTTGGTAATGTTTGCAAATGAATAATTACTTTATTAGGGTAAAGAACTTAGACTAAGTTGTGTTCATGTTATTCACTCTTGACTTCTTCCTTTAAAGTAGAATATTCCATTTCTTGTTATGCATCTGGCATTCCAAGTTGCTTATTAAGCTGGTATCCAAGCAATGCTAGGCTTTTCATCTTTTCATATGTTGTGGAACAGCCAGTGGAGAGAGTCATAAATAACTGTCAACTCAGAGTTAATTTTCTGCCTATAGATGTAACTTTTTTTTTAAATTTCTGGAACATGTAGATGTAGAAGAAATATCAAAGAATTAGGTGGTTATTTTAAAGTTTAATAAGTAAATCTTGTTCATAAACCCTTGGGCACTATGAAATCAAAATACTTTATAACTACTTTCTATAGTAATATCTATATTTTTTTATTTACAATTTAAACTGAATGTATAGTCTGAAAAGACTGTATGATAAATAGATACATAATAATATATGCAGTTTTATGAACACCAAAGAATGTTGACCAAGAGAAACTTTTGAATACCTATTTATAAGCATCTGAGTATTTTCACTCTTATACTAGGAATTTTGATAAGTAGGATGAATTAATTTTAGTATGGATACTATTTTCTTATCTATACCATAATGGCAAACATGTATTTAAATCATATTTTTGTCTTACAAATTTAAAATGTGAGAGGTTTTAGAAATTTGTTATAAGTTATTTTGATATTTCTTGTCTTCTCTTTACACATTTTCTGGTCCAGAATCTTCAATACATATTAAAATTTTTGAGTGGTGGGAAAATAATTGCATATTGATGTTTTAATGTAATTTTTATACATTAAAAAATTTTAGGTAGATAGGTACAATAAATATTACATTTTTTTTAATTGTCATTTCCCTTGGAAGGCATAAAAATAGCAAGAAAATTAAACTAATGTGATGGACAACTATCAAGATGAGAGAGAATGCAACACTGAAGGGTGAGGGAGTACAGATGGAAAGTAGGTAAACTCCAGTATGGAGAGCACCAGGGTCCTGGTTCTGGCTCATACAAACCATATGACTTTAGGCAAATCAGCCTCTCTGGGTATCTTTTTTTTCCTCATACGTGAAATGAGAATACAATCTGCTCAAATTCACGGATACGGAGCAACTGGAACCCACAAACTGCCAGTAGGAATTTGAAATTTCAGCCACTTTGGAGAACCGTCTGGCCATTTCTTCTTAACGTTAAGCATACAGCTCTCCTGTGACCCAGCAGTTCTACTCCTGGGTATTTACCCAAGAGAAATGGAAACATGTCTATAAAAAGAGTGGTACAAGAATGTACATCTTCTTGAGACCCCAAAACCGGAAAGAATCCAAATGTCCATCATCGAGAGAATGGATAAGTAAGTTATGGTGTATTTACAATGGACTACTTACTCAGCAGTTTTTTAAAAATTACTGTTACAAACAATATAAGTGAATCTCAAAAACATTATAGGTGAGGGGCTTCCCTGACAGTCCAGTGGTTAAGACTCTTCGCTCCCAATGCAGGGGGCACGGATTCGATCCCTGGTCGGGGAACTAAGATCCTACATGCTGCAGGGTGCGACAAAAATATATATATATATGGGTGTGTGTGTGTGTGTGTGTGTGTGTGTGTGTGTCTATGTATATATTTATATATATATATTTATATATACATATAATTGAAAGAAGCCAGCCACAAAAGAGGTCTACTATATGGTTCCATGTATATAAAGTACAAAAACAGAGAAGACTAAGAAGAATAAGCTCTATAGTGATAGAGCATAGAAATTTTCAATACAGCATTAATTTTCAATTGCTGTCATAACAAATTACCACAAGTTTAGGGCTTAACACAAACTTATTATCTTACAATTCTGTAGGTCAGAAGTCCAGTATGGGACTCACTGGGCTAAAATCAAGTTGCCACCGGGCTGCATTTCTTTCTGGAGGCTCTCAGAATCCATTTCCTTGCTCATTCAAGTTGTTAGCTGAATTCAGTCCTAATGATCGTGACTGAGGTCCCTGTTCCTTTGCTGGTATTCCCAGCTTCTAGAGACCACCTGCATTTTTTGGCTTGTGGCCCCTCTCCTCCATCCTCAAAGCCAGCAAGAGTAGGTCATGTGCTTCTTATACTTCAAATCTCTCCTGCCTCTCCTTCCACTGTGGCACCTTTCTCTGACTCACTCTTCTGTCTTCCTCTTCTACTTTTAAGGACTCTTGTGATTACTTTGGGCCCACCCAGGTACCAGATAATCCCCTATCTCAAAGTCCCTTTTGCCGTGTAATATAGTCACAGGTATGTTCATATTCACAGGTTCTGGGCATTAGGACAAGGACATCTTTCTGGGGGTCGTTATTTTGCCTGCCACGTGTTTGCCTTGCAAAGACTGGGAGTTTGTTAGAAAAAAAAAGGGCAGGGAGATCTTTTTGGAGTGATGGAAGTGTTCTATATCTAGAGCACAGTGGTGGTTACACAGGTGTATACAATTGTCAAAATCTTAAGTATAACTTATGCATTTTCTTTTTCAAGTGCTTTTATAATTTGCTAGTAATTATTTGAAGCTACTGTGTGGTAAGCACACAATTATCCATTTTTTCTCCTAGTACTCTGGTATTATCACATAATAAGTTAGCTATAACTGATCTAGTTCAATAACACAGTATAGTGGACTAGATTTTTTTCAGACACATTGTTCCTCTTTGTGGCTATTTTCCACTTGAATTTAAAGGCCAAGGGGGGCTTCCCTGGTGGCGCAGTGGTTGAGAGTCCGCCTGCCGATGCAGGGGACGCGGGTTCGTGCCCCAGTCTGGGAAGATCCCACATGCCGCGGAGTGGCTGGGCCCGTGAGCCATGGCCACTGAGCCTGCGTGTCCGGAGCCTGTGCTCCGCAACGGGAGAGGCCACAGCAGTGAGAGGCCCGCGTACCGCAAAAAAAAAAAAAAAAAAAAAAGAAAAACTAAAGGCCAAGGAGGTTTCCTCTGCAACAAAGTACAATACATAGATCTGTCAATATTAATATTCACACAGTTATGGAAAGCCTATTTAAGAAAATAATACAATTCAGTAGTTTATTTTTTTTAAACATTGAATAAATCCATTCATACTCAACAAAATGCATTGAAGTTCTTTATAGCAAGACACTGCTCTAGGAGCTAGGGATAAAATCACCGATAAAACAGTCCTGCCCTAAAGGAGCTTACTTTCAAGTGTAGGACACAGACTAATATGTAAAAATGTCAGATTGTGATGAGCACTATGAGGAAAAGCAATAACTTATTGAACGCTGGCTGTGTACCAGGCAGGCAGTGTTCTAAGCAATCAATATGTGTAATTATTATCCCCATTTTACTGATGAGGAAACTGAGGAAGAAAAAGGTTAACTTGCCCCCAGATCATACACCCAGTAAGTGGTAAAGCCAACTGTCCAAACCAGGCACTCTGGTTTCACCCTTAACAGGGGTGCTAGAGAATGGCCAAAAAGGATCTCTATGGGGGAAGACAACCTGATTTGAGTAAGGAAGCAAATGGTACCTAGTATCTTAGACTGTATTCTATTTTTTTAATAAATTTATTATTCATTTATTTATTTATTTTTGGCTCATTGGGCCTTTGTTGCTGCATGCGGGCTTTCTCTAGTTGTGGCGAGTCGGGGCTACCCTTCATTGCGGTGCACGGGCTTCTCATGCGGTGGCTTCTCGTTGTGGAGCATGGGCTCTAGGCACATGGGTTCAGTAGTTGTGGCACGTGGGCTCAGTAGTTGTGGCTCGCAGGCTCTAGAGCTCAAGCTCAGTAGTTGTGGTGCACGAGCTTAGTTGCTCTGCAGCAAGTGGGATCTTCCCAGACCAGGGCTCGAATTCGTGTCTCCTGCGTTGTCAGGAGGATTCTTAACCACTGCGCCACCGGGGAAGTCCTGTAGTCTATTAATAGCCACTATTCTATCCTGAAAGAATATCAAATGTAAGGCATTTGAGACAGGAGGTGGTTAGCATGATAGAAGAAAAGCAAGAAGGCCAGTGTGATAGCAGCAAAATTAGTCAAGTGGTATAGTGAGGACATGGAAAGTCTGTGAAGGGCTTTGAGTAAGGAACTGACTCGCTGACGTGTTTCAAAAGGATCATGATAGAAGAGCCTAGTAGAATCCAAGGAAGAGTTAGAAGGCTTTTGCCCAAGCCTAAATGAGAGATGATGGGGACTTGGGTAGACTAAGCAGCATGTTCATTGCCTCTTACCCATAAGCTCGCTGTTTAAGGTAAAAAATCAGACACAAACTCTGCCTTCACTATGCTTATTACAGTAGGGAAGATAAGATGTATGTAACTATAATTCAAGATTTAGAGAGATTTGGTGCCGTAAGGGAGTGGCAAAGTTCAGAAAATGGAGAAGTTACTTTTAGCTGAAGGGAAGAGGGTGAGGCTTCACAAAGGAGGTGGCATTTGATAGATCAAAGAGACCAGTGGGGTTGGAAATAGAAGGCAAGGGGATTAATTTCCTCTGGAGTAAAGTGTGTATACCCATCAGTAGTTCAGTTTTGCACCATCATGGCTTTCGGGTGTGGGTGTGGAGTTAGTAGACCTATGATTATGAAGGTTAGGAGCAGGGCATTGAAGATATTTGAATACAAGGTTACAGGTTAACCACAAGGGGCTTCCCTGGTGGCGCAGTGCTTAAGACTCTGCGCTCCCAATGCAGGGGGCCCAGGTTCCATCCCTGGTCCGGGAACTAGATCCCACATGCATGCCTCAACTAAGAGTTTGCATGCCACAACAAAGGAGCCCTGGAGCCTCAACTAAGGAGCCTGCCTGTCATACTAAGACCTGGCACAACCAAAATAAAGAGAGGGAGGGAAGGAGGAAGGAAGGAAGGAAGGAAGGAAGGGAGGGGGGAAGGAAGGAAAAGTTAACCACAGACCTGTTAGGTAATCATATGGGGTTTCATTTTCTAGCTCTTTAAAAATCATCAGGTAAGTTACAGTGACTTATACTCTTCAAATGCCTTATTTCAAGTAGGGTTTCCTATTGTCGGTTGCCTTGATTTTCCATAGGAGCAGGATAGGAATGCCTAACATGAAAGACTAAAATTGATATAGTGGGCTGGACACTGGCTGGCCTAGGAGTCAGACTCTCCCCCATAGCTGTGGTCTAAGGGCCAGTTGCTTATTCTCTGACTTAAAATGATAGGGTTTAGATCCAGTGAATATAAGGTGATCAAGCCCTTGCAGTCCTATGCAATCAAGGCTATAGTCCTTTTTTTTGGCCACAACGCGCAGCATGTGGGATCTTAGTTCTGCGCCTCCTGCAGTGAAAGCGCAGAGTCCTGATCACCGTCCCAAGGCAACAGTCCTAAATTAATCTGTGGGAACCATTTTTGTTAAAGGCAACAGATGCATTAAATGCCTAAAGCGTACAAAGCCGGGTGGATGATACAAAGAGGTCTGAAATGGTCTCTGCCCTCACAAGAAGGCAATAGTTACTGAGCATATAAAAATATGTAAAAGCAGGGCTTCCCTGGTGGCGCAGTGGTTGAGAGTCCGCCTGCCGATGCAGGGGACACAGGTTCGTGCCCCGGTCCTGGATGGAAGATCCCACATGCCGCGGAGCGGCTGGGCCCATGAGCCATGGCCGCTGGGCCGCTGGGCCTGCACGTCCGGAACCTGTGCTCCGCAACGGGAGAGGCCACAGCAGTGAGAGGCCCGCGTACCGCAAAAAAAAAAAAAAAAGTCAAATAGTTCTTTTAAACTTATAACAAAATCAACACGCCCCTGTCTCCCATTCCTGCTCTCTAAAAAGAATCATTTTCTATTCTTTTAACTGTGTGATTTGCTGTTTACAGTCATAATTCTCAATAAATTTCTTCTATTGCTATTTTTTTGGTAGCTGTTATACAGTTTTAAACATTACCCACTAACTTCTAACAATGGAAGATGAGGGTTTTTAGCTCTTTTATACTATCAGCACACATGCACATTCAAACACAACCCCCCCCTCTCCCCACCGTTCCAATATAATTGAACCCTAATTTGGGGTTAAATCAGTATTCAGTGTTTTAATTATTTTATGACCATATGATTTACCAAAGTGCCCTAAGTACCGTATTATGATTAGATATCCAATTTTTCTTTTAACAGCTAGTTTGTTCCAGATTTAATAGTGCCTTGCTTATTTTGATTTGCCTAGTTTTTCTGTACCTATCGCTCATTAATCTCCAACTCCACCAGAAGTGTAAATCTCTTCTCAGTACATTCAAATACCTCAAGTAAGTTATCAATTTCATTTTTTTGCTTGGAGATGTCCCACTTAGAACCCACCTTCCTTATCATTCTATTCCAACGTGTACTGACTGCTCCTCAGGCCAACTAAAAAGTGTCAGCCTAGGATCACCTAAAGTCTTGGGAATTTCTTTTGCCTTTCTCCTGTGTTGGAATTACTGTTTTTTTGATCCCACATCTTCCTTTTTTTTTTTTTTTTTTGCACAGCACAGCATGCAGTATCTTAGTTCCCCAACCAAGGATCCAGGGATTGAATCTATGCCCCCTGCAGTGGAAGCACAGAGTCCTAATCACTGGACACTAGGGAATTCCCCTTCCTCTTTTTAAATTTCCGTCTTTGTTAGGAGAATACACACTCCAATAACTTCCTAAGAAAGGGTACATGGGAGATAATTTTAGAATTTGCAAATCTAAAAATGCCTTTATTCTACCTCATGACTGTTTCATGGTTTGGCTGGATACAGAACTATGGATTGAAAATCATTTTCCCACAGAATCTTGTAGCTTTCGACATTGCTTTTGAAAGTCTCATTCCATTCTGATTCTAGATCCTTTGTATGCTATCTGATTTTGTTTCCTTTTAGGGCCTTCCCTTTATTCTAAATGTTATACACCAGCACAGTGGCATGAGATGAGTCTTTCGTTCACTTATTGTGCAAGGCACTCAGACATGGATTTATAAAACTCATGTCCTTTAGTCCTGGGAAGTTTTCTTGTATTATTTCTTTTTCTTTTTTTTTTTTTTTTTGCGGTACGCAGGCCTCTCACCGCTGTGGCCTCTCCCATTGCGGAGCACAGGCTCCGGACACGCAGGCCCAGCGGCCATGGCTCATGGGCCCAGCCGCTCCGCGGCACGTGGGATCCTCCCGGACCGGGGCACGAACCCACGCCCCCTGCATCGGCAGGTGGACTCCCAACCACTGCGCCACCAGGGAAGCCCTATTTCTTTAATAATTTACTCTTTGCATTTTCTCTTGTCTTTTTCTCTAGAACTCTGCTATTTGTTGTATGTCAGACCTTGTGGAATAATCCTCTAAATTTCTTATCTTTTCTATAGTTCATCTCTTTGTCTTCTTGCCCTTTTTTCTGGGAAATTTTCTTGATTTTCTTTTACAAACCTGCTATTGAATATTTAATGTTTGTTATCATATTTTTAATTTCCAAGAGCTCTTTCTAAAACTTGCTTGTGGATGCATTATTAACTTTTCTTTCTCTGATGATATAAATAACTTTTATGTTTATTTCTTAGCTTTCTTCTCCTTGAATTGTCTGTTCTTCATTGCTGCGTGAGGGCTTTCTCTACCTGCAGCGAGCAGGGGCTAATCTTCGTTGTGGTACACAGGCTTCTCATTGCGGTGTCTTCCCTTGTTGAGGAGCATGGGCTTAGTTGCTCTGAACCATGTGGGATCTTCCTGGACCAGGGCTCAAAACCGTGTCCCCTGCATTGTCAGGCAGACTCTTAACCACTGTGCCACCGAGGAAGTCCCCTGGAGTTTCTTTTTATATTTGTTTGTTAGGTCTCTTTCTTTTAAGTTGGAGGATTTCCTCAAATGTCCAGTGCTCCTTGGCTGGCTGTTAACATTTAAGAGTAAGAAATTAAAAACATTGATAAGAAGCTCTTTGTCAGTGTACAAGTATGTCAAATGGTGAGTGTCACTTTATTTTTTTTATCAGTTATCTGTCTTATACATATTAGTGTATATATGTCAATCCCAATCTCCAATTCATCCCACCCCCCCTTCCCCCCTTGGTGTCCATACATTTGTTCTCTACATCTGTGTCTCTATTTCTGCCTTGTAAATCAGTTCATCTGTACCATTTTTCTAGATTCCACATATATGTGCTTGTATACGATATTTGTTTTTCTCTTTCTGACTTACTTCAGTCTGTATGACAGTATCTAGGTCCACATCTCTACAAATGACCCAGTTTCGTCCCTTTTTTATGGCTGACTAATATTCCATTACTCAGATATGTACCACATCTTCTTTTTTTTTATTTTTTTTTAATTTATTTTATAGAAGTAGAGTTAATTTACAATGTTGTGTTAATTTCTGCTGTACAGCAAAGTGATTCAGGTATATATATATATTTATGCTCACATGTATTCATATCTATCTATATATATATACATTCTTTTTCATATTCTTTTCCATTATGTTTTTTTTAACATCTTTATTGGGGTATAATTGCTTTACAATGGTGTGTTAGTTTCTGCTTTATAACAAAGCGAATCAGTTATACATACACATATGCTCCCATATCTCTTCCCCCTTGCGCCTCCCTCCATCCCACCCTCCCCATCCCACCCCTCCAGGCGGTCACAAAGCACTGAGCCGATATCCCTGTGCCATGCTGCTTCCCACTAGCTATCTACCTTACGTTTGTTAGTGTGTATATGTCCATGACTCTCTCTCGCCCTGTCACAGCTCACCCTTCCCCCTCCCCATATCCTCAAGTCCTTCTCCAGTAGGTCTGTGTCTTTATTCCTGTCTTACTCCTAGGTTCTTCATGACATTTTTTTTTCTTAAATTCCATATATATGTGTTAGCATATGGTATTTGTCTTTTTCTTTCTGACTTACTTCACTCTGTATGACAGATTCTAGGTCTATGCACCTCATTACAAATAGCTCACTTTCGTTTCTTTTTATGGCTGAGTAATATTCCATTGTATATATGTGCCACTTCTTCTTTATCCATTCATCTATTAATGGGCATCTAGGTTGCTTCCATGACCTGGTTATTGTAAATAGTGTTGCAATGAACATTGGGGTGCATGTGTCTTTTTGAACTATGGTTTTCTCTGGGTATATGCCCAGTAGTGGGATTGCTGGGTCATATGGTAATTCTATTTTTAATTTTTTAAGGAACCTCCTTACTGTTCTCCATGGTGGCTATATCAATGTACATTCCCACCAACAGTGCAAGAGGTTTCCCTTTTCTCCACACCCTCTCCAGCATTTGTTGTTTGTAGATTTTCTGATGATGGCCATTCTGACTGATGTGAGATGATACCTCATTGTAGTTTTGATTTGCATTTCTCTAATAATTAGTGATGTTGAGCAGCTTTTCATGTGCCTCTTGGCCATCTGTATGTCTTCTTTGGAGAAATGTCTATTTAGGTCTTCTGCCCATTTTTTGATTGGGTTGTTTGTTTTTTTAATATTGAGCTGCATGAGCTCTTTATATATTTTGGAGATTAATCCTTTGTCCATTGCTTCCTTGCAAATATTTTCTCCCATTCTGAGGGTTGTCTTTTCATCTTGTTTATGACTTCCTTTGCTGTGCAAAAGCTTTTAAGTTTCATTAGGTCCTGTTTGTTTATTTTTGTTTTTATTTCCATTACTCTAGGAGGTGAGTCAAAAAAGATCTTGTGATTTTTGTCAAAGAGTGTTCTTCCTATGTTTTCCTCTAAGAGTTTTATAGTGTCCAGTCTTACATTTAGGTCTTTAATCCATTTTGAGTTTATGTTTGTGTATGGTGTTAGGGAGTGTTCTAATTTCATTCTTTTACATGTAGCTGCCTAGTTTCCCCAGCACCACTTATTGAAGAGACAGTCTTCTCCATTGTATATCCTTGCCTCCTTTGTCATAGATTAGTTGACCATAGGTGCATGGATTTATCTCTGTGATTTCTATCCTGTACCATTGATCTATATTTCTGTTTTTGTGCCAGTACCGTATTGTCTTTATTACTGTAGCTTTGTCGTATAGTCTGAAGTCAGCGAGTCTGATTCTTCCAGTTCCGTTTTTTTCCCTCAAGATTGTTTTGGCGGTGAGTGTCACTTTAAAAATGATCCATCCATTTCATTGGTAACCCTTCCTAACCGTCTGTATTTTTAAGACTTTTCTCTTGGGCTGGTCCATTTCTCAGAGAGGCATGCTTTTATCTCACTTAGGAGGTTATAAGTCCAGCTGCCTGCATTTTAGCGGACTGAGTGGAAGAGGGAACTGGGTCTCACCATTGGGATGAAGAATTTCACTTCATCCCCACTCAGCTTGCCTGGTGTCTGAAATCCAGAGTTCCATTAGTTCAGCATCTCCCGAACATAAACCTCTAATCATCTGCCAGGACCAAGAAGATGCTGCACTCTCACTGCACTCCTAAGTGCAGGAGGAAATCAAGCAATCCTGTTTTCAGCTCTACCTACACCACCAGTTTCACAGACTCCTGGTGCCTCCAATACCCAAGACTGCTGGTGTCTACAGCATGAATCAGTTTGCTTCTTTACTTTCCATTGCCAGCTTAGCTTCCAACTTTCTTGGTCTGGTATTTCCATTAATACTCTTCAATGTGTTTCCTACTTCTAAAATGGTGTCATTATTGTCTCCTCACCCATCTTTGGGAGTTTATGCATTAAAAAAAAATCCCTTTACTGCCTTCAGGAAGAAACAAAGATAAATATGTATATTTAATCTGCCATGTTAAACCACTACTCCCTCTGAGAAACACTGCCTTCTCTTTTCTGAGACACCACTATTTGGTCTCCTACCTCTTTGGTGTTCTTGTCCAATTTTCCTAACTTCCTAACAGAGAGGGCCTCTCCCTCTCTGTTCAGTCTTTAAAATGGAGGGCCCTGGGGCTTGCTCCTGGGCATCTACTCTTCTTTACATTCCTTCTTTAGATGACCTCATCTGCATCAGAGTTTAAATACTATCTCAGCAAAGGAGGCTTTAGCTCCCACCCTGGCCTCAGCCTAGTAGACCTCTCCCCTTGTATATCTCTAGGCATTTCCAAATGTCCTGCTACTCCCTAAAAGCTATTCATCTGTTAGTGTTCTGTTTCATTTACTCAAGTCAAAACCTGAGTCATCCTTGACCCCTTTTCTCTCACTCCAAGCATGTAAACCATTAAGACCCAGCAAGTCTACCTCCAAAATATATCCAGAGTCTATCCCATTCTGTCTACCACTACTAGTACCATCAAAGCCATCATCTTTTGCCTGGCCTGCTACAGTAGCCTCTTAATGGCTCCCCTGCTTCTCTTCTCCTCCTGCTTCCCCCTCTGTCTCCTCCCCACCTATGCGTATTCTCTCCACAGTGACTACAGTAATCTTTCAGAAAGATAGATTATGCCACACCTTGACTTAAAACCCTCCAAAGCCTTCCACTGCACTTATCATAGCTTGGTTTACAAGGCCTTGTGTAATTTTACCCTTTCCAATTTCTTTAATCTCATCTCTACTCCCCTCCTCCCCCCATACTCTAGCCACACCAGCTTTTCTGAACATGACAAGCTCATTCCTATTACAAAAATTAATAAACAGAAAGCTCAATTAAAATAGAATGGGAGGTCAGAAAGGGGAGCTTTCATGTCCTGTGACTTTGGCAGAGCCCAACAAGAAAAAGAGAGACTTCCTCTTCTTACCTAGCAAGAGCTCAGCCAATAAAAAGCCACTATATTTCAAATTCTCAATTCCTCCAAAGGACTCTGTTTACTATAGTCCTCCCAGCTGCTTTTCCCCTCTCTATAAGAGTCCTCTCCTTGTGGCATGGGACTTGCATGGCTTGCCAAGGGTACAGATCCCAAATTACAATTCTTTGTTGATCCTGAATGAACCCATTTTTGCTGGAGAAATAACTGGAAGTCTATTTATTTTAGGTCAACACTATCATTGGCTTGTCACAGACTATTTCCTTTATCTGGAATGTTTTCCTTCTTGTCATTTAAACCTCAGCTTAAATGTCAACTTCTCAGACCATCCCTGACCACCAAGTCTAAGTCAGCTACCAAATCACTCTATTTGCATCACTTTCTTTTTATTCTCTGCCTAGCACTTAGTACTATCTGATATTTTTCCTACTTTACTTACTTATTTAGTCTCTGTCCTATTGGAATATATGCTTAATGAGAGCAGGGATCTCATCTGTTTTGTTCAGAGCTGTATTCCTAGCACCTAGTACATCATGTGGTATGCAGTTGGCACTACTAACTGGGCCATGGTTGAGAACACTGAGTAGTTCACCAAGAAGAAAAGTCAAGTTTCTAAGTGTTATAAAGAAAGGAGATGATCCACGAAACTTGTGTTAATTATGCATCAAAAGTTAACATTCTGAATAGAAATCATAGGGGGAAAGTCATAGGTGGACTTCCCTGGTGGTCCAGTGGCTAAGACTCCATGCTCCCAATGCAGGGGGCACAGGTTCAATCCCTGGTCAGGAAACTAAATCCCACACGCCACAACTAAGACCTGGCACAGCCAAATAAATAAATATTTTTAAAAAAGAAGAAGAAATGAGTTATAGGTATGTACATAGTTGGCAAGATTTCTCAAGCTTAGCACTACCAGACTACTGACATTCGGGGCTGGATAATTATGTGTGTGTGTGTGTTTAGAGGGTGTAGGGGCTGTCTTGTGCACTGTAGGATGTTTAGAAACATCTCTGGTTTCTACCCACTAGATGCCAGTAGCACCTTCCCAGTCGTGACAACCAGAAATGCCAAATGCCTCTCCACCCTTGGGACAAAATGTTCCCCAGTTGAGAACTACTATGTTAAAAGAAGTTCCACTGAGCAATGGTCAGGAAGTGGTCTTCACTTAGGTCTGCTAAAGGCCTGGCATCTTAGGGTCATTCAAAGTGTATGGCTTTTTATCAGCTTCAGCTAGTTCGAGAGAGCCCATGGCATTGGGACAACAGTGTCAACAGTTCCTAAGCAAGTGCTGCTGTGAGGGGAGGTGAAATCTAGGGGGAAATTTGATGAGAAGCACAGTCTTAAAGTGTCTCCCCACGGACACTTTATTCGTTGTCAGAAACAAACAACTAAATGTTCACTGGAGAAAGCAGGTAGCAGCTTGGCCAAGTGATCAAAATTAATCTCACTTATGGGGAACAGGTGAACACAATGTGTCTGCAGAGTTGATCCCCTAAGAAGAATATGATGTCACCTACGTGGCATAACAGCCAAGAGTACATAACCTTGATGTAAATCACAAGGAACAATTAGACAAACGCAAAAATAAGAAAGTTCTATTTTCTAAAAAGTGGCATGGAGTACTGTATTCTTCAAAACCATCAGTGTTATAAAAGACAAAGAAAAGCTGCAGGATCTGTTCCAGACTAAAGGAGGCTACATGCAACATTGACCCTAGCTGGATCCTGTACTGGAGAAAAGAAAATGCTAAGAAGGACATTATTAGGTCAACTGACAAAACTGGAATACAAACTAGGTTGAATACAATGTTGTGATAAAGTAAATTTATGAAGTTGATAACTGTAGTGTGATTATGTTAAAAGAACATCCCTTTTACTTAGGAAATACACACTGAAGAATTGAGGGATAAGGGGCCATGATAACATAACTTACCCTCAAATTTTTCAGGAAGAAAATGTTTATATACAGTTATACACGGATAGATCTATATATGAGAAAGAGATTAAGTAAATGATAAAGCAAATGGGGTAAAAGGTTAAGGATATTTGAATCTGGGTAAAGGGTATACGTGTGTTCCTTGTAATATTTTTGTTTGCAACTTTTCTAAGTTTGAAATTATTTTCAAATTAAAAGTAAAACAAAAAGATTGGCTTTGGGAAAAAATTTGATTGAAGTAATCTGGCACGTTAAGAGGCTGGCAATATTCTTAAGAGACAATTACCGTTGTGGAAACGTCATAGATCTAAAGAAATCTAAGTTTAGTCCCCTGTTACTAATTTGTGATCCTGAGAAAGTCACCCAAAGCCTCTCTGAGCTTCAGTTTCTCCAACCCAGAGTGCTGCCAGAATGATCAAATGAAAGAATGTATATACAAAAGCTTTTCCTGCTACATGCCACTGCAGAAGAAGGAAGTGTGTTTAACAATAAGTAGGACTAAAGCCATAACTTCCTCTCACGTCAAACCAGCGGCTCCACTCTCTTTTCCAAGGCACCGCTGCTAACCATGGCGGCGCACAGCTTCGCCTCTCCAGGTGGGCGGTGATCACCCCTCTCCAGGTGACAACAGTAGCTGCTTGAGGGCGCAGGCGCCGAGCCAGACCACGTGATGGTATGGCCCCACCCCCGCCCGAACTTTTTCGCGGGATCGCCGTGGAAACGCATTCTAGGAGGAACCGGCCGCCGCCAATGGGAAGCGAGCGAGTGCCACGAACAAGCCAATAGGGAGGGAGCGGTGCGGGGTTTAAACCTCAAGCAGGGCCAGATTCCTCCCGGCGTGCTGCGGAGGAACGGCTGCTGGCCTGCGGTGGGTTCAAGGTCCCCGGCTGGTCTGGGGCTCCCGTGCTCTGCTTCTCCCCACTGAGCTGCTGCCTGGTGTAGAGGAAGCCATGGCGCTCCGGATCACCAGGGTGAGCTGCTAGGGACGGTGAACAAACGCGGCTCTCCTGGCTCGCTGCGTCTCCTCTCCCTATCTCGCCTGCTGGAGTTCCCCTGGCAGTAGTGGACCGGGACAGATTTGGGGGGAGGATGGCGGTCGGTGGGCCCCTAAAATGGTGGGAGAGTTTGGGGCGCGGACAGACGGAGAGAGGAAGGTGAGAAAGAAGTGGATGGGGCTTGGATAAAGTGGGGGGGGAGGGGACAGATGGAGGGTAGACGCGAAACCTTTTGTAAATGGTGACGGAGGACCCCTGAGCGAGCTCCCACCAACTGCATAACCCCCTCCCCACAGGAAAGCTTCCTGCAATTAAGGCTTTTTCGATTTCCTTTCAAATGTTAATTCATGGTATTTTAGGTCAGGCGGGCACTGAGCAGGCAATCCCTCAATGGGTGAAAGAACAGGTTCGGGGAGGAATCTGGCTTGTTAACAGCTTTAGCGTAGACCCTGGAACGCAGGTTTCCCCTGGGAACCCATTTACAGTCGGCATTCCTCCTGAGAGCCTCTGTTTTGCCCCCGCTTTAACCGTTGATTTACTCTAACTTGGCCGAGCCAGCTCTCAAAGTGGTCTTGCTTCTTACAGAACACGAAAATTAATGCTGAAAATAAGGCGAAGGTCAGTATGGTAGGCGCAAAGCGAGTGCCTGTGGCCGCTGTTGCAGCCTCTAAGCCCGGGCTAAGGCCAAGAACAGCCCTTGGAGACATCGGTAACAAAGTCAGTGAACAGCCACAGGCCAAATTGCCCCTGAAAAAGGTAACTCTTCCTGATTCAACTACTCTGTAAGAGTCTGCCTTCCAACTGTAACCTGTGATGGAGAAACATTCCATTCTCTCCTTTTCATCCACAGGAAGCAAAAACTTTAGCTGCTGGAAAAGTTATTGCTAAAAAACTACCAAAACCTCTGGAAAAGGCTCCTGTACCTGTGCCGGAGCCCCAGCCGGAGCTGGATCTGGAGCCAGAGCCAGAGCCGGAAACCGAGCCTGTTAAAGAAGAGAAACTTGCCCCTGAGCCTATTTTGGTAAACTTAACTGTAATATTTTAGAGCCTGTTGATTGTTTCTTTTCCCTTCATTTTATTAATGCATGACATAGCATTTGACTAAATAGGAAAAATAGTGACATGTATAGAGTGCTTAGCAGGAGGTAGGCTTTGCTAAGCACTTTACATGCATTAGCTCACATAATCTTACACTCTTAGTGCGCTGGTATTATTACCTCTACTTTTAGATAACGGCATAGAGAAGTATTAAGTATCTTTTCTAGGGTCATATCTCATCAGTGGCACATAATTGGATTCAAACCCAGGCTATCTGGCTTCAGAAACTATGCTTTTAATTGCTTTGTTATACTACCCCTCCTTTGTTTACCGTACTGAGTAGTAGCTGCCTGGACTAAAGATTTTGCTGTCTTTGGGTACAAGCCATCTCTGGCCAGAATTTATTGACTGAAACAGATTGTTCTCTTGAGTCCTTTTTTTTTTTTTTTTTTTTTTTTGCGGTACGCGGGCCTCTCACTGTTGTGGCCTCTCCCTCCCGTTGCGGAGCACAGGCTCCGGACGCGCATGCTCAGCGTCCATGGCTCACGGGCCCAGCCGCTCCGCGGCATGTGGGATCTTCCCGGACCGGGGCACGAACCCGTGTCCCCTGCATCGCATCGGCAGGCGGACTCTCAACCACTGCGCCACCAGGGAAGCCCTTTTTTTTTTACTCCATAATGTGGTCACCAAATAATTAATAATAAATCTGTAACATTGGAATTTATATAAGGATGTAAAGCAGAAAATGGAGCTATTCAGAGAAGGTAAGAAGATGAGTTAACAGCCTCAAAAACCAAGAACATTTTATTAAATATCAGGTATGTAAATGTATCTACTCCTGTGAAGAAAATATACACCATCTAGAAGAGGCTGCTTTCCTGACACTTCAATGAACTGCATTTTTTTTTCTTCAATATTTATTTATTTGGTTGTGCCAGGTCTTAGTTGTGGCTTGCTGGCTCCTTAGTTGCGGTACTTGGGCTCCTTAGTTGTGGCATGCGAACTCTTAGTTGCAGCATGCATGTGGGATCTAGTTCCCTGACCAGCAATGAACTGCATTCTTAAGTTCTAATTTTTAAAACTTCATTAAAGCTGGTTGGGAAAATGATCGGTTAAAGTTATTCAGCCTAGCTTGTCTATGTCTGAGGGAAAGGGATGTGAGGCTATGGCTTTAGTATTGTCCTTCTGGACATATCACAGAAACCTGTAGCATGCGCAGTCTTTAACTGGCCATACCAAAAGACCTGAGCTTTCCGTCAAAGTCCCATACTGATTCTTGCCTTCACTTTCCCACCCTCTTTTTGTTTGTTTTGTTTTGTTTTTGCGGTGCGCAGGCTCAGCGGCCATGGCTCACGGGCCCAGCCGCTCCACGGCACGTGGGATTCTCTCAGACCGGGGCACGAACCCATGTCCCCTGCATCGGCAGGCGGACTCTCAACCACTGCGCCACCAGGGCAGCCCTCCCACGCCCTTTCTTTTAACTGATAACCTTCTCATCCTTCAAAACAGCTCAATCATCAACACCTAAAGCTTTCCCTAACTTTCCCAACCCTACCCTAACTTCCCGCACCTCTAGGATTTCTTCCGAGAATCAATCTCTTTACTTCATTTACTTATTTCTTCTAAATTCAAAGCCCCTTGAGGACACCATAAAGCTAGTGCCTAGCATAGAGCTTAAGAAAGTGCTCAATAGGGCTTACCTGGTGGCACAGTGGTTCAGAGTCCGCCTGCCGATGCAGGGGACACGGGTTCGTGCCCCGGTCCGGGAAGATCCCACATGCCGCGGAGCGGCTGGGCCCGTGAGCCATGGCCACTGAGGCTGTGCGTCCGGAACCTGTGCTCTGGAACCTGTGCTCCACAACGGGAGAGGCCACAACAGTGAGAGGCCCGCGTACTGCAAAAAAAAAAAAAAAAAGGAAGTGCTCAATAAATGTTTGGACAACGGGGGGGTAACTGGAGCTTGAAGAAAATGGTTCATGATAACAAAGTCAGTTAATCCTTAGTAGTTTGGGGGCTTCCCTGGTGGCGCAGTGGTTAAGAATCAGCCTGCCAATGCAGGGGACCCGGGTTCGAGCCCTGGTCTGGGAAGATCCCACATGCCACAGAGCAACTAGGCCCGTGTGCCACAACTACTGAGCCTGCGCTCTAGAACCCGCGAGCCACAACTATTGAACCTGCGTGCCACACTACTGAAGCCCGTGTGCCTAGAGCCCATGCTCTGCAACAAGAGAAGCCACCGCAATGAGAAGCCTGCGCAACTCAATGAAGAGGAGACCCCACTCCCGCAACTAGAGAAAGCCTGCTTGCAGCAACAAAGACCCAACACAGCCAAAAATAAATAAATAAAATCCTTAGTAGTTGGGACAGGACTTGTGTTCTCCTGTGCAGTGGGAAGCAGGCCATGTTACTAAAGACTAACTTGTCATTCACTTGGATTAACTTTACATGACATTGCTAAGCAAATGCGTTACTTATCAGTTTCCTTTGGAGGAAAGTCTAGATGTGAACTTGCTTCCTCTCTGTTTTACCTGTTAGCATTCTGACTCTAAACTGATTCAGTCTAAGTTGGCATTTCATCTTTCATATTACTCACTTCCTGAAGACAAATTGAATAAATTTGTAAAGGTAAATGAATTGTATTTCTGTTCAGCAGATAGTCTCTTGAATTGGTACCAATAATCTGACCTTCATTCCCAGATTGTATGCTCCTCTTTGCTATTATTTCAAAAAGTCCATTCTGTTTCAAGGTTGATACTCCCTCTCCAAGCCCCATGGAAACATCTGGCTGTGCCCCTGCGGAAGAGTATCTGTGCCAGGCTTTCTCTGATGTAATTCTTGCAGTGAATGATGTGGATGCAGAAGATGGAGCGGATCCAAACCTTTGTAGTGAATATGTAAAAGATATCTATGCTTATCTGAGACAACTTGAGGTCAGTAATATGAAACCTTTGTTTTTTCTAAACTGCATCTAGCTTTATTAAAGAGATTTTCCATTAACAGTTCACAACAATTTAAGCAAGATATGAGCAGCATTTCTTAACAGTAGGTTCCACTTTGAAATTCTTCGTGGAAAAATAAAAAGTCCCAAAGTAAGCCAATGTAATTTTTTTTTTTTTGGTGGGGGCGGGGTTGCATGCATGGCTTGTGGGATCTTAGTTCCCTGACCAGGGATTGAACCCCGGGCCTGGCAGTGAAAGTCCTAACCACTGGACGGCCAGGAAATTCCCAACGAAGTCTCTATTTGCCATTTTGAACAGGGAAAATTCAAAGTGAGAGTTGGTACTACCGTGGCTCTTCCTAAAGGGAAGTCCACAGATTGAAAGGTATTTTATATCTATCACAGTTAGGAGTGAGTGAGTCCCAAATTCTGGGTTTAAGGAGCGTAACAGGCAGGAGGTACATGGTAATGGAGAAGATGCTGAAAAACTATAGCCAAAAAAAGGCATTTTGGGTCAGTGTTGCTTATGAGCATGTGATATCAGGGAAATTGTTCTTTGTGTACAAGAGGAGTATACTCAAAAGCTAAAGGTTTTGGTTTTCTTCCATTTCATCCTATTTCTGAAACTTTCTGTTAGTGTCCTTTGCCCTTTTCCCCCCCAAACAAGGAAGCATTCTGTATGTTAACAACATAAGCTATACAGTTACCAAATTTACCCAGTTGCTTGTTTATAACGCGTTGTGTTCTAGTGGCATCATTAACATCCTCAGGCTCTTGCGTGGTTCTTTTGGGCATCTCCATTTTCTACAGGATTGTCCTGGTTCCTTGCCAGGACCAGCCTTCTGCTGTGGATTTCTTTTCTCCCTTGTCTTTAAAGTTTGTGTTCTAACTTTGGAGGAATGGGTTTAGCAGTTGTGTGTGCTGGATTTTGATGGTTGACTTTTGTTACCTGTGGTGTTTGAGGGGTTTAAACCCTGGAGTAGGAGTGGTAGCATATTGGTTCCAGCTAATCTGGAAGGTGCTGCTATATTTTCTACTTCATAAAGCTCAGGCTGTGGGTTTTAGAGTCTTAAGTGAAAAGATCTGAGGTGATAGGTAGTATGGTATCCTTATTTGGGAAGAAGCGGGGAAAGGGTGTGGGCCAGTAGTAGTGATGGTGAATTGGACATAGTAAGATTTGCCAATATGAAAACCTGTCACACTGTCCTGTTTAATGTTTGCTTTCTTTGTTTCTCAGTGGTAGAGCTGTTTGCAGTGACCAAATGAATAACTGAGTTAAGAACATTTTAGAGATTCTAAATGTTCCAGAGCTATTTTGAGGTGACTATTTCTGGTCAGAAATATCATGTGGAGTCTTACTTCTTAGGATAATCAGCATTTCTTTTGCAGGAAGAGCAAGCAGTCAGACCAAAATACCTACTGGGCCGTGAAGTCACTGGAAACATGAGAGCCATCCTAATTGACTGGCTAGTGCAGGTTCAAATGAAATTCAGGTTACTCCAGGAGACCATGTACATGACTGTTTCCATTATTGATCGGTTCATGCAGGTGAGCATAATTCAACAACTGAGGGTTCTCCCTTCCAGGGTCCTAGCTGAGTCATAAGAAACAGACTTTTTCAGCTAAACTCTGTCTTGAGGCATGGGGTGTCATTAATTGAGATTCCGTTGTGAGAGTGTGTCTTTCCCACCACTCCTTCACAATTCTGTGCCTCCTTTTTCAAATATGTATTACTTATTGATCCAGTTGAAATTCCCATTGCAGGATAATTGTGTGCCCAAGAAGATGCTGCAGCTGGTTGGTGTCACTGCCATGTTTATTGCAAGCAAATACGAGGAAATGTACCCTCCAGAAATTGGTGACTTTGCCTTTGTGACTGACAACACCTACACTAAGTACCAAATCAGACAGATGGAAATGAAGATTCTAAGAGCTTTAAATTTTAGTCTGGGTCGCCCTCTACCCCTGCATTTCCTTCGGAGAGCATCTAAGATTGGAGAGGTACAGATTTCTTGAAACCTTTGGTATGGTACATTAGGGAATACTGCTGGCCAATGAGATCTAATTCAAGTGCCTTGTATTTATACCTAACTACATGAGGAAGGGATAAAGATGGTATTTATTTCCAATCAGGCTGTATGTTAATATTATTATTAAAGCCTTTCACGGGCAATTGCATTTGAGAGTTTGTAGGCAAACATCCGTAGTTAGTTATGGGCATGCCAGTTACTGCCAATGCAGAATTCTCTTGACGGAACCTGTGGGTTTTATTCCAGGTTGATGTTGAGCTACATACTTTGGCCAAATATCTGATGGAACTAACTATGTTGGACTACGATATGGTGCACTTTCCTCCTTCTCAGATTGCAGCGGGAGCCTTTTGCTTAGCACTGAAAATTCTTGATAATGGTGAATGGGTAAGCTCTGTCCCACAAACTGAGGTTACCCTGAGCTTTTAAATTATAATATTTACAGCATACAGAACTGTTGTCATTAAAGGACAGTTCAAATTGTTCTTAAATATGGCATCTACTGAGGGAATGATTTAAAATATCTTGTTTGTGATATCTCCATAGAATGCTTCCGTTTCATTGCCTAATCTCATCTATCTAATACCCCTTTGAGAAAGGCAGAGCAGCTGCTACTCCTTACAGATGGAGAAGCTCAAGCAGGTCAAATGACGTACTAGAAGTTCGTTCGTATTCGTTGATTCAACAAGTATTTCTCCTATATGCCGTGTGATACTCTAGGCCCTAGAAATAGAATTATGAATGAGAAAGTCAGCTCCAAAGAACTTGGAGTCTAGCTTTGGGGTGGGCAAGTCAGCAATTACAAAAGTGTAATTAGGTTGGAGCACAGGATCCTAGAGAAGCCATGAAAGAAGGGTATTTGGGGAAGAAGGGGTCTTAAGCTTGTCTTAAATTTTGATTATAATCCGTCATACAGTATCTACTTCCCTACCCTAGTTTTGAATAACATCTAGAAATTTTATGAAAATCATTGGTGATGAGCATTTTCAACATTAACTTTTGTTGTCTTAGACACCAACTCTACAGCATTACCTGTCATACACTGAAGAATCCCTTCTTCTTGTTATGCAACACCTGGCTAAGAATATAATCATAGTGAATCGTGGGCTTACAAAGCATATGGTGAGTCAGTGGTACTGTATGGTGTTGGGAAAAGTGGAAAATCATTTAAGATTTTTTTTTTTAGTAAATTTATTTATTTATTTATGGCTGCGTTGGGTCTTCGTTGCTGCGCTCAGGCTTTCTCTTGTTGCGCTGAGTGGGGGATACTCTTCGTTGCGGTGCGCAGGCTTCTTATTGCGGTGGCTTCTTTCGTCACAGAACACAGGCTTTAGGTGCACGGGCTTTAGTAGTTGTGGCACTCATGCTCAGTAGTTGTGGCTCTCGGGGTCGAGAGCTCAGGCTCAGTAGTTACAGCGCACGGGCTTAGTTGCTCCGCGGCATGTGGGATCTTCTCCGACCAGGGCTCGAACCCTTGTCCCCTGCATTGGCAGGCGGACTCCTAACCACTGTGTCACCAGGGAAGTCCAGTCATTAAGATTTTATGCCTGTAAATTCATAGCTTGCTTTTAAGGAGTTGATTTTTAAGTGTATATGTGTATCGTTGGTTCTTACGATGTTTTCCTCTTTTCCTTCATTAATTACTATGCTTTTCTCTTCCAGACTATCAAGAACAAGTATGCTACGTCTAAGCATGCTAAGATCAGCATTCTAGCACAGCTGAATTCTGCACTAGTTCAAGATTTAGCCAAGGCTGTGGCAAAGGTGTAATTTGTGAACTTTGGAATACTATAAAATCTGCAAATAAAATTGGCACCATGTGCCATCTGTACATATTATATGTTACATTTATTTACTTTTAATAAAGTTGTAGTCCTTTTTACTTAAACCTTAACTCATCTGAATGTGGCTGCTTCCCACAGGTTGTTTTAAAGGTTCAGTGGGGGAATAGTAAAAAAGCTGCTTTCAATTACCTGGGGACCCAATTAATATACACAATTGATTCTTCTTGGTTCTTGTTTTATGTACCTGGCTTTACTTCAAATAAATTACTAAGCTCTTGAGGGCATTTACAGTCCTTACTTACTTTATGTCATACTGTATGTAAGCCCAGTCATCTTAAGAGAATTGGCTGCCTAGTTCTATGTAAGGAAAAGTACCACCTCATTCCCAATTCCCCCGATTTCTATTTCCTCTGGTGGTTGCTGCTATAATTCTAAGTAATCTACTTGTACCACTTTCTTACATTATCAACTTAAACTAGTATCAGCTTTTTCACTTGGAAAAATAAGAATTTTAATTTATATTCAAAACCTAGTTTGCCTTTTCTTTATTGGTTAAGAAAATAAAACAATCCTGAAAACAAATAAGTATCTAAAAACGTTTATTTACCCACCCCCTCTTACTCTCCTACGTCTCAATCCCATCCACCTGAAGGATATCAGGAGTTTGGGATGTAGCCAGTCATGCCTTCTATGAATATAGACCTGCATGTAAATTATTATAGTGGGGGTATTAAAAAAATGAGATCATTCTATATACTTAGCAATTCTTTCAACATGGACAAGCCTTACCTGTATTTGGGCATTAGAGTCCATAGTATGGATATACTATAATGTAATTAACTATTCCCCTGTTCAGATTGCTTTTTGTCTTTGCTCCTACAGACAGTGCTGTTTAAATGTCATTATATCCCATGCCTTTCTTTATGTACCCTGGGTTCTCCAAAGAGTGTGTTCTAAGTTCTGGCAGGTACAGCCAGCTGACTTTCTCAGTGTCATCAGCAATAAATGTACAAAAGTTCTGGTTTTCTCTGCATCCTTGCCAGAACTGAAGGTAATCATTCTCTTTAATTTCTGTGAGTTTGGCAAAAAATATCCTATTTTGTTTGCTGTTTTAATTTATACTTCTTATGAGTAGTTGAATCAATTTTTGTTGTCCGCTTATTTATCAATTTGTAAGGCTTTCTCAGTTTGTCGTTTGCCCTAAATCTGTTTATGCTATATCTTTTGCCATGCAGACACTTTAAATTTTTATATTGTCAAAACTATTTTTTCTGTAGTTGCTTTTGGATTTTTGATGTTAAGGTCAACATCATCCCCAAACCATTACCATCTCTTAAATTTCTAAATTTTTCCTGCTTAGGTCTACAAACCCTCAGTAAACCTTTTTTTTTTTTTTTTTTTGCGGTACGCGGGCCTCTCACTTTTGTGGCCTCTCCCGTTGTGGAGCACAAGCTCCAGACGCACAGGCTCAGCGGCCATGGCTCACGCACCTAGCCGCTCCGCAGCATGTGGGATCTTCGCGGACCGGGGCACGAACCCGTGTCCCCTGCATCGGTAGGCGGACTCCCAACCACTGCGCCACCAGGGAAGCCCAGTAAACTTTTGGTATGTTGTATGAGATAGGATTCTTAACTTCCAGATGGATACCATTTGTGCCAGCCAGTACTATATGTTTAAAATCTTCCTTGTACAATTGAAACATCAGTTTTTATTGTTCCCTGATCTACTTGTTTCTTCCTGTGATTAATATAGTTTTACATTAAGTTTATCTGGTATGATGAGGCTACCACTGTTTCCCAAATATGTGGGGGCAATTTCAAACACATGAACCTTAAAATTATGTCCAGTTATTGAAAAGCTCCTTTGAGATTTTGACTGTATATTATATACGTATATATAGAATGTTATGTACTAGCTCTGGATAGACTGATATTGTCTTCCCATCCAGAAGCATTTTTCTCCATCCAAGACTTGTTGCATGCCTTTCATTGCAATGTTAGAATTTAATTATGTAATTGGCTGTACTTTTCTTGTCAAGTTTATTTTTGGGTTTATGCTTTTTTTTGTCACTATTGTGAATAGGCCCTATTTCCCACTTATTTATTTATTTTTTTTCGTTTTGCGGTACGCGGGCCTCTCACCGCTGTGGCCTCATTGCGAAGCACAGGCTCCGGACGCGCAGGCCCAGTGGCCATGGCCCACGGGTCCAGCTGCTCTGCGGCATGCGGGATCCTGCCGGACCGGGGCACAAACCCACGTCCCCCGCATCGGCAGGCGGACCCCCAACCACTGCGCCACCAGGGAAGCCCCCACTTCTATTTTTTATTGCTAGTTGTAATTTTGTTACCCAGTTGACATCGATGTTCTTGATTTTAGTGCTTTTCTAGGCCTTAAATCCCCAAATTTTATTTTTTCAACGGTATGATATATATATATATATATTTAATGCAGAGGGACTGCCTTTTAATTTATTTATTTTTGCTGTGTTGGGTCTTCATTTCTGTGCGACGGCTTTCTCTAGTTGCGGCAAGCGGGGGCCACTCACTATCGCAGCCTCTCTTGTTGCGGAGCACAGGCTCCACATCTGCAGGCTCAGTAGTTGTGGCTCATGGGCCTAGTTGCTCCGTGGCATGTGGGATCTTCCCAGACCAGGGCTCGAACTGAATATCTGGTTATTTTGTGATCCTTTTTGATCTGGAGATTATTTTACTGCTTATTTTCTAAGTAGTTTATTTATTTTTGCTGCATTGGGTCTTCGTTGCTGAGCGCGGGCTTTCTCTAGTTGTGGCCAGCGGGGGCTTCTCATTGCGGTGGCTTCTCGTTGCAGAGCACGGGCTCTAGGTGCACGGGCTTCAGTAGTTGCGGCACGTGGGCTCAATAGTTGTGGCACACGGGCTCAGTTTCTCCACGGCATGTGGGATCTTCCCGGACTAGGGATTGAACCCGTGTCCCCAGCATTGGCAGGCAGATTCTTAACCACTGCGCCACCAGGGAAGTCCCAGTTTATTTTTTTTGTCAGACATCTATATGTTGGTAATTTTTTATTTCATTGGAAATAAGGTCTGTAAAAAGCCTTTCAAAACTTTTCTATGTGGATAAGTACTTCATTGACTTATGTAAATATTCCATGGATTTTATTTCCTAATGGGAAACAAAGTTTTAGTGATTTACGTAGGCAAATATTAAGGCTACAGAGAAAAAAAAACTGTATGGCGGTCATATACACACGTGTGTGCAATTGTGTACATAAATTCCTATTTTTAAGAGCCATTTCAAAGTAAATCTCAGGTGTCAATATAACGTCCCCTTAAATACTTCCATCATGCATCTATGTCCTAAGAATTAAGACCCTTAATTTTGATTTCGACCATTTTTAAAATCTTTATTGAATTTGTTACAATACTGCTTCTGTTTTACGTTTTGGTTTTTTTGGCCATGAGGCATGTCGTATCTTAGCTCCCTGACCAGGGATCGAACCTGCACCCACTGCATTGGAAGGCGAAGTCTTAACCACTGGACCACCAGGGAAGTCCCCACAATCTTTTTATCACACTAAGAAAGTTAACAACTCCATATGTAATATACAGTACATAATCAAATTTCCACAATCATTCCAAAAATGTCTTACATTTTTCGAATCCAGAGCTCCAAGTTTCATTTCTTTTTCCATACAGAACAATTGCCCTGCTTTATTTATTTATTTATTTATTTATTTATTTATTTATTTTTGGCTGCATTGGGTCTTTGTTGCTGAGCGTGGGCTTCTCCTTGCAGTGGCTTCTCTTGTTGCAGAGCATGGGCTGTAGGCATGCAGGCTTCGGTAGTTGTGGCACATGGACTCAGTTGTGGTTCACAGGCTCTAGAGCACAGGCTCAGTAGTTGTGGCGCACGGGTTTAGTTGCTCCGCGGCATGTGGGATCTTCCAGACCAGGGCTCAAACCCGTGTCCCCTGCACTGGCAGGCAGGAAGATTCTTAACCACTGTGCCACCAGGGAAGTCCCAATTGCCCTGCTTTTTAACATGAATTGTCTAGGCCATTTTTCTTGTAGAATGTCCTTCATTCCAGATTTGTTGTCTGATTGTTTCTTCATAGTTAAGTTCAGGTTATGCATTTTGGCAAGAATATCGGTGATTTGCACAACTTATGCATCACTGGAGTCACGTATCATATTGTTAAACACTACTGGTGATACCACATTTGATCATCTGGGTAAGGTGGTAACCACCAGATGAGTTTTGATGTAAAGGTGCTGTTCTCTTTTTAGTTTTAACGTTGATTAACGATACTTGCTTTGAGTAGTCTTATCTCACTGGGAATGGGATGATGGTAATTATCTAATTTATCATCCATTCTGTATTATTGGACATTGATTCCGATGCATGCTCAGATTGGAGAACCACTGCATAGTCTTCATCCCAAATTTGGCCTGTGGACACCTGATAGGCAACTGCTTAAAAGGATGAGATTGATGTGAGATATTGGAAAACATCCCGATAAAAGCAGTTAAGTGCAAAAAGAATAGGGTCACTTTTTTTGTAAAGAAAAAAGGAAGCAAAATGTTCTTCCAGGAATTTGGCAGTAGGAGTGGTGAACCGGACATTTTACATCCGACCGTGCCTTTGAATCTTTTACCAGGAGCTGAATTACTTTGATAATAGGAAGAAAGGGGAGAATTGTGTGAACAAGTATAACCCAGGGGCAACTCGCTAAAGAAGGGAATGCTCGGCTCTGTTGTTCAGAGGCCCGAGCTGCTTGTGCTTGTGCAGCAAAGACTGTCCCTCTTACACAGCTGACCATAGTGAAAAACTACAAACCAGTCAGGCATTTATGTCCTGCGTTGCCCGGTCACTGCTCAGCCAAGAAAGCTCAACTGTAATCTGCCCGATCATCAAACTGACACTTGGGGGCACCCAACTCTGTTACGAGTGCGAATCTTACTGACAGCTGAATTTCAAACTGGAAGTCTGCATTGCCTCGTGGGGAGGAAGTGGGTATCTCTGAACTTGGGCCACTCTTCTCCGCCAAATGAGGGGCCTGGACTTAATGAGCTCAGAGCAAAAGTCTACCTAACCCTCCAATGTTTATCTCTGCCAGCCTGCCGGGCACAGCCATCTTCCAAGGCCGCGGATGGAAGGGGAGTGCTAAGGTGGGTCAGTAACGGCTATCCCAGCTCCAAGGCTGAAAGACCTGTGATGTCGGGGTTCTCCCCTCTAGGCCGCGGTGCCAGGAGCCAGGGAGTGCCCCCGAACGGCTGCTGCATATAGCCCTTAGCCCAGCACTCGACAGAGCTGACGCTAAATCAGAATGCTTCCAACTTTCACTAGTGGTTTGTAACGGTTTTAACTAGTACCTGGCCCAGGCATGGTAAAAGAAGGGACAGCAACCAGCAGAGACCGGGGCGGAAAGGGCGTGCCCTGCGGCGGAACGGGCGGGGCGGCGCGATGACCCTGCGGTCCCTTCCGGTGTCAATTTAGTGGCGGGAAAAGCGGTCCCTTCTAGGGCAGAGTGTTCCGGTCCTGAGTGGTAGCTCTTGGCGCCGCGGATGGAGACGCAGTCCAAGGAGGAAGCCGCTGCCGAGGCCGCGGACTCCAGAGAGGAAGGCGAGTCGCCGCAGGTCGCCGGCGCCCAGGCGGCGCGTCCCGAGGACCGCATGGCCCTGCTGCTCAGGTTGTTCCCTCTGGCCGGCTGGGCGGGAACCAAGTGGGCGTCGTGGCCAGGAGCTCCCCGCTTTGCTTAGAAATGTCCAGGGTTCGAATTCAGCGTCGGTCGCTTAATGGCTGCGTGACTGCATCATTCACTTAAGCTCTTTAAGCCCCTTTCTTCATCTTGGCAAAGGAGAGAAAAATAACAGCTTCCTAGCAGAGTTGCTGTGGGCACTAAACGAGATATTCTGGAGTCAGCGTTTAGCAAAGGGCCCTTAGAGCCTACTGAGCTGTAATTAACGCCTCCTTTCTTACCCACTCATGCCCTGGGACCCCGATTTTCAAGCCCTTATGTGGGCTGCATCGAAGCCCTGATAACTTCGGAGGGAGGTGGCTCCGCCCTTTTCTGTTGTAGGTATGGCCCTTTTCAATGCAGAAGCTTCATTTGTTATATTTTCTACCAGGAAACAACGTCTCTACGTTGCTAGGGCAAGATTTGATGAGAAAGGACATCAGTCTTTTACACCAGTGGGCAACTGTGGCCCTGGCCTTATCCATCCTACTCTGTTGTTGTGTGAGCCCCTCAAGCTAAGGATAGTTTTCATGTGTTTAAATGGTGTGTGTGTGGGGGAAGTCACAAGAATATTTAATAACAGGTGAAAATTATGTGAAATTAAATTTCAGTCCCCTGAAGTAAAGTTTTATTGGAACACAACCTCAGGACCAACTTTTTTTCTCATGATTATGTAGATGTCTTTGCCCAGGAGCTGCTCTGCAGGTTCAAGCTGATTTGATCTGGTCGGCTTACTATGAAGAGTCTCTGTCAAACAGAGTTGTATTTCCCAAGACTCACCATCCTCTCCTTCAAAGGCTTCTCAAAGATGGAGGCATGCTTTCACCCATTCTCACATGATTCATGAACTTCTTTGTATTCTCTCAAGGTCTCACCCCAGTCTTTGGGCCATATACCCGACCCTCTGACAGTGAGTTGTGGGACCTGTGGACAGGGATAGGCAACAGTGATGGGAGATGGGAACTTAGTTATCGACAGTCTTTTATAATATATACATCAGAGGAAGAAGTTTAGAAGACACCGGCTCGGAGCTCTTGCCTTTAACTATTCCCATTCATATTATCTGTGAGTCTTTGGATCTGGTCATTCCCTATCCAGAGTTCTTGGAGCCATATAGGAAAATGCTACTGCAGTCCATTGTCAATTCTGGATGGCCATAGTAGCCACTGTCCACAGCTAGAGTATCCCATGGCCTTCTTGAATGCATATATGGGCTTCATCAACTCCTGGAAAGAATAGCTTCCCTGTATTACCTTCCCCTATTCCCTTATTTGTTGTGTTTTCCTCTTAGGAAGAAATGCCCAAAAGAGGTCCAGGCTACCAAACACTATTCTCACAAAGATCTATTTCTTTGTGTAGCCCTTCTCTTTAAGCCTCATTTCAGTGTGGCCCATTAAGAATAAATTTAAAAATCAAATTTTAAACTTTTCCTCACAGATGCTGTTTTCCTACTGTATTTCATTTTGAGTATTTTTCTGAGGCCTTAAATTCTTTATACCTGTTTTAAATAAAATAGGCCAAAATGGAAGACCTTAATGCTATTTGTTTATACTCATTTTGTTGCATCAACTTGCCAAAAAGATCAGTTGATTTATAATATAGTAATGAGTAAAACCTCAATAAGTATATAATTTTCTTCTCTTTATCTGTTTTCAGGGTAAGAGCACAGACCAAACAACAACTCTTGGAATATAAATCAATGGTTGATGCAAGTAAGTATTTTCATTTTCAAATAAGGTTTTGTGAGTTTGTTGATGAACAGTACTCCAGGGAAAACACCAATTTTACAAAAATATATTTATTTAGGGAATGGGAGGGCCAGCATAATGCAGTACTATACCCTGTAAGAATGCAAAAAGCAGGCTTGCCCTGGCCCTAAGGAACTAGTTAGGAATTCAAGAAATGTATATAAAACAAGTAAATAACAATACAGGACAATTAAGTTCTGTTGATCAGAGAATTGGGAAATCCCTGTGGGCTTAGGGTATCACAAAACTTGCTACCATCAACAACCTGAACATTAAATTAGCAGATTAGATGATTGTAAAGCAAGTGATCTGAGACCTATACTTTGAGAAACACTGGATTATTGGCATGAGAGCAAAAGAGGCATAAAGGCGTAAGTAAAAATTTTCAATTCTAAACACAGAAAAATTTTAAATTTATCTTTTAAAATTATTAATCCAGAAATCTCAGGGACCAAGAGAGTAGTAAAATGATGGTTTAGTCATCCTGAAGTAATAACCACCTAATAGCCACCTGATTTATTGTAAGCCCTTGGGTCACAAAGATAGATTTTGGTTACTCTTTCTTTCCCTATGAAATAAGCTTAAAGAGTAAAATCAAATAGTACACTAGGTGGAATCAGGAATTGTGGAGGAACTTCCCT
The DNA here is from genome assembly GCF_039906515.1 of Pseudorca crassidens. Lineage (NCBI taxonomy): Eukaryota > Metazoa > Chordata > Mammalia > Artiodactyla > Delphinidae > Pseudorca > Pseudorca crassidens. Next base: position 55,597,419 of record NC_090298.1, read on the forward strand.
GGTGGTCCAGTGGATGAGACTCTACGCTCCCAGCTCAGGGGGCCCAGGTTCAATCCCTGGTCAGGGAACTAGATCCCACATGCATGCCGCAACTAAAAGAACCCACGTGCCACAACGAAGATCTCGTGTGCCGCAACTAAGGCCTGGCACCTCCAAAATAAATAAATAAATAAATCTTTAAAAAAAAAAAAATTGTGGAAAGGCCGAGGGACCTCATAGATGTCTTAATCACTTCCCTGAATCCGTGTTTGAACTTAGGTAATTTTTGAGCTCTGCTCAAGCTCTCTTTAAGGCCATAGATCTGAAGGCATTTCTGGTGTGTTTTCCATCTCCATTCCAGGGTTTCTAAAATCATATTTTGCAAAAAACCAAACCAAACCAAACCCAACCCTAAAAAAATGGGCCCCCCAGCCTCTTTTCTGCTTACTGTAACTAGTAACTATAGGAACTAGGATATGAACCAGGCCTTCTTGCCTCCAAAGCCATATCCCTTTTGTTACATCGATAATGCTTACCTCCTGAAAAAGAATATCTATTACATACATAAAATATATATAAATGTGTGTATATATATATATATATATATATGTAAAACTCAATCACTTTGCTGTATACCTGAAACTGATACAACATTGTAAATCAACTATACTTCAATTTAAAAAATGCTTAACTCAAAGATGGTTAGTAGGTCCCTGCCCTTCCCCTGGAGGAATTAATGGTGTTCTTGTTTCCAAAGCCCATGTTCCTTGTATTAAACCAATTATGTTTACCTTAGAGATGAGAAGTACGACATACCTAATGCTTTTTCTGGCATGAGAGCCCACATAATAAAAAAGTATATTTAGGGCTTCCCTGGTGGCACAGTGGTTGAGAGTCCGCCTGCCGATGCAGGGGACACGGGTTCGTGCCCCGGTACGGGAAGATCCCACATACCGCGGAGCGGCTGGGCCCGTGAGCCATGGCCACTGAGCCTGCGTGCCTGGAGCCTGTGCTCCGCAGCGGGAGAGGCCACAACAGTGAGAGGCCCGTGTACCGCAAAAAAAAAGAAAAGAAAAGAAAAAAAAATGTATATTTGATCTTAGATGTCGAGGTATAAGGGAAAAGCTATTCAAAATTTGGACCACTGAAGAATTATCTCTATGAGTATTCCTGCACTCATAGTTGAATGAATTGATGCTAGGGATGGAGATATGGTGTTGAACAAGGCAGACTTTACCCTCATGGAGCTTAAATTCTATGTAGCAAAACAGGTAAGCAAAGAAACATGTGAGATAATTATGAGGTGAGGTAAATGTGATGAAGGAAATATTGGTGTGATAAGAGGGAGTGTCTACTTTAGACAGAGGAATCAGAGATGGCTTCTTCGAGAAGATGACCTTAAAGCTAAAATCCAAGTGATAAAAGAGTCTGCTTCCTCCTGCAGTTCTTGTTTTCCCTGTATAGATAATTTTATTTTTAAGGGCTTGTGACATCTGAAAACTTGAGTAGATTTAATAGTCCACACTCTAGAATGTCTACAACTAAAGGAGAGGACAGATTTGAAGCAAACCATAAGTAGTTAGGTTGTAGTCTTTGAGAGAAGATATTTGTCTAAAATTGATTAGTGTTTTACCATTAAAAAATATATTACTGAGGGCTTGCCTGATGGTGCAGTGGTTGAGAGTCCGCCTGCCAATGCAGGGGACATGGGTTCGTGCCCTGGTCTGGGTAGATCCCACATGCCGCAGAGCGGCTGGGCCCATGAGCCATGGCCGCTGAGCCTGCGCGTCCGGAGCCTGTGCTCCACAACGGGAGAGGCCACAGCAGTGAGAGACCTGCGTACCACACACACACACTCTCTCTATATATACATACATACATATATATATACATATATATATATATATATATATATATATTACTGAGACTTTATTGCATGAAGAAATTTTTTTTACAATAAGTGCATCTATTTTAAGGGTACAATTTGATGAGTTCTAACAAATGTATACATCTCTGTAACTACCACCACAATCAAGACGTAGAAAATTTCTGTCACACCTGCCCGTGCCACTTCACACTCAGTCCCCACCCTGAACCCAGCAACCATCAATTTGATTTCTATTGCTATAGATTTGTCTTCTAGAGTAGTGCTGTCCAATACAGTAGCCACTAGCTACAGGTGGCCTTTTAAAGTTAAGTTAATTAAAATCAAATAAAATTTAAAATTCTTTGTTGCACTAATCACATATCAAATGCTGAAGCCACAATGTGGCTGGTGGCTACCATATTGGACAGTGCAGATATTAAGCATTTCATTCATCACAGAACAGAACAGTGGTTTGGAGAGCACTGTTCTAGAATTTGATGTAAATGGATTTATATGGTATGTATTTTTTTGTTTCTGACATCTTCCTTTTGTGACTTAATTCGTGTAACAAAATTCACCTTTTTTTTTTTTTTTTTTTTTTTTTTTTTTTGCCGTACATGGGCCTGTCACTGTTGTGGCCTTTCCCGTTGCGGAGCACAGGCTCCGGATGCGCAGGCTCAGCAGCCATGGCTCACAGGCCCAGCCACTCCACGGCATGTGGGATCTTCCCGGACCGGGGCACGAACCCGTGTCCCCTGCATCGGCAGGCGGACTCTCAACCACTGCGCCACCAGGGAAGCCCTCACCATTTTTTTTTTAGTTAATTTATTTATTTTTTGGCTGCGTTGGGTCTTCATTGCTGTGCACGGGTTACTCTAGTTGCAGCGAGCAGGGGCTACTCTTCACTGCACTGTGTGGGCTTCTCATTGCAGTGGCTTCTCTTATTGTGGAGCACGGGCTCAGTAGTTGCAGTGCACAGGCTCTAGGGTGTGGGCTTCAGTAGATGTCGCACGCGGGCTCAGTAGTTGTGGCGCACGGGCTTACTTGCCCCGTGGCATGTGGGATCTTCCCAAACCAGGGATTGAACCCGTGTCTCCTGCATTGGCAGGTGGATTCTTAACCACTGCACCACCAGGGAAGTCCCCTGTCAGTCTTCTTAAATTTTAGCCATTCTACTAAGTATATAGTAGTATCTCATGTGGTTTTAATTTACATTTCCCTAATAACTAATGTTGTTGATTATCTTTTCATGTCTTATTGGCAATTTATACATCTACTTTTATGAAGTAGATGTATAAATCTACTTTTATGAAATATCCATTCAAATCCTTACCCATTTTTTTTTTAACATCTTTATTGGGGTATAATTGCTTTACAATGGTGTGTTAGTTTCTGCTTTACAACAAAGTGAATCAGTTATACATATACATATGTTCCCATATCTCTTCCCTCTTGTGTCTCCCTCCCTCCCACCCTCCCTATCCCACCCCTTCAGGCGGTCACAAAGCACCGGGCCGATGTCCCTGTGCCATGCGGCTGCTTCCCACTAGCTATCTACCTTACGTTTGTTAGTGTGTATATGTCCGTGACTCTCTCTCGCTCTGTCACAGCTCACCCTTCCCCCTCCCCATATCCTCAAGTCCGTTCTCCAGTAAGTCTGTGTCTTTATTCCTGTCTTACCCCTAGATTCTTCATGACGTTTTTTTCTCTTCTTAAATTCCATATATATGTGTTAGCATACGATATTTGTCTTTTTCTTTCTGACTTATTTCACTCTGTATGACAGACTCTAGGTCTATCCACCTCATTACAAATAGCTCAATTTCGTTTCTTTTTATGGCTGAGTAATATTCCACTGTATATATGTGCCACATCTTCTTTATCCATTCATCTGATGATGGGCACTTAGGTTGTTTCCATCTCCAGGCTATTGTGAATAGAGCTGCAATGAACATTTTGGTACATGACTCTTTTTGAATTTTGGTTTTCTCAGGGTATATGCCCAATAGTGGGATTGCTGGGTCATATGGTAGTTCTATTTGTAGTTTTTTAAGGAACCTCCATACTGTTCTCCATAGTGGCTGAACCAATTTACATTCCCACCAGCAGTGCAAGAGTGTTCCCTTTTCTCCACACCCTCTCCAGCATTTATTGTTTCTAGATTTTTTGATGATGGCCATTCTGACTGGTGTGAGATGATATCTCATTGTAGTTTTGATTTGCATTTCTCTAATGATTAATGATGTTGAGCATTCTTTCATGTGTTTGTTGGCAGTCTGTATATCTTCTTTGGAGAAATGTCTATTTAGGTCTTCTGCCCATTTTTGGATTGGGTTGTTTGTTTTTTTGTTATTGAGCTGCATGAGCTGCTTGTAAATTTTGGAGATTAATCCTTTGTCAGTTGCTTCATTTGCAAATATTTTCTCCCATTCTGAGGGTTGTCTTTTCGTCTTGTTTATGGTTTCCTTTGCTGTGCAAAAGCTTTTAAGTTTCATTAGGTCCCATTTGTTTATTTTTGTTTTTATTTCCATTACTCTAGGAGGTACTTACCCATTTTTTAATTGGATTGTTAGTCTCATTGAGTTTGAGTTCTTTAATTATAACTGAATACATGATGTATTCTATTAAACACTAAAGAATAAAATATTGACTCCTTTAAAAACAAGAATACAGTCCTTTTTTAGGTAAATGAATAGATATATGTGTGTGTGTATATACATATGTATACATATATGGCAGAAATTTTCTCCTAGTTTGTTGCTTGCTTTTTTACTTCCTTAACATTGTCTTTTGAGGAGCAGAAGGCATTAATTTTGATGAAGCACTATTTTTCACTCTTTTCTTTTGTACTTTGTGGTTTTTGAGTTCTATCTAAGAAACTGTGACTACCCCAAGGTTGCAAAGTTTTCTCCTGTGTTTTGTTCTAGAAGTCTTAAGGTGTTAAGTTTAACGTACAGGACTGAGGTTCTTTTTTTTTTTTTAACATCTTTATTGGAGTATAATTGCTTTACAGTGGTGTGTTAGTTTCTGCTGTATAACAAAGTGAATCAGCTATATATATACATAAATACCCATATCTCCTCCCTCTTGTGTCTCCCTCCCACCCTCCCTATCCCACCCTTCTAGGTGGACACAAAGCACCGAGCTGATCTCCCTGTGCTCTGTGGCTGCTTCCCACTAGCTATCTGTTGTACATTTGGTAGTGTGTATATGACCATGCCACTCTCTCACTTCGTCCCAGCTTGCCCTTCCCCCTCCCCGTGTCCTCAAGTCCATTCTCTATGTCTGTGTCTTTATTCCTGTCCTGCCCCTCGGTTCTTCAAAACCTTTTTTTTTTTTTTTTTTTTTTTAGATTCCATATATATCTGTTAGCATACAGTATTTGTTTTTCTCTTTCTGACTTACTTCACTCTGTATGACAGACTCTAGGTCCATCCACCCCACTACAAATAACTCAATTTCATTTATTTTTATGGCTGAGTAATATTCCATTGTGTATATGTGCCACATCTTCTTTACCCATTCGTCTGTCGATGGACACTTAGGTTGCTTCCACATCCTGGTTATTGTAAATAGAGCTACAGTGAACATTTTAGTACATGACTCTTTTTTGAATTATGGTTTTCTCAGGGTATATGCCCAGTAGTGTGATTGCTGGGTCCTATGGTAGCTCTGTTTTTAGTTTTTTGAGGAACCTCCATACTGTTTTCCATAGTGGCTGTATCAGTTTACATTCCCACCAACAGTGCAAGAGGATTTCCTTTTCTCCACACCCTCTCCAGCACTTATTGTTTGTAGATTTTCTGATGATGGCCATTCTTAATGGTTTGAGGTGATACCTCATTATAGTTTTGATTTGCATTTCTCTAATGATTAGTGCATTCCTCTAATGAAAGGATGTTGAGAATCCATTCATGTGCTTGTTGGCAATCTGTATATTTTCTTTGGAGAAATGTCTCTTTAGGTCTTCTGCCCATTTTTGGATTGGGTTGTTTGGTTTTTTGATATTGAATTGCATGAGCTGCTTGTATATTTTGGAGATTAATCCTTTGTCAGTTGCTTTGTTTGCAAATATTTTCTCCCATTCTGAGGGTTGTCTTTTCGTCTTGTTTATGATTTCCTTTGCTGTGCAAAAGCTTTTAAGTTTCATTAGGTCCCGTTTGTTTATTTTTGGTTTTATTTCCATTTCTCTAGGAGGTGGGTCAAAAAGGATCTGGCTGTGACTTATGTCACAGTGTTCTGCCTATGTTTTCCTCTAAGAGTTTTATAGTGTCTGGCCTTACATTTAGGTCTTTAATCCATTTTGAGTTTATTTTTGTATATGGTGTTAGGGAGTGGTCTAATTTCACTTTTACATGTAGCTGTCCAGTTTTCCCAGCACCACTTATTGAAGAGGCTGTCTTTTCTCCATTGTATATTCTTGCCTCCTTTATCAAAAATAAGGTGACCGTATGTGTGTGGATTTATCTCTGGGCTTTCTATCCTGTTCCATTGATCTATATTTCTGTTTTTGTGCCAGTACCATACTGTCTTGATTACTGTAGCTTTGTCATTTAGTCTGAAGTCAGGGAGCCTGATTCCTCCAGCTCCATTTTTCTTTCTCAAGATTGCTTTGGCTATTCGGGGTCTTTTATATTTCCATACAAATGGTGAATTTTTTTGTTCTAGTTCTGTGAAAAATACCATTGGTAGTTTGATAGAGATTGCATTGAATTTATAGATTGCTTTGGGTAGTAGAGTCATTTTCACAATGTTGATTCTTCCTATCCAAGAACATGGTATATCTCTCCATCTGTTTGTATCATCTTTAATTTCTTTCATCAGTGTCTTACAGTTTTCTGCTTACAGGTCTTTTGTCTCCTTAGGTAGGTTTATTCCTAAGTATTTTACTCTTTTTGTTGCAATGGTAAATGGGAGTGTTTGCTTAATTTCTCTTTCAGATTTTTCATCATTAGTGTGTAGGAATGCAAGAGATTTCTGTGCATTAATTTTGTATCCTGCTACTTTTGGAGTAACTTTTGTGTATGGTGTGCGCTAAGTAAGGATAAAGGTTCATTTGTTTTCCATATAGAAATCCAGTTTTTCTAGCACTGTTGAAAAGACTTTTCTTTATCCATTGTATATGTGTAGGTCTATTTCTGGACTTTTTCTTCTGTTTCTTTGAGGTATTTGTCTATCCTTACAGTGGTACCATGCTGTTTGGATGACTGTAGCTTTATAGTAAGTCTTGATTATCAGCTCTTGTAAGTCCTTCAACATTCTTTGTCAAAATTGCTTTGATTATTCTTGGTCCTTTGTTTTTCTATATGCATTTAAAATCAGTTTGTCAATTTCTACAGATTTGACTGGGATTTGAGTGGGATCTATAGATCAGTATGGGTGAAATTGTTATATTAGCAATAATGATTCTCCCAATACATATAGATAGTTTATCTTTCCATTTCAGTATTTTGTAATGGGGTCTTCCCTGATGGTGCAGTGGTTAAGAATGCGCCTGCCAGTGCAGGGGACACGGGTTCAAGCCCTGATCTGGGAAGATCCCACAGGCCACGGAGCAACTAAGCCCATGCACCACAACTACTGAGCCTGTGCTCTAGAGCCCGCGAGCCACAACTACTAAAGCCTGTGTGCCTAAAGCCCATGATCCACAGCAAGAGAAGCCACCGCAGTGAGAAGCCCGCACACCACAACGAAGAATAGCCCCTGCTTGCCGCAGCTAGAGAAAGCCCACACGCAGCAATGAAGACCCAACACAGTCAAAAACAAATAAATTAATTAATTAAATTAAATTAAATAAACTTATCGTATTTGGTAGTGTTCAGTGTAGAGGTCATACATGTATTTTGTTAAATTTATCCTTAAGTATTTTGTGTGTTTGCGTGCAATTTTACATGTATTTTTAAAGTTTAATTTCCTATTGTTTGTTGCTAATATATAGACATACAGTTTTTTTTTTTACATTGATCTTGTTTTTTGTTTTTTGTTTTTGCGGTATGCGGGCGTCTCCCATTGTGGCCTCTCCCGTTGCGGAGCACAGGCTCCAGATGCGCAGGCTCAGCGGCCATGGCTCACGGGCCTAGCCGCTCCGTGGCATGTGGGATCTTCCTGGACCGGGGCACGAACCCGTGTCCCCTGCATCGGCAGGCGGACTCTCAACCACTGTGCCACCAGGGAAGCCCTGTGATCTTGTTCATTTTTTACTCTTTTTCTATCATTCCATAACTGCTGTCCGACGTGGTAGACATTAGCTGCATGTGACTGTTGAACACTTGAAATGTGGTTAGTCCTCATTGAGAAGGACTGTAAATGTAAAATATGCACAGAAGGAAAGAATGTGAAATATTTCAGTAGTAATTAGAAATTGATTACGTGTTGAAATGATAATATTTTGGATCTGTTGGGTTTAATAAGCTATATTAAAATTAATTTCATTTGTTTCTTTTGTAGTGTGGAAATGAAATTAAAAATTACATATTTGGTTTGCATTTGTGGCTTACATTATATTTCTTTTGGAGAATGCTTTAATAAAATACTACTAACGTCAAAAATTTATTTATTTGTAGATGAAGAAAAAACTCCAGAACAAATCATGCAGGAAAAGCAAATTGAAGCGTAGGTTATATTTAAAAATTTTAGTTGTGGTTTTTACAGATTTAATAATATTATCCACCTTATAATATTGTCTTTCTTTTTCCTTTCCTTTTTTTTTCCAAGTAATTTGTCATGCACGTATTGAGAAGTTGTTGATGTGGGATGTAGACTTACATGCACATGAGTGATCATATTAACACTTTTGGCATCCTCCACACCTTAACAAGATACTTAGCGAAGTATCATAGCAGGAATCAGTTTACCAAATCTGTAAATGCATAGATGTTGGGAGCCTGTAGAATACTTTTATTTAGAGAACAGGCATTTTACTTTCTTCAAAGATTTACTTTATACCTTTCTTCAAGTAGTTACTTTTTCTGATATTGCTGAAATTCTTTTGTTCATGCTTCTTTGGCAGTAAAATTGAAGAACTGGAAAAAGAAATTGAAGAGGCAAAAATTGCTTTTGAAATGAAAAAACTTGCATTAGACAGGTAATTATTACCTTTTTTTTTTTTTTTTTTGCGGTATGCGGGCATCTCACTGCTGTGGCCTCTCCTGTTGTGGAGCACAGGCTCCATACGTGCAGGCTCAGCGGCCATGGCTTATGGGCCCAGCCGCTCCACAGCATGTGGGATCTTCCTGGACCGGGGCACGAACCCGCGTGCCCTGCATCAGCAGGCGGACTCTCAACCACTGCGCCACCAGGGAAGCCCAATTATTACCTTTTAAGTATGCAAAATGGGTATGACTCAAGGTGCAGGGGATATTTTAACTAGTCTGAAGTAATCAGTCAAAATGATGTTTAGATAATGGTCCCACAAATCTTGAGCCCTGAGAGAAAAGTTACGTCATTCATTAATGTCTTCATTTGAAGAAGTTATATAAGATAGGGTAATAAGGAAATGTCAGTCAAGACAATTAAAGTGTGAGGTTAAATCTCATTCTGTGTTTGAAATGATTATATGGATTCATTTACTCCAGTAACTTTTTTTTTTAATATTTGTTTATTTATTTTACTTTTTGGCTGCATCGGGTCTTAGTTGGGGGACGCTTGATCTTCATGCGGTGCCTGGGCTTCTGTCTAGTTTTGGCGTTCAGGCTCAACAGTTATGGCATGCAGGCTCTCTAGTTGTGGCTCGTGTGCTCAGTAGTTGTGGCTCAAGGGCTTAGTTGTCCCGCGGCATATGGGATCTTAGTTCCCCAACCAGGGATCGAACCTGTGTCCTCTGCATTGGAAGGTGGATTCTTAACCACTGGACCACCAGGGAAGTCCCCTATTCCAGTAACTCTTAATTGAGTAAAAGAATTGTCAGTGAGTTTAAATATATTTTTAATTTTAGGCTTTGCATATATATTTTAAAATTCATTCAACAAATATTTGAGTGCTTCCTGTGTCGTAAGCTTTGTGCTGGAGCTGGCATACAGTTGTTAGTAAGACAAACAGTGGTCTCTATTATAGACTTATGATCTGAATTAATAACCTCAATTAAGTGAATGACTCTTAACAGTTTTTTCCTTGTATTTCTGGCCGTCCCAGATGAATTTATTTACATTTAATTGAAAAGTAGTTAAATCCCTTTTAATTGCTTCTAGCAGTGAACTTTTTTCCCTCATTTCATATGCTGGCTCATTATATAGATCATACTTTTTAACTAAGGTGGCTTCAGAGCTATTAAGATATCCCCCTTTAATGAAATGACTAATATTGCTGAGCTGATTGCCTTTTTTTTTTTTAATTTATTTTTGGCTGCTTTGGGTCTTCATTGCTGTGCACAGGCTTTCTCTAGCTGCGGCGAGCAGGGGCTACTTTTCTTTGCAGTGCATGGGTTTCTCATTGCAGTGGCTTCTCTTGTTGTGGAGCACAGGCTCTAGGTGTGTGGGCTTCAGTAGTTGTGGCACACAGTCTCAGTGGTTGTGGCTCTCGGACTCTAGAGTGCAGGGTCAGTAGTTGTGGTGCGTGGGCTTAGTTGCTCCATGGCATGTGGGGTCTTCCCGGACCAGGGCTCGAACCCGTGTCCCCTGCATTGGCAGGTGGATTCTTAACCACTGCGTCACCAGGGAAGCCCCTGATTGCCTTTTTATTATTATTTATTAGCTATTTGAATTTAAAAATAAATTACAGTGCTTGCTTTTACATAGACACATTTTAAAGTTCACAGTCAAGTATGGTTTTGTATTCCCTAACTCTACACATTTTGGGCCCCTGTTGATCCCTGTAGTACCTTTTTTTTTCTTCCAGTTTTATTGAGACATAATTGATATACAGCACTGTATAAGTTTAAGGTGTGCAGCATAATGTTTTGACTTACATGCCTCCTGAAATGATTATCACATTCGGTTTAATGAACATCATCTCATATAGATACAAAATTAAAGAAATAGCAAAAAAAATTATTTTCTTGTGGTGAGAACTCTTAGGATTTATTCTCTTAACAGCTTGCACATATAACTTACAGCAGTGTTAAACATGTTTATTGTGTTGTACATTACATTTTGTAGTGCCTTAATGCTTCCTCGCAGCCCCGCACCAAGGTGGACGGCTTGGAGAGCAAGTTCAGGCTGGGTGTCAGGTCTGCTCAGCCCCCCTCTCTGGCCATATGCACAACTGCATGCAACAGCCGCATCCATATTGGTGTTCCTTCATATTTCTATAACTTACTTATCAAAGTATTTCCCATATGAAACTGTTTAAAAACCTACTTTTGTTTTATGTTATATTTAAAGAGAAATCAATCTTTACTTTGTCGTATTTTTAAATTTTCTTTTTCAGTGTACCCTAAATGTTAACCATGTTTTATAATGGAAGCTTTTTTCCTCTATAGGATGCAGCTTTCAAGTGCACTTAAAAAACACATGGAGAAAATTAACACCAAGACTAGGTATGTTTTTTTGTTTGTTTGTTTTATTTTATTTTTTCTGGATTTGGCAAGGATGGGAATAAGGGAGGTCCGCATAATGACTAGTTCTGTGAATTTTTTTTTTTTTTTAATTACCTGTCACTGCCGACCACCTTTATCTGGGGAATAGGAAACATGACAAAAAAAAAAAAAAAAAGAAACATGACAGAATTTCTGTGGGCCCTTCTCATCACTACAACTTTTATAGTCCTGTTGACATTTTGTTTCATATGGATCGGGACCCTAAGAAGCAATGGAGGTTTTACCTATGCAATATGGGATTTTTTTTTTTTTAATATTTATTTATTTGGCTGCACCAGGTCTTAGTTGCGGCATGCGGGATTTAGTTCCCTGACCAGGGATCAAACCCAGGCCCCCTGCATTGGGAATGTGGAGTCTTAACCACTGGACCACTCGGGAAGTCCCCAATCTGAGAATTTTGAAGGAAGATTGTTTTTGTTTTTAATAAATTTATTTATTTTTGGCTGCGTTGGGTCTTTGTTGCTGTGCACGGGCTTTCTGTAGTTGTGGTGAGCGGGGGCTACTCTTTGTTGCGGTATGCGGGCTTCTCATTGCAGTGGCTTCTCGTTGCGGAGCACGTGCTCTAGGCGCATGGGCTTCAGTAGTTGTGACACGCAGTCTCTAGAGCGCAAGCTCAGTAGTTGTGGCGCACGGGCTTAGTTGCTCCACGACATGTGGGATCTTCCTGGACCAGGGCTCGAAACCGTGTTCCTTGCATTGGCAGGCGGATTCTCAACCACTGTGCCATCAGGGAAGCCCCGGAAGGAAGGTTTTGAAAGTTAACTTTCATTTGGGATTTACTGTAAAGCAGGAGCAATGCTATCTCATTTAAGCCAACAACAACTCAATGAGATAGGAAATATACTCCTCATTTTTGTATTGGCAGAAATGATCTTGTGTAGGTTCAATAATTGGCCGGGCAATCAAGGTCATCTCTAATCTGATCCTAAGTGCCTGGCCACCGGGGCCTTACCTGTGATTTTATCTCCCAAAGCTCTAATCTTGTGATAAAATACCACCACCACCACCCCCCCACCGTTGGCACAGGAAAAGTACCGAGATGGATCTGGCACTTTCTCTATCTGGACGTCTTAGCCCTGACTGATACCCATTCCTCCCATATTCCATTTAACTCCAGGACTACATAAATCCTAAAATCTGAATTTGAACTCTCTAAATATTGCTCCCCCACGAAAGGAGAGCTTAAAACATTCTTGTAAAGGAGTGCAGGATAGCTTCATCGCATTGACACCAAAGACAGCACAAAGGCCAGGTAGGCTGAGGCAGCGCCTTTAGCCTGTCTTAAAGTTTACAACCACGTATAGCTGTAACTAGCAGAAAATGAGTTCAGCTCTCAGGTCTGTGCAAATAGTCCCCTTTTTCAGCCTCCCAGGTAAACTTCTACAGTGTTTCTCATGCCTGGCTGATTATCAGGATAATTAGTATTTTCACAATGGTCACATTGCTGGTCCCATCCCAAACCTGCTGACTCAGAATCTCTGAAGATGGGGAGCTGGCAATCCACATTTAATGAGCCTCCCAAGGGGATGTGGCACTCTGAAATATGAGAACCACTATTCTCATCCAGTCTTATTTCCACCCTTTTACTCCAGCCGTACTAAACTGCTTGATCTAGGTAATCTTCATAATTACACTTGAGCATTGAACAACCTGGGTTTCAACTGCCCAAGTCCACTTATATGCAGGTTGTTTGGGGTTTTTTTCAATAAATATGGCACCTGTATTTTCATTTTACAGATCTTTAAGTTAACTAAGTATGGGGGAAGATTTGTGTTTAGTTAGAGGTCACAGTATGTGGAATCAGAAGAACTAGGGTTTGATCCAAACTGTTTCAGCTTTCTTCCCTTGGGTGAGTCATTTAATTCCTTTGTTTTTGAGGCAGAGATAGCAGTGCTCTTGACTGTGTGGGATGGTTGGTGTCCCTAACCACTCACCCCACCTGCATTGTTCAAGGTTCAACTATACTTTACATCTTTTAAGACTCAAGGATTTCCCTTGTTCCACCCTTTGCACAACTCTTAGAAGGGTTCATATCCATTACTGGTTGTAATGAAACCATATGATGGTTGTGGATTTATTTTTTCCCCCATAAGATTCTTTCCTCTTTGAAAACATGTACTATGTTTTACTCTGTTTTATATTCCTGGTGCCTGGCACAGTCTTGTCATGTAGTAGTCACTCAGAAGTACTTGTTGGAGGGGCTTCCCTGGTGGCGCAGTGGTTGAGAATCCGCCTGCCAATGCAGGGGACACGGGTTCGAGCCCTGGTCCAGGCTCCACATGCCATAGAGCAACTAAGCCCATACACCACAACTACTGAGCCCGCACACCTAGAGCCCTTGCTCCCCGCAACTAGAGAAAAAGCCCGTGCGCAGCAACAAAGACCCAGCACAACCAAAAATAAATAAATTAACTAATTAAAAAAAAAAAAGAAATACTTGTTGGAGAAATGGGGATAAAAGCACTTTATTCACTGAAACTATTCTGTATGATATGATAATGGTAGATACATGTCATTATACATTTGTCAACTCATAACATGTACAACACCAAGAGTGAACCCTAACCCTAATGTAAACCATGGCCTCTGGGTGAAAATGATGCGTCAGTGTAGGTTCATCATTTGTAACAAATGGATCGCTCTGCTGCGGGGGAGGCTGTGCGAGCGTGGGGGCAGCGTGTACATGGGCTTCCCTTCCACTCGGTTCTGCTTTGAACCTAAAACTTGTCTAAAAACTAAAGTCTGTTTCCAAAAAAAAAGCTATGTATTAGCAAGCTGTTAGGGTTTTTTCCCCCTAAATATGAGATTTTTAGAAATGTTCCTGGGGAATTCCCTGGCGGTCCAGTGGTTAAGACTCTGAGCTTCCACTGCAGGGGGCACCGGTTTGATCCCTGGTCGGGGAACTAAGATCCCGCATGCCGTGCAGTGCAGCCAAGAGAAAAAACAAAAGAAATGTTATTTGATATTCTTTGTTGTCTGTGAGCAAAAATTTTTCTAGGGAAATGCATCTCTAATTCTAAACAGAAATTTAGTTTACGTCAAATTTTTCCAGACTTATTTTGTTAAACAATGACTTTCTATTGACGTGTACAGTGAATATAATGAAAGTAAATATGTACTAACTGATTTCTTAATTGAGTTTTTTTAACTGTTAATCATATTTTTTATTCCTTTTCAGTGTGCTCATGGATAACATGAAACAAATACTAAGTCTAAATAAATCAGTAATGAAATCACAGCAGGTAACTCTGAATTTAAAGCTGCTCATGCATTCTCATGCTTTCAGTAACATTCTTGCTGGTAACTGTATGTGACTAAATAGGATTGCCCAAAGAGACTGATGTGGTTGGAATTCACTGTCCTTAAATTTTCTCTCTTTTCCATAATTCCATTATTTCTGACTAATTATCTACTTATCATTTAAGCTACTTTTCCTTTCCCTTTTGTTGTGTGGAAACAGAGGAATTGAAAACTGGAGCTCTAGAAAATATGAATAGATAAATTCAGTGATTTAAATATTATAGGTGTGTTCTTAGGTTATGTGCCTTAATCTTTTTATTTCTAATAACAGGAAACCCGGGACTTGGAAGACAAATTGCTTGATGTTAGAAAGAAGAGATTGCGTATGTAGAACACTTTTTTTTTTTTTTTTTGGAGAACACATTTTCACTTAATATGAAGATTGATAAGGCCAGATCTCTCAATCACTGAAAAATTTTTTAATTTCCTTAAAATTTTGGACATAGCAATTTAAAAAGTAGTATATAAAATAGATTTTGATTGATTTGTTGTTTTAGAACTTTAAGTCACAAAAATTAAGATATTCTCAGTGGGGGAAGGAATATCAAATAATACAAAAAAGTATAATGTGAAAGCCGTACCTCCATCCTGTGTGACCACAGTTAGGAGTACATCATTCCAGGCCTTTTTCCACACCCATATAAATGTATTTAAATAAACATAATTTTTTTCAAATTTATTTATTTTATTTTATTTTTGGCTGCGTTGAGTCTTTGTTGCTGCGCATGGGCTTTCTCTAGTTGCGGGGCGCCGGCTTCTCATTGCGGTGGCTTCTCTTGTTGTGAAGCACGGGCTCTAGGCGCACAGGCTTCAGTGGTTGCAGCATGTGGGCTCAGTAGTTGTGGCTCTTGGGCTCTAGAGCGCAGCCTCAATAGTTGTGGCGCACGGGCTTAGCTGCTCTGCGGCATGTGGGATCTTCCCAGAACAGGACTCGAACCCGTGTCCCCTGCATTGGCAGGCAGATTCTTAACCACTGTGCCACCAAGTAAGCCCCCTAAACATAATTTTTAAATGATCACTTGATGCATATGGTTCTACAGCTTTTTAACTTAATGAACATGAGATGGCTTTTTGCACTGAAATGTTTTATTGAAATGTATTTCAGAAGTAACACATATTCTCTATAAAGAATTTAGAAACAGAAAAACATACATAGGAAGTTAAATTTTTAATTTTATCAAGAGATAATCGATCCTCAATGCTTCTTATTTATAAAATAAAATTGGCATAATTTTATTCTGTGTTGTAAACTGCTTTTTTCATTTAACAGTATAGGCATGATTTATTATTTTAAAATATTATGTAGATTTGCCTTTTTGTAAGTAATCTCAGGATTAGAAGTAGTCCTGGTCATCTGTTCTAATCACCCTTTGGCTTTTTTTCCATTGCATTCCTGTCAAGGAACCGAGCTCCTGAGATACACCCATTTATGTTTTCAAATACTATCTGTCCCCAACTTATGATGTTTCGACTTAATAATTTTTTGACTTTATGGTGATATGCATTTAGTAGAAACTGAATTCAGATTTTGAATTTTGCTCTTTTCCTGGGCTAGTAACATACTCCATTGTGATGCTGGGCAGCAACATCGAGCCCCAGCTCCTATCAGCCACGTGATCATAAGGGTAAACAACCAATACACTTACAACTTACACTTATTATGTTTTTCACCTTCAGTGCAGTATTCAATAAATTACATGAGATATTTAACACATTGTTATAAAACAGGCTTTGTGTTAGATGATTTTGCCCATTTGCAGGCTAATGTAAGTGTTCTGAGCATGTTTAAGGTAGGCTAAGTTAAGCTGTGATGTTTGGTAGATTAGGTGTACTAAATGCCTTTTCGACTTAGGATATTTTCAACTTAAGATGGGTTTACCAGGAAGATTTCTAATTTAGTTCTCAGAACATTTCAGGAACAACAAAAAAAAATGGTTGATGGTATTTATCCCTGGAGAAGGGAATCTTATCTTTCCTTGAAAATTCATCTTGTTGATATTGTAATTTTTGTAAATAAAGGGGGGGAAAGTATTTCCTTATATATATCTCCTGCTATGTTTTTGGCAACCCAGAGTAAGTCCTCTTTGACATGATGCCACAGCAAACATTTGTAGACAGTATCATTGTCATACATACATACCTTGAACATCTCACAGAGGACATTACTAAGTATGAAATTAAAATATTGGTGTTTTGCACCAGAGAAATCATTTTCAGATCAAAATGGAACTGCAGCCTAAAATGCTGCTTATTAAAAATTTTCTCTTGACTGAAATAATCAGTAACTGTTCTGCTTCATAAGTTTTCAAGATTCTTGTTTATAGGAGTTATCATATATAGTATATGGTTTTATTTTTAACCCAATAGAGTTAAAACAAGCTTCAGAAAGGAAGCTTTTCGAAATACAGACTGAAAAGAACAAACAGAAAGATGATTTGGGTAGTATGGAAAATTCGGGGAAGATAAAGACCATACAACAAAACCTGGAGATGGAGATACAGATTACTACAGTTATTCAACATGTGTTCCAGGTAATATTTTTATAAAATAGGAAGCGGGGTAAAGAACTTTTCAAAAGTGAATGGTTCTATTACTTTCAGGCTTATTTTCATTTAATTTTCTTTTCTTTTTTTTTTTTATTTAGTTTTTGGTCTTACTAAATAATTCAGTACTGAATATCAAGCTGTTTACATATATCTTGAATTTATGTCTGTTTAGCATTTAAGGCTTTGGTTTTTTATTATAGTTAGACCTTAGGCATTTATAAATGGAAATGATGTCAGCAGCTCTGTGGAGGCAGAATGGTATAACGACGGAGAACATTAGACTTCAAGTTGGGAAGTGGGGAAAACATGGATGCAGGTGATGGGAATCTAGAGTTAAGATCCTACCAGCTACTTAATAGTTGCTGAGGGACTTCCCTGGTTGCACAGTGGTTAAGAATTCGCCTGCCAATGCAGGGGACACGGTTCGATCCCCAGTCTGGGAAGATCCCACATGCCATGGAGCAAATAATCCCTTGTGCTACAACTACTGAGCCTGCATGCCACAAGTACTGAAGCCCACGTGCCTAGAGCCCATGCTCTGCAAAAAGAGAAGCCACCGCAATGAGAAGCCCACGCACCGCAACAAAGAGTGGCCCCCGCTCACTGCAACTAGAAAAAGCCTGCACACAAATAAATAAATTAAAATAAATAAGTTTTTTAAAAAAGTTGCTGACCTTGAGGAAATTATATAACTTTTCTAAGCATTAGTTTCCTTGTGTAGGAAGAGTGGTTATTAGAACTAAAGGTGATAATTCATGTTAATCTGTTTAGCATAGTGTCTGCTCGAAGCAAATTCTCAATGAATATTGGTAGTTATTGTCATGTCAGGGTTTTTTTTATTTTTTAAGTTTATTTATTTATTTTTTGGCTGTGTTGGGTCTTCTTTGCTGCACACAGGCTTTCTCTAGTTCTGGCGAGCAGGGGCTACTCTTTGTTGTGGTGCTTGGGCTTCTCATTGCAATGTCTTCTCTTGTTGCAGAGCACGGGCTCTAGGCGCAGGGGCTTCAGTAGTTGTGGCACACAGGCTCAGTAGTTGGTGTGCAGGGGCTTAGTTCCTCCACGGCATATGGGATCTTCCCGGACCAGGGATCGAACCCTTGTCCCCTGCATTGGCAGACAGATTCTTAACCACTGCACCACCAGGGAAGTCCCCATTATGTCAGTTTTTAAATTTTATGTGTTCATTTAGCCTGGAGGTTTTTCTTTACTTTTTTTTTTTTTTTTTTAATATTTATTTATTTGGCTGTACTGGGATCTTCATTGCTGCGTGCAGGATCTTTAGTTGTGGCATGCGAACTCTCAGTTGCGGCATGTGGGATCTAGTTCCCTGACCAGGGATCAATCCCGGGCCCCCGGTATTGGGAGCATGGAGTCTTAGCCACTGGACCACCAGGGAAGTCCCTCTTTACTTTATTTAATTTATTATTTTTGGCTACATTGGGTCTTCGTTGCTGTGCGCGGGCTTTTCTCTAGTTGTGGTGCGCGGGGGCTGCTCTTCATTGTGGTGCGCAGGCTTCTCATTGCAGGGGTTTCTCTTGTTGCGGAGCATGGGCTCTAGGCGCGCAGGCTCAGTAGTTGCAGCACACGGGCTCAGTGGCTGTGGCTTGCAGGCTCAGTAGTTGTGGCTCGCGGGCTCTAGAGCGCAGGCTCAGTAGTTAAGGTGCACAGGCTTAGTTGCTCCATGGCATGTGGGATCTTCCCGGACCAGGGCTCAAACCCGTGTCCCCTGCATTGGCAGGTGGATTCTTAACCACTGCGCCACCAGGGAAGTTCTGAGGATTTTTTAAAAATCTTGATAAATTTTTAAGAGTACTTAGAACATTAATTTAAAAATTTTTTTTCTTAATTACAGAACCTCATTTTGGGGAGTAAAGCCAACTGGGCAGAGGATTCTGCCCTTAAGGAAACTGTTCTGCAGCTTGAGAAGAATCTCACCATGATCCAATAAGAATTCTGTTTTGACGTATTTTTGTTTCTGTCTTTAATGTCATTTAAATTGCAAATTTCAAGTGAAATGCTTTTCAGTGTTTTTGGAACTGTTCTAATACTGCAATTTTTTTTTAGCTTAACAGTGGTACATGGAATTTACTGCTTTAAATATGATAAAGTGACTGGCGTAATCTAAAAGAATCTGAAAATGTTAGCCTTGGAAGTGTCCCAGAAGATATCTAGTCCAGCTTTCCACTGAATGTGGACTTTTTTTTTTACAACATTCCTGTAAGTCCCAACTCTCATTTGGAATACTTCTCTGTATTTGTTTGTCAACCAAAATATTGGAAATTTAGAAAAGCATGTCCACATCTTTATTTTTTTCAACTGTCAATTGTATTTTATTCAAATAAATCTCATTTTAGTTCTGTCTCACTAGAGATTTTCTTTTGCCTTTTTTAAAAAAATTTGCGATATAATTGATATATAACATTGTGTAAGTTTAAGATGTACATGTTGATTTGACCACCATGGCATTAGCTAACACCTCCATCATGTTACATAATTATCATTTCTTTATCATGGTGAGAATATTTAAGATTACCCTCTTAGTAACTTTGAAGTATGTAATATAGTATTGTTAACTAGAATCACAGTGCTGTACATTAGATCTCCAAAATTTATTCATCTTCTAACTGCAAGTTTGTACCCTTTGACCACCATTTCCCCAGTTCTCTCACTCCCCCTTATGCATTTTTAAACAGACACCCAAATAAAGCACCTCAATCATGAAAAAGAAAGAAAAAGAAAAACATATTCACAATGTTAACAGTTGTGGTTATTATAGAAAACTTGTGACTTTTTTCTTTTGTATTTTTATGTTTATTGTGCATTACTTTTATAAGTTAAAAAATAAAAAGAATAAATATTATTCTATCTTATTAAAAAATAGAACTTGCCACCTTTTATAGAATCCAATTCCAGTTTTGGAAAACTAATTTGAGCTCTTTATTAATTTGGAGCTGTTGATAATTTTTATAGACAATGTAGTGTTTTCAACATTCTTTTAAGATGGACTTTAAGGGATCCCTGCTCAGGGAACTAGATCCCACATGCATGCCTCAACTAACAGTTTGCATGCTGCAACTAAGGAGCCGGCAAGCCAGAACTAAGGAGCCGGTGCGCTGCAACTAAGGAGCCCACCTGCCTCAACTAAGACCTGGCACAACCAAATAAATAAATAAATATTTTTTAAAAATTGCTCTAGTTGAAAAAGACATAATGACGTTTAAAAAGGAAAAGAAGGAATTTAAACTGGAAAAGATGCACTGCAGTGGTAATAGCATTTGAAATCTGTTCTTTAGATCAGTAACAAAAATAAAGAGATTTGAATTCTAGAAACTTTTCTTTGGAATATTTATAGTTTTGCTTCATTTGTTTTGATAAATCATAATTTATGTGTAGTTTTTTAAATTTTACCTTTTTTTTCTTTTTTTTTTGTGGTACGCGGGCCTCTCACCGTTGTGGCCTGTCCTGTTGCGGAGCACAGGCTCCAGACGCGCAGGCTCAGCGGCCATGGCTCACGGGCCTAGCCGCTCCGCGGCATGTGGGATCTTCCAGGACCGGGGCACGAACCTGTGTCCCCTGCATCGGCAGGTGGACTCTAAACCACTGCACCACCAGGGAAGCCCTAGTTTTTTAAATCTTATGTGTAGTTACTCTTTTTGCCACAGTGTATTCTTGGAAATGGTCCACATGAATTATAAAAGAAGTTATATTTTTCTCATAGAAAAACATTCTGGAAAATACCTTCCTGATCCAAAGATACAGCATTAAATAAATCATAGATGCACGCTTTATTAGTGAATCCCAACTCAAAGGGTTACCACCATCCTCAGAAAAACTTTCTGCATTTTCCTAAGATTTTGTTGTCCTGTTGTGTGCTTCTTCTTACAGCCCAGCTCTGAGGGAGAAATTGTATTAGTTAGCTTTCTTGGAAATCATGCTGAAAAACCTCAAATCTCAGTGGCTTATAAGAAACATATTCTCTGTTGGATCCATGGTTTGGCTGATCATTCTAGGACCCAGGCTGAGCGTGCAGCCACTATCTGAAACACATGCTCATGGCTTATAAGGCCAAGTCAAATTATACAAGCACATTTCGTTTCTGTTTGGAACAGGTATACATTATTTCCACCCAGGTTCCACTCAAGCTCAACATCACTGGGGCACGAAAGTATACTCTCACAGCAGGGAAGTGCTGGGGAAACCAAATGGATATTTGCTGAAAAGAATATAGTGTACCACAGCCTGCTACCTTGGTCTTAAATATTAACTTCCCTTTTGCATGTAAAAGATGCACCTCTCCCCAAAGAAGGTAAGCTAACAATGTCATCTAGTCATACCAGTTCAAAGAGTCTTCACATTTTTTCAGATGTAGCTCTTCCTGATCTGGAGACCTATGAACTGAAAAGACAAGCTATACTGCTTCATACAGCCAGCAAACAATAGTGGAGGAGGACTGTAGCAATTCTGAAATATTGCTTGGCAAGTGATAGGAGGTGCCCTTTCGTAGGGGACAGGGAACACCTTTGGATTTGGCTCTCTGGAAGCAGTTCTTTATCTGTGGTTCATTCTACCCTTTGGGAGGTTCTCCCTATCCATTACTAACTTTGGCCATATCTGAAGAGGGCATTAGAGATTATGCCCATCTGAACAGCTTTCTTAGTTGGGGACCCAAATATCTTTTTACATCTCAAACAGTCACAGTCTTTTAAAATCCAGGCTAGTGGTGCTTTTGTTAATACATTTTTCTTAAAAATGGTGGTGGTGGTGATGGTTGTTTGGTTGGTTGTTTCGTCATATCAAACTATGATTTACCAGCTGACTGGTTTTATAAATAAAGTTTTATTGGAACAAAGCCACACCCATAGGTTTACATATTATCTATGGCTGCTTTCCCTCTACAATAGCATACGCTGGTCTCCTGCTTATGATGGTTCAGCTTAGGATATTTCAACTCTTGATGGTGCGAAAGCTATGTGCATTTAGTAGAGACCATACTTTGAATTTTGAACTTTGATCTTTTCCTGGGCTAACACTACTCTCATGATGCTGGGCCGCAGCAGCGAGCCACATCTGTCAGCCACACAGTCACAGAGGCAAACAACCAGTATACTTAAACCATTCTGTTTTTCACTTTCAGTACAGTAGTCAATAAGTTACATGACATTTTCAACATTTTATTATAAAATAGGCTGTGTTAGATGATTTTGCCCAACTGTAGGTTAATGTAAGTGTTCTGAGCACATTTAAGGTTAGGTGTATTGGGACTTCCCTGGCGGTCTGGTGGTTAAGGCTTCACCTTCCAATGAAGGGAGTGCTGGTTCAATCCCTGGTCAGGGAACTAAGATTCCACATGCCTCGCTGCCAAAAAGCCAAAACATAAAACAGAAGCAATATTGTAACAAATTCAATAAAGACTTAAAAAAATACATTAAAAAAGGGTTAGGTGTATTAAATTCATTTTGACTTAGGATCTTTTCAACTTAGGATAGGTTTATTGGGACGTAACCCCATCATAAGATCTCTAGTTGAACTGAATTGAGTAGCTGCAACAGATTATATGCACCCCCAACCTCTTCTTCTTACAGTCATTGACTTGAAGGAACCAGTTGCCCTGTAGAAAGTTCTCTATGCTGATTAGTCTGATTGCTTCCTAGTAGTGTAGGTAGCTTGTTTCACCTCTTTATTCCTGTAAATCAGAAGTCAGATCTAAGTGCTTTATTAAAGTAGTTTCAATTTTTTTTTATCAAGAAAATTCACAAGTTGTTCTGGGTACTTTGTATTGCATCACATCAGGAAGTTGTCATACACAATGAGTTCTACCTAACAGATGTACAGCAAATGTCAGGAACGAGGTACATGGAACAAGAAAGTCAAAGGCCAGATAAGATAGGGACGTTAAGACACAATATAAGGTAGAATCAGATGGTGTGCTCCACAGGTCCATGAAAATAGTCAAGTAATAGCATTCAGGATATAGACTGTTGACTGAAAGAAAAATGCACAATGTAAGAGCTGTGAGTTGAGTTTTATTGTGTCCTACTGAGGACTAGGAGACAGCCTCTCAGAGAGCTCTGAGGAACTGCTCCGAAGAGGTAGGGGGACAGGCCAATTATATATGTGACTTTGGCTAATAAGTATGTGCAATCCAGTATACGTCTCAGTAGAAGGTTACTGCTAGTCAAGAGGAACAGATACACCAGTTAAGGATTTTAGTGCTTTTCTAAGTATGGGAGGATGCAAGAAACCAGAATCACAAAATTTCCTGAAATATATCTAACTAAGGGCCTGTTTTGCCTGTTCTCCTAAAGCACAGAGTGCCTCCTCTGTTCTGAATTCCTTTCAGGGTATACTGTAGGTCAGGTATTGCAGTGGCTAATGACTTGATCCTTGTAGAACTGGAGGGTGGACAACATCCTTTGTTTTACAAGACGAAAATCACGAGACTTGCATGGGATGAGTAATCAAATGATGTGATGACAGGAGGGTGATTGAAACTGAGCAGCAGGAAGATAAGATAGGATTTGGTTTGCTGCCTCAGCTTCAGCTACTTTTATCATCTTCATCCTAGAAAGAACTAATCAAGAAGGGGCCTGGATGAGAATTCTGTGGAGTATGAATGCCAACACATACAAATAAATCCACAAGTAGAGAAAAGTCAGAGCATTTTCCTGGCAGTCTTCCCAAACAAAATTCATACCAATATGACCAGTAATTTGTATTGCATTTGACATTTTCTGAATTTATCATCAGGTATTCCCAGGAAACTTCTTGGTATTACAGGACTTGGAAAGTTTATCTTTTAATAAAATCTCTAGACATACATACACTAATATGTATAAAATAGATAACTAATAAGAACCTGCTGTATAAAAAAATAAAATTAAAAAAAAAATCTCAGGCTTCCCTGGTGGCGCAGTGGTTAAGAATCCACCTGTGGGCTTCCCTGGTGGCGCAGTGGTTGAGAGTCTGCCTGCTCATGCAGGGGACACGAGTTCGTGTCCCGGTCCGGGAAGATCCCACATGCCGCGGAGCGGCTGGGCCCGTGAGCCATGGCCGCTGAGACTGCGCGTCCAGAGCCAGTGCTCCGCAACGGGAGAAGCCACAACAGTGAGTAGGCCCACGTACCGCAAAAAAAAAAAAAATCATGGGAATTCTTTGCCCATTTTCTTCATCTCTTAAGTATAATCATAAAGGAAAATGGCAAATATTTATTTTATTTAGAAAAGTAGCCAATAAATTCTCTCTTAAATGACCAGAATGAGAATCTAATATTGTAGATTTTCACATAGAAACTTGCTGTTTCTCTGAATGTAAATGAAAAGTCTGTGTACTAGGCATCTAAGCTGCTGTTGCTTTTGAGCTTTTCCCCACGAGCTTTATTGAGGTCATTGACAAAATTGTTAAATATTTAAAGTTTTCAGTGTGTTGATTTGATATATGTATACATTGTGAAAGGATTCCCACAATCCAGTTAACACATCCATCACCTCACATATTTACCTTTTCTTTCTTTTCTTTTTTTTGGTGAGAACATTTAAGTTCTACTCTCTTAGTAAATTTCAGTTGTACAATACAATGTCATCAAGTATAGTCACCATTTTTGAACTTTAAAAACACATTAGTTTATCTGGTTTCGGCAATGGTGACTTTAAAAAAATTTTTCTAATACACTTTTTTTATTATTATTTTTATTTTGTGTGCGGTACGCGGGCCTCTCACTGTTGTCCCTCTCCCGTTGCGGAGCACAGGCTCCGGACGCGCAGGCTCAGCAGCCATGGCTCACGGGCCCAGCCGCTCCGCAGCATGTGGGATCTTCCCGGACCGGGGCACAAACCCGTGTGCCTTGCATCGGCAGGCGGACTCTCAACCACTGCGCCACCAGGGAAGACCCACTTTATTTTTTAAAGCAGTTTTAGGTTCACAGCAAAATGGTGCAGAATATCCAGAGTTCCCGTATACCTACTTCTCGCACACAGGCACAACTTCACCCCGCTGTCACCATCCCCGACTAGGGCGGTACATTTGTTACAACTGAACCCTAACATTAACATGTCATTATCACCCAAGGGTTGTATATTTTATGAGTTTTGAAAAATGTATAATGACATGTACCCACCATTATAGTATCGTACAGAATAGTTTCACCATCCTAAAAATCCCCTGTGCTCTGCCTATTTGTCCCTCCCTCTCCCCAACCCCTGGCAACCACTGATATTTTAAGTGTCTCCATAGTTTTGCCTTTTCCAGAGTGTCATATATTTGGAGTCATTCAGTATGTAGTTTTTTCGAGTACCATCTTTTACTCCCACTGTCGATGAAAATTCAATTAACTATTCAGTTGATATTCAATTAACTATCAAGATAAGAGTAGGGGGGGAGGAATTTTATGCAAGCCAAACAGGATTATAATCCAGGTAGCCGATTCTCAGAAAGCTCTGAGAACCTTTCCGCCTGTTAGAAGTCTAAGGCACAGTCATATATTTTTGAGACAAAGGATTGTACATCAAAATGACAAACCGATATTTTACATAAAGTTCACCAAGCATACATAAACCATGTGAGCAGCAAGTCACCGTGACCCCCTACAGATCTGGGAAAGAAGGCTATTGTTTTAAGAAGTTACATTGCTAGCGTCAGAAGAAAGAAAAAAACAAAAAGATCTTTGCAGTTGAGTAAGTGCTCCCATGTTTGATGAGCTCTGGTTAATGTGTAATGCAGATGCACGTGCACATTAGGGAGGGAGGAGGCCCAAAGGGACACACAGAGAATTTTATGTTTAATTTTTCTTGTCCTGTCTTAAAATACAAGTTTCATTTCATCACTACCAACGATATACATTAGTGCCTCTTTCCCTACAGCCTCCCCAAATCATATTCTCCAAATTCTGTCTGTTGGCCAATTTGACGGATTGAAAATAGCATTTCAGTGTAGTTTAAATTTTTCTTAGAATAAGGGAGGTTGAATGTCTTTTAACGTTTTTAAGGGCAATTTGTGTTTCTTTCCTGTAATTTACCGGTTCATGTGCTTTGCCCATTTAACCACTTTATCAATCTGATTTTAGAATATGTGCTGCTAAAACAAGCTTTGAAAGCTTTAAAAAAAAAAGATTCCTGGTGTCCTCCACACACATACTGAATCAGAAGGGCCCATATTTAGGCTCAATAACCCTCTAGATTTAGAAACCATTGACCTAGATCATCAAAACAAATTTGTCACTCTAAATATTTACAATAGTGTAAGGCTGCATTACCTACAAAGTTAAATGGCTGCAACATGTTGTGTATTAAAATTTTTTAACATTGTAAACATTAATATTTACCATAGAATTTAATATAGCGTGGTGGAATGGCATGGATGGCTCATGTTTCAAAAAGAAAAACTTGAACTTCTGAGTTTTCTCAAACTCCAAGTAGGCAGTAGTTTAATATCAGGACTAATGGTAGAGAAAGGAATCAGAATACCAAATCGAGAAATGTTAATAAGCAACGGGAATTAATACAACATTGTAAAACAACTACACTTCAATAAAAAAAAAAAAATAAGCAACGGAGTATGAGGTGGCCTTGTGTAGACCCGGAACTGACCACTCTTTCTGAGCTTGCTTCTTACTCCTAAACTTTAACGAGATTGTTCGTTTTAGGAAGCCACAAGAATTTATATTACTTATTTGATTTCAGATTAAATTTTGGACTACACTGAAACTGGAAACTGCCTATCTGGAGAAGAAATGGTCCCAGATCACTCATAGGCCGGTGAACAAAATAAATACAATACCACAAACCTTCGTCTGCAAAACGAAGCAATGGGAAACACCTGGGTCAGTTCCCAGGCAGGAAGAGAGGAGGGGCGGTGTCAGGCACTAGTGGGTGGGGCTAGCTCCGCAGTGGAGGAGGGTCTCTCCCGAGCGCCCGCTCCTCCTCCGTGACGTCACAGGTAGAGCCCGCCCCCAGCCGCCCAGGACTCCTGTTATAGCCGCTGCTCGCCAGGGCCCCGGAAGCTGCCCCTCTCGGGGGTCATGATGGGCAGCAAGATGGCGTCTGCCAGCAGGGTCGTTCAGGTAAGGAGACTCGGTTGCCTTTCCGCGCCGTAGGCAGTAGGGATGGTGCTGACTGTAGCACCGGCGCTGGGGAGGAAAGGCGGTGGTGGAGACTGCGCGGTGACCACGGCCCTGCATAGGGCCAGCAGCGGCTTCCCGGGGTGTATGTGAGAATTGGACCTTGAGCTCGTTGGGTCGGGCAGTGAGCCGGGGACCGCAGCTGAGGGTTCGAGCCAGGCCGCGGGAGTGCATCTCAGCAGGTAGGCACATAGCTGTTCCGAAGTCCCTGGACTGCCCTCCACCGGGACCTCGTTAGCCTGTTAGGAGTCTGCAGTTTGGCTGTCCTGGCAATATCCTGGCCAATCAGCGACCAGTATTGTCTGTGTTGTCGCGGATCAGCCAATCGGAAGGAAGGCGGTAGCGGTGAGTGAAAGGAAGCGAACCCTGCTTCTGACCTGGTGTCCCTTCAAGGTCTTGGGAATGGCCAGAGAACTGGCCCCGCGGGCTGCATCTTCGCCGGAGGCGGGTTCTCCCCCACCAACCAGCGTCTGGTTACAGGCTGGATGGGGGAGAATGGAAAAAATACATATTTAAGTTTATCTGTAATATATGTCTTAGTGTTGGTTTCCTAAGCTTTTTTCCCCTGAATTTAGATTGGCGCTAGAGGAACTTTATTCTTAATCCACACATCAGTTACTAACTCCTGACAGCTTTTGTTTTTGCTTCTCCAGCTGTGACCTCTAGCTTAAATAGGAGAGGTAAAATTGGTATATAATGGGCGACAATCTCCACTTTTGTGGTTGCTTTACACGAGTTTTTTTCAACTCTTAAAGTATATTATTGTACAATTACCTTTTAACTTTGACACGAGAAGTGCATTTCCCTTTGCACATCTCTTAAAAGACCTTTTCTTAAAGTTATTTCGCTCTGAAAGAGAATCCTAGATCCCAGTCTTTGCTCCCATTGCAACGAATGATCCTCACTTATTCATTCAGCGGGTAGTTATTGAGCGTTAAAGGTGCTGTGAGGACAGGAGAACATCCGACAAAGGACTGGTATCCATAATAGATAATTATATATATCCATAATATATAGCCCAGTTTTTAAAATGGGTAAGAAAAACTTGATATTGCACAAAGCAAGATATTCAAATGAGCACTAAGCCAGTGAAAAGATACTCAACATCATTATTTGCCAGGAAAATGCAAATTAAAACCAGGAAGTACTACCACACCCACCAAAATTATTTAAAAGACTGACAATACCAAGTGGTGATGAGAACATGAAGCACCTGAAACTCATACAATGCTAGTGGGAATATAAAATGGTACAGTCACTTTGAAAAACTTTTGTGGGCCTCTAATACTAGTTAAACATACCTACCCTATGTCCAAGCAGTTTTTCTCATAGGTTTATATCCCAGAGAAATGAGTGCATATACCTATTTAAAAAACTATATAAAAATGTTCATAGTTGCTTTATTAATAATAACCCCTAAACCAGAAATTATCCAAATGTCCATTAGCAAGATAAGGTGTGGTAGATTTGTTAAAATGGAACAGTACACAGCAATAATAAAGAACTTACTATTGATATATGCAACAACAATAAAAAAGATGCTGTGAGATATACAGTAAGAAATGGTCTGTCTCCTTTTAACAAAGCTGCAAAGACTTGTATTCAGGTTCATAATACAAAGCAGTATGTGCTGACATTATGTAATAATTACATGTTAACATTAGCAAAATGTATTGAGTACTTCTGTGCCAGGCCTATACTCAGTGCTGAGACTGCAGTGCCAACAAGACAATACATGGTGCCTCCACAGAGCTTAGAACTTGGCTGTTGATTGGTGTCTTTAAGAAAGAGTAGTATTTCAACAGGCTGGCACAAACTGATAGGAATTCACAAAGCATAGTGTCACCATTAAGTAGAGGGATTTGGCTGGACCACAGGGTATTCAAAAGTAATTTCAGAAGAGTAATTTATAAGTGTTCATTAAATGCCTGCTAAATGCCAAGCAGGGGCTTCCCTGGCGGTGCAGTGGCTAAGAATCCGCCTGCCAGTGCAGGGGACACAGGTTCAAGCCCTGGTCCAGGGAGATCCCACATGCTGCAGAGCAACTAAGCCTGCGCGCCACAACTACTGAGCCTGCTCTCTACAGCCCCTGAGCCACAATTACTGAGCCCGTGTGCCACAACTACTGAAGCCCGTGCGCCTAGAGCCCGTGCTCCGCAACAAGAGAAGCCACCGCAATGAGGAGCCCACGCACCACAACGAAGAGTAGCTCCACTCAACACAACTAGAGAAAGCCTGCGTGCGACAACGAAGACCCAACGCAGCCAAAAATAAATACATAAATAAATTTATTTAAAAATAATAATAATAAAATAAATGCCAAGCAGTATATATTTGTTATGTTTGGGATGATGCAATAGTAGAAAGGAGATAGTTCATCATTCAGGAAATCGTTTGGCTGCATGAGACACAGGGGAAGAAGATAAGTGGTTGGATTAATTCAGGGTTTGAGCTTTACAGGTGAGGTGAAAATAAACCTCCAGCAAGGCAGTTGAGAGTGCTAAGAGGTTTTTGAATGGACTGTAGGTTCTAGGCTAGATGAGAAAGGAAGTAAAGTCAGGATGGAACCAATTGACTGGGAGAAAAGGGAACGATAAAGGAAATGAAGGGCTTGCTGGAACTGATGGTGGGAAATAACAGAGAAGAGAGTTGTAAATTAAAAGGTTGTAGTTGAGTTTAGATTTTAGATTAAGATTTTAGGGATGGTACAGTTCTGAACTCAGTAAAGAATTAAGAGTAAAAGAAAAGAACCTTTCAGGAATAGATGCTAAACTGGAAAGAATATAAAGGCCAATAGGCAACTTGGAAGTTTTGCTAAAGGAAATAGTGGAGGAAAGGAGAAAAATGATTTTTTTAAAAAGTCACAGATAACGATTGAGGCCTAGGCAGGTCCCAACCTGTCTGCGGTTTGGGGTTGCTATCTGCCTTATAAAGCAAAGTAGAGAGTTTGTCTTCTGGGAAGACAAGAGTTGTCTTCTCCTCTAAAAAAGCCTCTTACATAGTTGGCTTTGGCATCTTCCACGAACAGGAGGGCAGGGATTGAGGCCTCATGAGGCTCGGTTTTCAGTTGAGGTAGAGAGAGGAGATGGTGGTTATAACCAGGAAGTCCAGAGTGGAGTGTTACCTCCAGAACTCGTCACTCTTAACTCTGCCTGGGCTTCATGAATCATAGAAGTGGATTCCTTAATAGAATAATAGTTTCCAAAAGAAATCACTGATAATGAAAAAAGGTGAAAGGGTTTCAGAGAAAATCATAGAGACGATAAAGACGAGACGATGCAACTTCTGTGTAATAAGTAGTCTATGAAAAAGTGACAGTAGATAGAGTTGACCAAGTCTCAAAACCTATAATTTAATAAAACTTTCCTGATACAAAAGAACACTTAAAGTTATACCTTGTAGATTTGATCCAGTATGTTTGATTAATGAGTATATTCTAGTAAAATCATTAAATTTTAAAGAAAAAATTATTTGGTGATCCAAGCGACAAGACCAAGCACTTAAAAGAGAATGGAAGTTATCAGAGTTTTCAACAATAATACTTCATTAAGGAAAACATGTGGATAACATATTTAAGGTAGTTAAAGAAAATGTGAACCAAAGCTTTATCTAGCTACATTGACCTTCAAGTGTAAAGGCCACAAACTCTTCTTAACCTTTAATAACTCAGGGAATATTGTTCCCTGAAGCTCTTCTTACAGCTCTCACAGAGAATGAGCTTCAGACAACTAAGAAATACTTATTTGTACTTGTGGCTGTTTTAATATAGGAACTGGATGTAGGCACTGAATGTATTTAATTATAGAACTAAGACTAAATAATGCAGATAAGGGAGAAAGACTTGTTGATAATATTATTTTTTTTGACAGTATGGATCTAATAAAACTTTAAAATGGAGGGAATAAGGGGAAGAGTATACAGAAGGTAGAATAAACTTGCTAATTGCCTCTGGTTATTAAATGGTAGTAAAAGATGGGGAGGGAAGGCAGAGAAGAGATTACCATCAACTACCATTCTTTCTCATAATAGTGAACCAATAGATAGTATCTCAGAAACGGGCAACTAAGAGTATTATCTAAAGGTAGCAACATAACAAACATACAAAAGTACAAATCTTTCCAAATACCAAAAGACAAAACAACAAACCCCACAAATGAAAGCAAAGAAAAAAATCATATGACAAAGGACTTTATATTTAAATAATCATATAATGATATGACAGAAAATACACCAAACTTGTGAGTTATATCTATAAATTCAAATGGTGTAACTGCCCTTTTAAAAGTATTCTCATATTGGCCAACAAATGAATATTCAATGCTATGCTATATATGAGGCACAGCTAAAACTAAGAGACTTAGAAAGGTAGAAATAACAGGATAGTCAACTGATCTTTGACAAAGAAGCAAAGGCAATACAATAGAGAAAAGATAGTCTTTTCAATAAATGTTGCTGGAACAACTAGACATCCACTTGCAAAACATGAATCTAGACACAGACGTTATACCCTTCACAAAAATTAACTCAGAATGGATCATAGGCCTATATGTAAAGTGGAAAACTATAAAACTTCTAGAAGATAACAGAGAAGAAAACTTAGATGACCTTGGATTTGGCAGTGACTTTTTAAATACAACACCAAATGCACAATCCATGAAAGAAATAATTGATAAACTGGATGTCATTAAAATTAAAAATTTCTGGTCTGCAAAAGACACTGTGAAGAGAATGAGAAGACAAGCCACAGATTGGGAGAAAATATTTGCAAAAAGAATATCTAATAAAGGATGTTATTCAAGATATATAAAGAACTCTTAAAAGTTCCTTGGTGGCACAGTGGTTAAGAATCTGCCTGCCAATGCAGGGGACACAGGTTCGAGCCCTGGTCTGGGAAGATCCCACATGCCATGGAGGAGCTAAGCCCATGCACCACAGCTACTGAGCCTGTGCCCTAGAGCCCACGATCCACAACTACTGAAGCTCATACGCCCTAGAGCACGTGCTCCGCAACAAGAGAAGCCACCGCAATGAGGAGTCCACGCTCACCTGCAACTAGAGGAAGCCCGCGCACAGCAACGAAGGCCCAATGCAGCCAAAAATAATAAATAAATTTATATTTAAAAAAATGGGGCTTCCCTGGTGGCGCAGTGGTTGAGAGTCCGCCTGCCGATGCAGGGGACACGGGTTCGTGCCCCGGTCCGGGAAGATCCCACATGCCACGGAGCGGCTGGGCCCGTGAGCCACGGCCGCTGAGCCTGTGCGTCCAGAGCCTGTGCTCCGCAATGGGAGAGGCCTCAATAGTGAGAGGCCCGTGTACCGGAAAAAAAAAAAAAAAGAAAGAAAAAAAAAGAAAGTCAACAATGAAAACAGTCTGACTAAAAAATGGGCAAAAGAGCTGAACAAACACCTCATCAAAGAAGATATACAGATGACAATGATATGAAAAGATGTTCAACATCATAGTCATTAGGGAATTAATTGCA
The DNA here is from genome assembly GCF_039906515.1 of Pseudorca crassidens. Classification (NCBI taxonomy): domain Eukaryota; kingdom Metazoa; phylum Chordata; class Mammalia; order Artiodactyla; family Delphinidae; genus Pseudorca; species Pseudorca crassidens. The sequence goes on from NC_090298.1 coordinate 55,630,237, forward strand.
AATTAAAACAACAGTAAGACACCTCTATATACCTATTAGAATGGCTGAAACCCAGAATACTGACACCACCAAATGCTGACAAGGAGGTGGAGCAATGGGAACTCTCATTCACTGCTGTTGAGAATGCAAAGTGCCACAGCCACTTCAGGAGGCAGTTTGGCAGTTTCTTACACAACTGAACATACTTTTACCATATGGTTGAACAATCGCACTTTTACCCAAATGAATTGAAAACTTACGTCCGAACAAAAACCTACACATGGATGTTTATAGCAGCTTCATTTATAATTGCCAAAACTTGGAAACAACCAAGATGTCTTTCAGTAGGTGAATGGATAAATAAACTGTGGTACATCCAGACAATGTAATATTACTCAACCCAAATTATATTATTGTAATATTATATTATTATATAATTATATATTTGTATATTATACAAATATAATTTATAATGTTATTTCAAAAAGAAACAAGCTACCAAGCCAGGAAAAATCATGGAAGAAACATACATGCATGTTACTAAATGCAAGAAGCCAATCTGAAAAGGCTACATGCTGTATGATTCCATCTGCATGACATTCTGGAAAAGGCAAAACTGTGGAGACAGTAAACAGATCAGTGGTTGCCAGAGATTGGGGAATGAAGGGATGAGTAGGCAGAACACAGAAGATGCTATAATAGTGAATATGTCATTGTACATTTGTCAAAACCCATAGAACGTACAACACCAAGAATGAACTCTAATGTAAAACTTTGGGTGATAATGACGTGTTAATATAGTTTCATCATTTGTAACAAATAGAATACTCTGGTGGGAGATGTCCACAGTGAGGAAGGCTAGGGGCTGGGGTGAGTGGGGGTGTGCCCAGTGGTATATGAGAACTGGAAGAAGATTGGAAACGACTCAAATTAACAACCCAAATTAACAGGGGGCTGGTTGAATAAACTCATGGCATTTATCCTGACTTCCTACTGATTCCCTCAGATTCCAGCCTTAACACTACAGTATTCTTCCTTGCCTTCCCTCATCCCATATTTATATGTTCTTTCTCTCACAGGGAAATCTCTGCCTTCCACAAACATCAATATGTATATACTCATTTGCTTAGTCCTACAATATATACAAAATGTATAGCTATATCTATACAACCAACCTACTAAGTAAAAAGTTCAAGATTTCTTTGTATTTCTTTTTGTCTTTAGACTGAAGGTATATAGTCCAAGCACTATGAAAGTTATTTGGATTAGCTCCTTTTTTTTCCTTAGTTATAAGCTGGTCAACTAATTGACAGACTTATTTGTTTCTCTTTGTATTTACATTTAGAGTTTAAAAAAGACAATTTTGAGACAGGAAAATTTGAGCATAGCTAAATAATAGATGATATTAAAGAATTATTTTTGTTAAGTGTGGGAAAAGTATTGGGACTATGGTTTAACCAAATCCTTTTCTGTTACATGATACATGTAGATGGTATTAACAGATGAGATGAGATGACTGGGATTTGTTTAATGGGGGAAGGGTTGATGGAATAAGATTGATTACTGTTGAAATTGTGTGATGTGTTTATCAGGGTTTATTATACTACTCTGTCTACTTTTATGTATTTTTAAAATTTTCTCTTAAAAAGGGGGGATACCAAGCTGTGGGAATTTAATCTATATGGGCATATTACCTTTTTTTTTTTTTTTTTTTTTCCGGCACACGGGCCTCTCACTGTTGTGGCCTCTCCCGCTGCGGAGCACAGGCTCCGGACGCGCAGGCCCAGCGGCCATGGCTCACGGGCCCAGCTGCTCCGCGGCATGTGGGATCCTCCCGGACCGGGGCATGAACCCGTGTCCCCTGCATCGGCAGGCGGACTCTCAACCACTGCGCCACCAGGGAAGCCCAACCATATTTTTAAGTGTACAAAAGCAATGTTGAAATGGATTCTTTCTCTCTGGTGTATGTACATTTGTTTAAGTGTGTGTATACATACTTACATACCTATACAGTTAGCCCTTACCTACAAATGGTCTATTCACTCATTTGTCAGATGTTTGCTGAGCATTTACTATGTACTGGCTACTTCTGCAGAAGTACTTAATTTTCCATCTCTGCCTTTCCAGGAGCTTTGCTCTCCTGTAATCATTGGCTCATTTACTGTCCTCTACACAATATTCTTAGGATGTTCAGGTTGCTGTGGAAACACAGGAGGAGTTTTTAAATCAGATTTAGGAATCGGGAATCTTCTTAGAGAGGAGTGACAGTTGAGCTGTTTTCAAAGATAAGCAGTCAGATGAAAGTGGAGGCATGGAAGCGGGGTGGGACCTGGGAGAGATTCGTGGCAGAGCACACAAGCTGTAGATTGAATGGGGATGGAAATGGTATGAGGAGTTAGGGAAATGAAAAGTACTTCAGAATACCTGGAGTGAAAGGTACAGTGGTGGGGAATGAGGCTAGAGAGGTAGGGAGAGACCTGATCATGATGGGCCTGTGTGTGCCAAATGCGAGTTTGAAGTTTATCCTGAAAAGCTTAGGACTATAGGAAGGAAAGAACACTCTTTCAAGAAGCCTGGCTATGAAAAGAAACAGGTACTACGTGGAGTGAGAAGGTTTGTTTTTTAACACAAAAGATGTGAACATGCTTTAATGCTTAGAGAGACAACTATCTTCCAGCATTTTCTCACAGCAGCAGAATTATGGTGGTTAGTTTTCAGACCCATCCCTACAAGCCTATTTGCTTCTGTACTCATATAAAATGTGTAATGTGTAGTACATATATACAAATATATTGCAGATAAACACACACCTGTCTCACTAGTTACACAGCAACTTATAGATTACGTTAGTAAAAAATAGTACTCTGTTTATTAGAGTCTCAGCATTTTATATATATTCAGAAGATTTCATACTGAAAGTTCTGCTTAAGCTCCTCTGTAGCATTAACTGGAATTTTAGGGATAAAACATTAATACTCTTCAAATATCTTATTAAAAATGGTGTTCTAAATACATGTATTTCTATGGGTATAGGAAAAAGGCTGAAGTCAAGGGCTATCAAATGTTTAAATCTATTTTATGTGGGTTTTGGCTTATAGATGGTGTTTTCTTCTTTGTGCTTTTCTGTGTTTTTTCCAAATTTTTTACACAGAACATGGGTTACTTTTGTAGTCAGAAAAAGTATTCTTTTGATTACCTAATTTTCAATATGCTTTTTATCCTATTCTATCTAAACCACTAGGTATTAACATAGTAGAGAAACAACACTCAATACAAGTCAGGAAACTTGCAATTCTTACCAATCAGCAGGGTGATTTAGAAGTCATGCAACATAAAATCCTTGTCACCTTATAGGGTTGTTTTGAGGTCAGTAGGCAGTACAGTAAAATATCTTGTGATGTATAAAGTACAAAGTTCTTATGAATATCAGATAATAGTTTATAGACTAGCTGTCCTTGTTGGGAAAGAGTAAAATTTAAAATAGTAAAATTTAAAGTTGCTGTCAGGTACTAAGTTATTTTATTTTAACAAAAGCATCTGCTTGTGAGGTTCATTAGATTATTTCTTATGTAGTAAATGAGGTTATTTTAGTGCTTCATTTCTTTTTCATGCATTTTATTTTTCCTTTAGGTAGTCAAGCCACATACTCCATTAATAAGGTTCCCTGACAGAAGAGACAATCCTAAACCCAATGGTAAGCTGTAGTTTATTTATACTAAAAAGATATGTACATGCAGATTTATACATGAATATTCTATTATACACAATATTTCTCATTTTAGAATCCAGTAGACAATGGTAGCTTAGATCACAATGGTATGTTAGGTTGCATTAACTAACTTTCTATTACCTCCTTGTAAAAAAGTAGTAACTTGACAGTAGGTATTTCTGAATTTTTAATGATACTGTGTTTATATATGGGAATTTTTGTTCCACCTTCTGTCCTTCAGAAGAATGTCCCATGCTTATATTTGCAGAGATTATGATGAATAACCACCATTCCTATATTTCTCTCCCAGCTAACCTTTTCTTTCATTCACTGATTTATCTGTTCATTGAGGCAGTAAATATTTCTTGGATTGCCTTAGAACTTAACAATCATTGCCTATTACAGTAACTGAAGATTCTGAACAAGTTCTGTTTTTCTCTTACTGCTCTGTCAGCTGTCTTTAATTATAAGATACTTGACCTTTAATTCAGGGAGAATTTTAACAAATTTTGTATGGATATTTTTAACTTATTGTAACTCTTGAAAAATTAGGATATAGGTGACAAACAAGTATGGAGAAAACAAATCTCAACTTTCTTATTCTCCATTGTATGGTATTACCTGTAATCTCTACCATATGACAAAATTTAAGTAATGTAAGTTATCCATACGGGTTGAACTCCACTACCTAGAAATTTCATTATTTTATGAACTTACTCTTCAATTTAGTAATTCATTCACTTAAAACTACCTCATTTGCTTTAAATAGAACTTTATGAAACTATATATAGCTACCCAACGAAGTTACTCTATAATACTTATCTCTTGGATTGTAATACTTATCATTTTAAGAATAACTTGAGGGCTTCCCTGGTGGCGCAGTGGTTGGGGGTCTGCCTGCGGATTGGGGGGACGCGGGTTCCTGCCCCGGTCTGGGAAGATCTCACATGCCGCGGAGTGGCTGGGCCCGTGAGCCATGGCCGCCGAGCCTGTGCATCCGGAGCCTGTGCTCCACAACAGGAGAGACCACAACAGTGAGAGGCCCGCATACCGCAAAAAAAAAAAAGAATAACTTGATTATTTAATGATAGATAATTCAAAATAGTATTTTAAGACACTGCACAATTCCTCTATTTTTTTTTTTTTTTAATTTCAGTGTCAGAAGTTCTGAGATCAGCAGGACTACCGTCTCACTCTTCTTCAATTTCACAGCATTCTAAGGGAAGTAAATCACCAGACTGGCTGATGCATCCGGGTCCACCAGACACTGCAGAGTTAATAAAAACTTTACCTCAGAAGTACAGAAGGAAACTTGTATCTCAAGAAGAAATTGAATTTATCCAAGTACGTTGTTGCTCTTTATCCCAATACTGTGGAAAACACCTCAACGTTATTGGCTTTGGAGTTTCATATTGCTGATTTCCATGTTCTTCCCATTGTCTTGTCAAGGTGTGTCCATAGCTAAGACAGGGATGGTCATGTAGGCCTGGACTATGAGAAATAAACGATGTTCGAGCCCTCAGTAAATGTGCATGAAGGAATATATGTGTAGAAGTATAGTATGGTAAATAGCAAAATATATATACCCCATGGAAAAAAGCTCTTTAGGGTCCTCATTAATTTTTTTTAAATTAATTTACTTTTCTCTGCGTTGGGTCTTCGTTGCTGTGCGTGGGCTTTCTCTAGTTGCGGCAAGCGGGGGCTACTCTTTGTTGCGGTGCATGGGCTTCTCATTGCGGTGGCTTCTCTTGTTGCAGAGCACGGGCTCTAGTCACGCAGGCTTCAGTAGTTGTGGCACATGGACTCTGTAGTTGTGGCTTGCGGGCTCTAGAGCACAGGCTGGGCAGTCGTGGTGCATGGGCTTAGTTGCTTTGCGGCATGTGTGATCTTCCCGGACCAGGGCTCGAACCTGTGTCCCCTGCATCGGCAGGCAGATTCTTAACCACTGCGCCTCCAGGGAAGCCCCCTCATTGATTTTTTAGAGTGTAAAGGACCAAGAAATTTGAGGACCATTGATCTACGTCAACCTTGAGTCCTCTTCAGATCTGAAATTCTTTATAACATTGATAGGAGTGCCCCAAAGCTATGAAAAATCTGAAATTGTTTTTAAAACCTAAAGATCATTTGATTAAAATGTTTCAAATTTGTATAGTGGCCATGAAAACATTTCTTTGTAAATGAAACACCTAATCTTATTGCTTTATTACTTCCTTTTCAGCGTGGAGGTCCAGAATAATCACTGACAGTGTGGCTGCTGTTTGTTTAATCAGACAAAGAAGAGTCTTTACAGTGAAGGACTTCCAGAATGACAAATGAGAAATTGTACATTAAACAACTTTAATAAAATTTCTGTAAAAAAAAAAAGTATAGAAAATTTAGGACACTTGTATCTCCTAATTTATGTATCTTGGTCAGCTTCTCCACAAGCTTACCTGATTGTTTATATACTTTATACTTATTAAAGTATACATTTTTAAATGTTAGCCTATTAATTTACTCAGATAAATTATCAAGCATTACAGTGTTGAACTATTAAAAGTACACAATGTCTAGTGAACAATCATAGGTTTACCATAATTTCACTTCTCTTTCAGTTTCTGTTTAAACATGGAAAGAATATATCCGGCAGAATTGCAGCTTTCTGGAAGTAATTTTCCTGGAATTGGATAAGGATCAGTGAAATAATGACTCCATTATTTGTTCTTAATTCTCTCAGTGTTTTTGCATTCACAAAGTTACTGGAGAATAACTGGCTCAATAAGCATATCGTACTCTAAATAATAAAAATACAGCCATGGTAAAACAGATGCCTTTGTGGTATTAAGACTAGGGAATTAACACAAAAGATTATGTAACCTGTGTTCAGAAAAAAATGTCAGTATCAAATGGAGAATAAGAGATCAAAATGAATATAGCATAGGAATAACATTTGACCAGAAATTTTAAGTTACTATGTTTTTAGGGGTGTTAAGAAAGTCTTGTTCTTTGGTTTATTTTACTGTTTTGATTGTGATCATGTGTACAAATCCTGACAAGCATAAACTTTCTCAAACTTCATTGTCCAAAAGCCTCATAAAATCAACCTATTCACCTTATTAAGGCAATTTACAGAATTTTAATAGGCTCTTCCTGTGCCAAGGGTATGTATGATTGTGAAAGTAAAGCCTCACAAAGTGAAATAAATTCTCTTCTATACCTTTAATGATTTCTAGAATATGCGTTAAAGAAGTCATCCCTAATAGTAAGGGTAACTCATGAGTAATAGACACAGTAGAATTGTTGAGTACGTTTTTGTATTTGCCCAGTTGCGTATGGATTAATCTTTATACTTTTTTTTCTTTTTTACTATTTCAGAGTTGATCTGCTTTTCGTGTAAATTCTGTATTGTGGCTTAGTATAAATGTTGCCCAACTTGAATGTGAAACAGGAGTTTGGTGCTAGCAATGAGCTATTCTGGTAACTCATGAGAAATACATGACTCATGATTTCTTTTTTATTATTTCAAAAATATACTTGGAAAAATTTCTTAAAAACTAGCACTATTCTCTTTTTTCTCCTTAGCTTTCTCATTTCAGTAAAAGGAAGCCCAAGGCAATTTTTTTGCTCTCAGGGTAGGTGCAGGAAATGAAGAGTGGCTTGAGTAATGTCGTGGGCCAGCAGTTAGAAACCCCAATACTGGTACCGTCTGAGGACCACCTTTACTACAGCTGCTGCCATGAAAGTTCCAATGAAAAAATATATCACTTTTACAGAATTTATGACTAGAGGTATGGCAAAAGGATGTTCGTGGGAATTGCTGTCATAGGATGAGCTCCCAAGGAGGATGGTGTCATAGAAAGAATTTGGGCTTGACTTAGAGTAAATAGCTTGTGTTTTCATTTAGGAGTTAAACAGTTAAGTATCTGTAACCGTTAGCAAATCGCTCAGTTTGTCCAACTTGCAGTTTTTTCTCCAGTACTATACAATGTGATAGGCAGGATCAAATTAGTGTATTGTCTACTACGTTGTAACAAATCACCCCCAAATTGAGTGGCTGAAAACGACACTCACTTAATAGCTCATGGTTTCTCTGGGTCAGGAATTCTGGGGCAGCTTGGCAGGGCAGGTCTGCTCAGTGTTTTTCATGAGGTTGCAATCAATGCCACCTGGGGCTGCAGTTATCTGAAGGTTTCACTGGGGCTGGACCATCCATCTCCAAGATAGCTCACTCACATAGCTGGCAGGTTGATGCTGGCTGTTGGCAGGAGGCCTCGGTTCCCCTCCACCTAGGCTTCTCCACAGGGCTGCCTGAATGAATTCATGACATGATGGCTGAATTCCTCCAGAGCAAATGATCCAAGTGTACAGGCAGAAGCAGCAATACCTCTTTATGATCTAGACTCAAGTTATACACATTCATTTCTGCAATACTCTATTAGTCACACAGAACAGCCTGTTTCATTGTGTGAGTAAACTACACAAGTGCATTAATACCAGAAGGCAAGAATCATTAGGGCCATCTTGGAAGCTGGCTACTACTGGTGTGTGAAAGCGCTTTCTTAACTGTAAAATGCTATACAGATGCTGAATGGTATTTTATATTTATACAGTGCCCTAATGAACCCAGAATATCACTTAAACATTGCCTTTGTTACCCTATTTAAAATGTCCCAATATAGGAATTTACTTGTCAGCAGCATGGTATAATGTGATTATCAATTCATATGCCATGGCACACTTGGGAACCTCAAGCCTCAAATTTAGCTCACTATTTAGCTTATTTCTACTACAAGTGAGGTTAGATTACTGTTGACAGTGATGTCTTTTAGAAGGAACGATTACCTAAGTCACGTGACACCATATATCACTAGGTATGACTTGCCACAATTAAGAGGTATAAGTGGTAGAGATGGTATGTTTTCTGCAACATAGGAGAATTTTGCTTAATGAATATATCAGTGCTCAATAAAGACCCAAGTAGTGACAAAGAGCTGGAACGTGACCAGTAATAGTTATGTGATGGCTAACATAAACTGCACACTGTCAGACTGTATCCTAAGGGTTTCTGACGTGTGCAGTCATTTAAGCCTTACAGCAACCCAGTGAGTAGGTCCTATTAACAGAAGAAACTAGCAACAGAAAGGTTAAATAATTTGCCCAAATCATAAACCTAGTAAATGAATAGTTGTGGGGCCAGTATTCATATGCAGGTAGCCTAGATCCAGAGTAAGGACTCAGCCTTTACACTGTATTACCTTGAGTAAGTTATGAGTTTTTGTATTCTGCTGCCTTCTTCAACCTAACTCTGAAAATCAGGATTCTCCACTCTTAGAAGCATCAAATGCTCCAGCTCAAAACCTTAGAATTATCCTTTTCTTCCCCCACAACCCATGTCCAGTCTGTCAGCAAGTCGTATTGGCTAGAAGCCAAACTGGTACCCTCAATACAACCATCTGGATTCCTGCAATAATTCTTTAACTGGCCTTCTTGGTTTTCCTTGCCCCTCTAAGTTTACAGTGTAATCTCTCACAACAGTCAAAGGGCGAGTTTTAAAACATTAAGTCCGATATCACTTGTCTGCTCAAAACTCTGCAGTGGCTTTTCAGTAATGTCTTTCTGGTAACACCCTATTTAAAATCACAAACCCTACTATCTATCCCCTTTCCCAGCTTTATTATCTCTGTAGCACTTATCACTATGTATCATAGCGTATTTTAATTATCTCCTCCCATTGGAAGGCACTGATATTTGTTTTTCCCCTGCTGATTTCTCAGAGTCTGCAACAGAGCCTGGCATATTGTAAGCATTCAATATATATTCGTTGAATAAATGAATTAATTGATTTGTATGAAAACTTATGAGAATCAAAGTTGGGTACTGATCACAGTTAACCATTGAGCGCTACGTCTAAACTTTGTGCAAGTTTCATTTAATCCTCGCAACCACCTATGATGTAGTCTATAAGTTCCACCTTACAGGGTAGAAAACTGATGGCCAGAAGTCTGTTCCACAGCACAAAATTGTTCAGTTGACTTGGAACTTCTTTGCCTAGACATGCTTCTTCATAAAGGACTAAGAATTCCTCTTGATCAGCCCTTAAGAACTGGGCACTCGCTTAAGTAACCTGAAATTGTCGGCTTAGGCGTCCACAGTAACCATGGTGACAGGACACCCTTGAGCAAAAACTAGAGAGCGAGATCAGAGACAAGGCCGAGCCTTCCGCACTCATACACACCTATTAAATCCTGAACACAGAGCATCGTATCAGAGCGCTGATCCGTCTTCGGTAGTGAAGAAAGTATCTAAGTTAAAACGGTAACAGGGTGACACAGCCACCACCGAGAGCACCCCGCTTCCGGTACAATCTGCGGTCACGTGGTAGGACGGGGTGCGGCGCAGAAGACCAGCCCTGCCTCTTGCCGCTCCCTTAGGGCGGGCTCTGGCCGGACCTACTTAACAGCATCCCCGCCCACCCCGGAAGTGGGGGCGGAGCTAATGAAGCATCGGCGCTCAGTGGGCGGAAGTGGCTGTGGGAGGCTTTAAGGTGCTTTAAATTCTCGCTGTCTTGGGAGCTCCCCCGTTTCAGTTGGAGTCGAGCTCCGCGTGACAGATGGCTGTGGACGTGAAGTCGCGAGCAAAGCGTTATGAAAAACTGGACTTCCTCGGCGAGGGACAGGTGAGATTCTCGGGTGGGGCTCGGAGGGCCCTGAGCGGGGAACGCCGGGCCGCCTCACACCGTCGCGGGTTTTCTCGTGAAAGCCAGCGGACGGGCCACGCTGCTCGTTCTGCTTGCGGGAGGCTGCCCAGACCCCTCCTGCGGCCCCTCTGTCCACCCTGGACATGAGACCTTGAGCGGCCTTCTCCGAAGAATAGACTGGAACGAGACGTGGACGGCCCCACCACGTTTCAAGCCGCCGCGAGTTTTTTCCAAGAACCCTGGGTTCCTTGCTTCCCCGAATCTAATAAAGTAAAAAGGCAAACACAAACCAAAAAAACTCTCACCAACTTAACTTTATTCCTCTTCTTCTCTCTAGTTTGCCACGGTTTACAAGGCCAGAGACAAGAACACCAACCAAATTGTCGCCATTAAGAAAGTGAGTTGCAATTTGTTTTTCCTTGAGTCTCCTTGAAGATGTGTGTATATGGGAGCCGGTGTCTGGCCGTTTTACTTCTCTTGACCGTTTTCTGCTAGTGAGGAGTTACTTAGGTCATTTTCAAAGAAAATAGAATTTCTTAGTGTCTTGTGTTCCAACGTGGAACTCGGGTTGAACTTGTGTTTTGTTGCATTCATTGAAATTGAAATGAAGAGGAAGCTGTGTGTTATGTTTGTTCTATAAACGCAGACCTTGGAAAAGGGGACAAATACTGCTCGTCTCTTGGGTCCTCGGAACACCTGACCTTTCCAGGGCCCTATTTCTGCCTCACCTGAATCCACTTTGTATATCTGTATTTCCTGAGTACAGGTTTACCATGAAAGGCTTTCGCCAGCATTAATGACATTGCTGTGGTGCGGGTTTTTTTTTTAATGGTTTCAGTAGCTTTTTTACTCGCATTCATTCAAGAAACTTCGGTCATATTTAGTTAACTCTCTATATACCAAGCACTTTCACCCTCGGTTTTTCATTTAATCCTCATAAGAGCCCATGAAGTAGGTAAAGTATTTCTATTTTACACTTGAGGTGGCTGAAGCTAAGAGAGATTAGGTGACTCATCAAGATGTCACAGATAGTAATTGCTAGAGCCAGGTTTTAGATCCAGGTGTCCTGCTCCCAGGTTGATTGCCTTTTCCCATACTACGGAAACCAATAACCTTCTCAAGAGAAGCTGGTTTCTTCACACCTCAGGCCTGTTGGTGGCTTAGGTGACCACCTTCCTTATTATTCCTGTTGCTGCTTTGAATCTTTCTCCTTGAAAATCCCTAATTCCTTTGAAGCATATCCCTCTCATACTCTTAACACCTGCTTCCCACTCTTCCTTTCCACAATCATTCCTGCCATTGTTATCTTTTTTACTTTTTCTGACGTGTCTCATCTCCTTTTCCAGTTTATGTTCTATAAACCAATGCCATAGCTACTCCCTTGTGAAACCCTTAACTTTGTTAATTCTTTCTGAAGTTATTTTTCTGATTCTACCCCTGGTTCACTTTATTCTAGCCATACTGACCTTTCTGTCCCTTGAATACATTAAATTCATCCCAGTCCCGGTATCATTGCATTTGCTGCTCTGCCTTCTGGTTAGTATATTTTTACTCTAAAACTTGAGTAATCATGTAATCAGGAATCATGACTGATTCCTTATCATTTAGATCTCAGTCAAATATCTCCTGTATATACACGCCTTTGCTGGTCATTCTAGCTAAAACAGGTGTGCCTCCCTTCTTACCTGGTGTTCTTTGCATATTTCTCTATTATTATTTCATAGCGTTTATCAAAATCTAAAGTCTTTTACCTATGAGTTTATTTTCTGTTTACTACCACTTGAATTATATTTAGGACTGGGTTTGGTACATTTGCAGACACTCATTAAAAATGTATTGACTTGACTGATGTAGTCTCTTCAAATTGGTGTAATCTCATTGAATTCTGTGGTTTTCTGAAAATCCTAGTGGGTTTTCTTGTTTGCTTACTTTTATAATAAACTAGGATTTAGAATTCATCCTATTTCTCAGTGATAGACTTCTACCCCTTGAAAGTGACTCATAATGGAATATTCTTTTACATTTAATTTTTATTTCAAATAGTACATCTTTGTGGTTTTATGGAATATAACCTTTATATAAATGAATATGTAACCTTTAAAAATTGTGAATCGTTATGATATACATATGAAACTTATGTAATAGTATACATAAACTGTACCTCAAAAAAAAAAAGCAGAAATATTTCTCCTTCTACTAAACCAGTTATTCTCAAAATATTTTTTTTAAAAAAAGTCAGTTACTAGGCCAAGCATGCCTGTCTCCTCTACCCCTGGTTTTCACTCCTTGGAGCAATCACTTTCAACTCTAAAACTGTTTTCTCTGCTATTTACATCCATTTCTTTAGATAGTATGCTTATCATTATTTCTTGAGTGGCTTTCCCTAGTTTTAGACATTTTCTATACTTCCTACTGTAAACATTGGAGATGTGGTGCTTGTGCACCTTCCTCTCCCACCACTCAATTTCTACTCCCACTCATTTACTGACATGTTTAATTTTACAAAAAAAGGGATAATAAGCTATGTATTCTGTATTCTTTTGCCTATTGTATTTCGGACTTTTAAGACATCATTAATCTACCTTATCCTTTTTAAACAATTGTATTGAATTTATGTTTCCCAATTTATTTAACCAGTCCCCTATGGTAGCCTTTTGGAGCCTTTCTCATTTTTCAGTATTTGTTTTATGTATCTCAACAATATATAGTGTTGCATACTTCTAAACTCTTTCTCTCCCTACACACACACACACACACACACACACACACACACACACACACAGGCATGCGCGCACGCAATATTCTTCTGCAACTTGTTTTTCTGAATCAGTATTATTTCTGAAATCTTCCAGATGGATACATGTAGATCTGGTTTATTCATGCTCATCAGTGATTAGATTCTATTATGTGGCTACACTAAAATTGGTCTATTCAAACTCTTGTTGATAAACATTTAAGCTGGTTTTTTTAAAATGTTTTACTTTTATACAGTCCTTCTACAGACATTCTTATACATATGTGAGTTTCTCTAGAGAATGTATCTTTAGTTGAAACCAATTATGAATTGTTGCTGCATAGAGACTACGCAGCAATGTCACCATATGTTGTCAAATTGCTCTCCAAAATGGTGGGATCAGTTTAACCTCCCACCACGTTCTCACCATCTTAGTATTGTCAGACTTTACAACAGTTGTCAATTAGGTGGATCGAAAATGGTATATGGTTGTTTTTTCAATTAATACTTCTCTGATTACCAGTGAGGTTGATCATCTTTTCCTAGATCTATTGGCTTTTTAGACTTTTTCTGTTAGGTTGCTTACATTTTTTTCTTTCCTGTTGATTTGGTGGGGAATTTCTTATATATTCTGGATACCGATCCTTTATCAGAAATTTGCACTGGAGATACCCTCGTTGCTGTAAACAATAAATTACTGATCTGTAATAAGAATAGAAGAGTATTTATTCAAGCCAAACTGAGGATTATAGTCCAGAAGACAGTCTGTCAGATAGCTCTGAGGAACTGTTCTGAAGAAGTATGGTTTTCAGCATAATTTATATCTTGTCAGAACAGAAAACATCAAGCATGACAGGGGTACATTCCTTCAAAGTTTCAAAAAAAGAAAAAAAAAAGATCAGCCGAAGACAGGTCACCGAGTACACAGTGAGTCAGTATGGCCATGGCTCCCGGGAAGGGAGCCTTATCATCAAAGCAGTACTACTACTGAAGTCCCTGGAAGGGAGGCATTTATCCCTATCTTCAAAATGGACATTCTTTACTTCGGGGACAATGCACCCTTTTTTTTTCAATGGTTAAAAGCAGATGTACAATGTGTGTTTGATAGACCACAAAACAGGCTGTTCTAGTTAGCAAAAAGTTTGTTAAATCATGTATAAGCCAGAATGACTTCTCCATACTTCAGTATGTAAAAATTTTTTCCATCATCATCTCCCAGTCTTTGGCTGGACTTTTAGTTGATTTATGGTATGTTTTGAGGCACAGATATTTAAAATTTTAATCTGGTTAAATTTGTCCATGTTTTTCCTTTATTGGTTCCCTTTTTTGTGTGCTTCCCTACCTCCAGGTTATAAAGAATTCTACTATATTTTCGTCTAAAAATTTTAAAGTATTGCTTTTCACATTTAGGTCTTCATTCCATTTGGAATTAAATTTTCTTTGTTGTGTAGTATGGGGATCCAGTATTTTTCCCAGCTCTCTCAACACTATTGATAGTATGTCCTTTTCCTGGTGAGTTGTAATGCCAAGTTCCAGTTTCTACTTGGATCTGTTTCTGGGCACACTATTCTTTTTTACTGGTTGACTTTATTTCCCCCCATCCCTGCTCCAATACAATAAGCCTATAATTACTATTGCCTTATAAAGTCTTGAAGTCTGGTAAGTCCCACATAGCTATTTTTCTTCAAAATTATCTTGGCTTACTCTATGGGTCAGTTGAGAAATTTGAAACAGATCAGGAGAATTTGAATATGAACTAGTTATTATATGCTACTCTGGCATTATTATTAATTTTGTTAGGTATGAGAATGGCATTATAGTTATGTAAGAAAATGTCCACATTTTAGAGGTGCGTACTTAAAGTATATAGGGATGAAATAACATGAAGTCTGGGACTTGAAAAAGTGTATATTGTAGCCAGCAAAAAGGGGAGGATGAATGAATGAAGTAAGTATGGCAAAATATTGGTAATTATTGAATCTGGGTGATGAAGTAGATGGCTTCATGAAACTAGTCTATTTGTTATTATGTTTAGAAAATGTAATAATGTTTTAAATTATCTGTTCTTAGCTCTTTACTTTTCCATATAAAGTTTAGAATCCATTTGTCAATGTCCTTGAAAAATGCTCTTGTAATTTACATTTAGTTCCATTAAAGAGAATTGACATATTTGACGTATTTATGATATTGAGTCTTCCTATCCATGAACATGCTATCTATGTTTATTTTGATCTCATTTCTTAAGCATATTTTAAGAGTGCTTTATAGTGTTCATGGAAAGCTTCATACATCTCTTGTTGGCTTTATTCCTAAGTGCCTTATATTTTTTGGTGCTATAATAAATAGCCTACCTTTAAATTAAAAGTTCTATTTGTAGTATATAGGTGGGGGATATTTTTTAAAGTAGAATAGTTGATTTTCTGGAGTAGGATTTTTTTTTTTTTTTGTATTCTTGGTTACATTGTCATTGTATAAAGTAGTTAGCTCTTGTTCTTTAACCTGGTACTTGGTTTTGTATAAGACTGAACCTGTTAATGCAGTTTGATGTGCTTATTCACAGTAACAACAGTTTAACCATTTTCTATATCCGTCGCAATTTGTAATTTTTCTTTTTGGAAAATGTGGTCCCTGGGAGCATATTGTTGGACACATTAAGCATCTTATTTTATGTGTTACGCATTTCCTCCGAAGTAGTCTAACTTGAAGTGCTCCTTTTGTTTATTAGCCTCTATGCGTTTAATTATTTGTTCCTCATTTAATCTAACAAAGATGTGTAATTCAAAACTTAAGGGGAAAGGAATGATAGGTACTTGATCCTTTCTTATATTGTTAATTTTGCCTTTCTGATTCATGATTCCCACTCCCTTCTTGCCTACTAATACTAGCTACATATGAGTTGCTACATATTTTTGCTATGTTTTTTTTTAAGAAATTTTTAAAATTTTAATTAATTTATTTATTTTTGGCTGCTTTGGGTCTTTGTTGCTGCGCGGGGGGCTTTCTCTAGTTGTGGCAAGCGGGGGCTACTCTTTGTTGTGGTACGTGGGCTTCTCATTGCAGTGGCTTCTCTTGTCGCGGAGCACGGGCTCTAGGTGTGCAAGCTTCAGTAGTTGTGGCACTCGGGCTCAGTAGTTGTGGCTCGCAGGCTCTAGAGCGCAGGCTCAATAGTTGTGGCACACGGGCTTAGTTGCTCCACGCACGGCCTATGGGATCTTCCTGAAACAGGGCTCAAACCCGTGTACCCTGCATTGGCAGGTGGATTCTTAAGCACTGTGCCACCAGTGAAGTCCTTGAAGTGTTTATATATATGTATTGGTCTAAATAATTTAACATATTTCTAATGTGTTTGTTTTTTCCTCTGCCAGATCAAACTTGGACATAGATCAGAAGCTAAAGATGGTGAGTAACTTATTTCATGTAATCTGACAGAACAGGAAAGGTTCTTATTCTCAGTGAGGAAGAGAACAAAGTATTAATTAAAGTTAACAGTGGTTCTGGATAGAGTTATTGCAGGGTCCCAGAAGAGTAAAGATAGACTCAGGATAGAGATAGGATATTTGTGATTTTCACCATTTCGGTGTTCAGAAGAATATTCAAGTCACCTAAGTAGATGGAAGACAGAAAGGTTATTAGTGACTTGTCTTGCTGTCTTCATTACTGCTTTAGGTGTTGTTACAAGCCATTGTTTCTTCTTCTTCTGAGCTTCTGATTACTTTGAAAATTCCGGATTCATGGAAGTATACAAAGCTTACTATAGAATAAATGTATGGAGGGGAAAGATTTTTTTTACCCCTTCTTCCAAAGCCTTATTTGCTAGAGTGCTAGGTCCTATTTAGTCATCAAGAAATAGTTCCTATATAAAGGATCCATCATCTCTGTAATAACTAGTACCAGATTTTATTTTAAATGTTGAGTTCCATCCTTCACATTGGGCAAGATGGTATCTAATCACTAGTTTGCTGTTAGCTTAAAGAATCTGCCACTGATATTCATAAGGCAAGAGAAGGGAGCCATTAACTTCTCACCTATATGCTACACACTTGTGTACATGTTGTTCCAGCAGTCTTCAGATCTGATATCTCACAGATAAAGTGAATACTTTTTTCACCATTTATCATAGTCTGTGCTAAGCTATTTTAAAAATAAAGCAATATAAAATGGAAACAGATATGTCATAAAAATTGTTATTTTTTTTCCTGAGGAATAGTCATCGCTATTTCATCAGACTGACCTTTCCCAAAAAATACGTTTACAAGAAGGTTTGAGATTTCAGAATTATTTTTCACTTTTTTCTTTGCCTTTTTATGTAGGTATAAATAGAACAGCTTTAAGAGAGATAAAATTATTACAGGAGCTAAGTCATCCAAATATAATTGGTGTGAGTATGATCTAAGTTGTTTCTGGGATTTGGGACCCTGCCTTTCCTGAATGTGGTAGATGTTGATTGAAGTCTCAGCAAGATAAGTTGTTCTAGACGAGCCTTGCAAAAAGGCTGAAATTTATTTTCTATCCTAATTGTTCTTGTAGGCAGTGTCTTAAAAACTATACAACTGATGAAATAAATTAAATATTGGCATACAGGCTGATTTTGTCAGAGATCATTTTGAAGCCTAGAGAGCTCTAGCATGTGTAAGACCTTTAGCAAGTTCCCTTGAACTCTGTGCCATAGTCCCTACCTCATAGCGTTGTTATGAGACTGAATACACGTAAAGTACCTGGGATAGTGCCTGGCATAGAGAACACGCTCATTCAATGAATGACAGCTGCTGATGCTATTTGTAGGATGTTCTTAAGTACCAAGTTTGGGAATTTTTCTAAATTGGAGACTTAAATGAGGTTTTCATTTATTCATATCTTTATTATAACTCCAAAATTTGGAGGGAGAGGTTAAGTATTTAGTGAGTTTGTTTTTAATAGTAAGGTTTAGTATCCTGTGCTTCAAAGTACTAATTCCTAGCCCAAAAAAAGGATAAATATTAAATTTAATAAAATTATTTAAACTTTACAGAGAATTATCAACAATCCAAATATTTGTTTAACTTTTTAAAAATTACTTTAATACTGTCAAGTGTTTAATAGAGAATCACATGTTGATTTTTTTTAAATTTTGCTTTGCAGCTCCTTGATGCTTTTGGACATAAATCTAATATTAGCCTTGTCTTTGATTTTATGGAAACTGACCTAGAGGTAAGATTAAAATTCCTGGAGGAATTTTTTTTCTCTATTTATCCAAAGAGAATCTAAATGTTTATTTTCTACCTTTGAAGATACTGGCAGTCAAAAGAATGCTTAATTTTGTTGAAATCTAGATGTGTTCTCAAGTCAAAGATCTTCTGAATCATTTAGCCATATTCCCAGGGTTAAATACAAGAGTTGGATTTCAATAGCATTGTGTCTACCAAGTTCCCAATACCTTATTAACATTCCTTTTTCGAAAAATGAGTGTTTGGCTTCGGAGGATTTGGAACTTCTTTGTGATATTATCACAGAATATCCTTTTGAAAGCCAGGTTTCTTTTTGAGAAAAATAAGATTTTATACTTCTCATTAATATTAATTGAATCTCAGTAATGGACATTCCAAGGATGTGGAACAAGTGGAATTCTCATACACTGCTGATGAGAATGCAAAGTGATGCAGCCACTTTGGAAAACAGTTAGGCAGTTTCTTATACAATTAAATATACACTTAAGGTACAATCTAGTAAATACTACCTCTACGTATTTATTTATCCAAGAGAAACAAAAACATATGACTACACAGATGTTTAGCTTTATTTGTCACTACCCAAACTGGAAACAACCCAAATAGCTTTCATTAAGTGAATGTGTAATCATAAAGTAGAATACTATTTGAGAATCAAAAGAAACAAACTACTAACATATGCAACAGTATAGGTGAATCTCAAATACATTATACTAAACGAAAGAAGCCAGGCTCAAAAAGCTATTGATATTGGGCTTCCCTGGTGGCTCAGTGGTTGAGAGTCCGCCTGCCGATGCAGGGGACACAGGTTTGTGCCCCGGTCCGGGAAGATCCCACATGCCGCGGAGCGGCTGGGCCTGTGAGCCATGGCCGCTGAGCCTGTGTGTCCAGAGCCTGTGCTCCGCAATGGGAGAGGCCCCAACAGTGAGAGGCCCGCGTACCACAAAAAAAAAAAAAAAAGCTATTGATATTATATGATTCCATGTATGGTTTTTTGGAAAAGGCAAAATTAAAGGAACAAAAATGATCAGTGGTTGCCTGGGTAGGGAATCGAGGGGAGGATTGAGTAGAGAATGGCCTGGGGAGAGTTTAGGGGATTATGAAACTATGTCTTGATTATGGTAGTGGTTACACAACTGGATGTGTTTGTTGAAATTCATAGAACTGTGAGATTAAAAGGGTATATTTTACCTATTTAAAAAAAAAGAAAATGTGAATTTTTATCTCATATAACGAAAAGTCTAGGAAAAAACTGACTGACTTGAGGCATAGTTCACAAATAATGCTAATGTAACACAGTCTTTCACTTTAACTCAGTGTTTTCTCTCTGTTGCCTTGTTCATGGGTAGAATTTCTTAATATAGTGGCTCAGGCACTTGCAGGCTTCTGTCTTTAGAGTTTAATAATCCCTGAGGAAAGAAAGTGCTTTGTTCCCTTTGATTCTAGCACCAATATTTGCCTTGGCTTGGCTCACTTATCCATCCCTGAGCTAGTCTGGAAAGCAGGCTGCAGTGTGGTGACTGACCATGCCTGGGTCGTGTGTCTACCTCTTAAGTCTACAGGTAGCGCACAGTCCTGTTTTAACCACGTGGACTAAGCTGGGAACAGATGGAGTGTTGAATGCTGTTGTCAGAAGGGGCTATGTATCTGGGGACAAGTGAAAACAACAGATGTTTGCTACATGGATGCCTAAAAACAAAGCAGTAGGACATAAAGCACTGCTTTCTTTCCAAACCAAAGATACTTTCCCTAACCATATAATTGGAGGTTCTGACAGTACTTCCTAAGGAGAGTTAGGCAAGCTCTCTTGAGATTCTCCTCTATGAATAAATCCATTTTATGTCTGTAAATGATTTTATATAGTAGAGTCCATTTGGAATAATAAAGCTTACCTGTATATTGTATGCCTGCTTTACAGGTTATAATAAAAGATAACAGTCTTGTGCTGACACCATCACACATCAAAGCCTACATGTTGATGACTCTTCAAGGATTAGAATATTTACATCAACATTGGATTCTACATAGGGTAAGGTTTTTAACCAAGTATTATTGATTCTTCATGTTGTAGTCAGACTTCATGTTGTAGCCAATTTATTACACAAAAGGTCTGAGTATGTAAATTGTTACAAAATAGAGCTGGGCCATTTTATCCAACCTTCTTCCTCTGTGTGCTCCCTTCAGTTCCACTACGTGGTGCTGTGAGGACTCTGAATTACTATATGAAACTTAGAAATGGAAGAGACCTAGTCCTTCATGTTTTTCATAGTCGAAGAGCTAAGTTGCTGACCAAAGTTACGTATTTTTTTTCAAGGTCAGCAGCTGAAAACTGACAATAGTATTAGAACCTAGACATTTTGGCTTGAAGTCCAGTGTTCTTTGTGCTATACTGTTGTAATGGGAAAAAAATAAACAAAACCAAAAACAGTGGGAGTCTGGATTAAATTATGCAATGCAAAAATACCTTTGGAAAAATATTTCTAGTAGCTCTAAAATTCTAGGAAATAATGAAATAAAATTTCTGAAATGACTGAGTCATTGTTAGGAGCATTCAGCTACTAGAACAAGGCTGATAATTTAGATAGGTAGATGTTCTTAGGCACCCTATTTAGATGAAATAGCTAAAAATAAGTAAGTTATAGTTAGTAATTCTCATACTTAACACTTGGAATCCCTTTTAGGTTATTGCTAATATATTTTTAGCATAGATTGTGAAGACTGTATTCCTCATCCTTGTAAGTGCCTAATATTTTTATTTACTGAAGTTCATACATAGTGGGGTTTTTTTTCTTTGTTTGTTTTTGTTTTGTTTTTGGCCTCGTGGCTTGTGGGATCTTAGTTCCCCGACCAGGGATTGAACTCGGGCCCTCAGCAGTGAGAGTGCAGAGTCCCTAACCTCTGAACCGCCAGGGAATTCCCCATATATATTGTTACTAAATTAAATAGCAGCAGCTATTTATTGAGTGCTTACTATGAGCCAGTCACTACACTAGGGCTTTTACAGGAAATATTAAATTTAATCCTCACAGCAAACCTGTGAAATAGGTTCGTGAAATTAAGTACCTTGACCCAGTGTCTCACTAAGTAATATGGCCAATCTTATTTTGCTTTGTAGGATTTTATGTCAATAAAAATAATATTGGTGGTTGTTTAGATTTGGGGTGTTACCCCATTTCTGCTAAGTTTAAATTTAAGCCAACTACATGTATCATTGTGATATTCTTCTCCACCCTGCTTACTTGTTTGTTTAAAACCTCTATTATATAGGACCTAAAACCAAACAACTTGTTGCTAGATGAAAATGGAGTTCTAAAACTGGCAGATTTTGGCCTGGCCAAATCATTTGGGAGCCCCAATAGAGCTTATACACATCAGGTTGTAACCAGGTAAGGATTCCTTAACTAACTGAAACCTTATATTGTGTAGGATATACACAAATGATTGTGATTACACAGATGAGCATCATTTGTCTTCTCTGAACTTTTGGCAGAGTTCAGGGATTACTATTGGTACTTTATTAAAAATATAGCCCTTTTTTATATTGTGTATATCTTACCACAGTGAAAAAAAAATATACAGCCCTTCTTTCAAACGGAGTTGAATTTAACTCAGTTCTCAGAGATTTACCAAGTTATTTTGGGGACTAATTTATACTTCTTATACAGTTTAGTTAGGTAGGTTGGAACTCAAGTGCCTATTCTTGTACATAAGCATGTGATTTGGGGGGCCTGTGTTTATTTTATTGGTCAGTCTTGGTTCCACATTTTATATCATTCAGTGTGAATGAAAATTCTCTAAACAAAGCAGTGCATTTATATTTGGGTTTTGCATATTATTAGTTGCTTCCATTTTCTGTTTATACTTCTTATGTATAAAAACTAAAAATCACATTAAATAGATAGGGATGGTAGATTTTATCTTGTCAGGATGACATTTGTTAATTTCTCTGACTCTTGTAAGGATCTGAGAAGTCATCAGATTCTCTATCCTTTTAAATTACTTTGTCACCTTTCTCCAGATCTCACTGAGTGTCAGTCACCTGAGCCCTGAGTAAAAAGTAAGGGATATATAAGTAGTTGTTCATGTAATTTCTGGAAAGATTAAGCCCATCGTTCAGGAACACTGGGGACTCAGGAAAACAGGGACCCACATACATGAGTATTGTGTGCCACTGGTTTTCATCTACTCGTTTCTCATACTTTCTCTTCTTGCAAATCAAATGCTACTAATAGGTCAAATTAACGTGAGGACTGAGAATTAACAATTTAGATAACCTCGACAAGAGCAATTTTGGTGGAGTGGTGGGATGAAAGCCTGACTGAAACGGGTTTAAGAGGATGAGAGAAGAGGAAATGGAGACAGTAAGAACAGACAACCAGAGAATGAGGGGTAACTGTTAGGGGAAGTGGGGTCCAAAGAAGTTTTTGTTTTTTGTTTCTTTATATTTTAGTTTATTTTTTAAGGCTAGAAAAAATAATGGTATGTTTGACATTGATGTTAAAAATCTAGTAAGAACAAAAAGTTGATGTAGGAGAAAGAGGAGAGAATTGCAGGAGCAATATCCTTGAAAATAGGCAGGAGAGTGGGGTGTCAGTGCCCAAGTTGAGGGATTGACTTTAAAAACAATCATGGCTAGTTCATCTGTAGTTATGGATGGGAAGGCGGATTGTGAGAATACAAATGACTGAAGGTGAGTCTGTAGAAATTTTTTTTCATTACTTGCATTATTTCAGTGAAGTAGGAAATAAGGTCATCAGCTGAGAGGAAGGATGGTGTTGAGGGTTCCTGGAGAAAGAAAGTGTTACTCATCTCAAAGTGGGAGAGTGAATGGACTAAGGGTGTATGTAATTTCCTGGCAGTAATATGGAACTTGTTGATTTTATAGCCAATTTTTCTTGAGTTAATATATCCATAAAAGTGCATTTCATCAGTAGATGATGTTTTGCTGAGGAATTTTCTCTAAGAAATACTTTAATTCCATCCTAAAATGACAGTATTTCTTTTTGTTCTTCAGGTGGTATCGGGCCCCTGAGCTACTATTTGGAGCTAGAATGTATGGTGTAGGTGTGGACATGTGGGCTGTTGGCTGTATATTAGCAGAGTTGCTCCTAAGGGTAAGTCTGGAATTGATGTACACACTTCAGTATTGTTATAGGAATTTGTTTTTATAATTTGTGTAATAATTATCTTCCCAGAGGTAATTCCCAGAGAGGAGTACCATCCTTGAAACAAAAAGCCAACAAACAGGTTAATAAAAAAAAAACCTCTGCCAAGTACAACCTTTTTATTAATGCTAATGCGAGGTGAGATCTCCCACTTAGGACGATAAAGGTTTTATTACAGATCATTCTGTGTTCTGAAATGTAACTATAATAAAACTCATTGGGTTGTAATACGGTACTGTCTCTACAGTAACTAAAAGTGTTAGGATAAACTTACGTGCTTCTGGTACTTTTTTGTTTGGGCTGTTTAAAAGTACACTTTAAGAGATATGTAATACCAGCCACTGCAGATGCAACTCTGCATAACTTTAAATATTGTATGAGAGGAGCATTTTAGTTCTGTTCAAGCAGAGCAGACATGGTGGTCCTATAGCATTTCTCAAACTGAGACCATCTTACAATGAAACATCCTCTCCCTTCCCTCACTGTAGAGAAAGATGCCAACTTGGTAAGTTTTCTTTAGCTATGAAGTTTAGTTTAGCCCTTCTCAATGATGAAGGCAGAGGAATATTGGGAAATCTCACTGAGGCTGAGTGTTTTTCCTTCTTACATTCCAGATTCCAGCCTCTACTCCCCCTCTCCTCAAGCCATGTGTATTTAAAGAAATGTGAACCCAAAACACAAAAATACAGCTATTTATTTCCTTGAACACAGAAAATAGCTTCTGTACGCCAGAGAGAAGATACCTTCTTAAATGTCTTTTTTAGTTTAGTGTGAGTTCTATGCATCATTTTGAGATGCTCACCCTTCTGAATGCTTGTAGAAGAAACCCTCACATTTAGGCTTGAAGATGACATAAGTAATCCCTGTAGTAATGAGTCCTCTGAATCACCTGGTGTGACAACTATGCTACTCACAAAAACAGAGTTTACTGGAAGGGTACATTTGAGAATCTGTTAACTCTCAAAAGCCCAGTTCATTCATGACCAAGACAGAAACAGAATTCCATAGCCCCTAGTGTTATGACTGATCATTCCATTTAGAAAGTAAGGAGAGAGAGATAGCAGTTGAGAATAAATGGATTAGAAATTGTGGACCTGGTTGAAGTCATAGTTGGAGTCTTGCTAACCATTGGCATCGTTGTTGGAATTATTATTAAGGTTATGAAGGAGTTGACAGGCAGCCCTATTTGGTGAAGAACTGTACCATTTTGCCATATATTTTTCCAGCACAATTAAAGAAAAATGTTTCCTATTTTAAACTGTCTCTGTACTCATTTGAAAATATCCTTGGAAATGCTGTCCACACAGTTCTAAATCTGTGGTGAGATTCTGCAGTCCAAATAGATAATAGTTGAAAGCCAGGATAATTCAGAAGATTTGCTAGTATAAGCGTTTAACTTCTTTAAAGTGTTTTTTTCCTATATAAATTTTATAGAAGGTTTAATAACTAGAAAACAGGAGCAATAATAAGTAAGCCTATATCCAACCAAAGTAGTCTGTATAGTTTAAAACATTTTAGAAGCAAATTGGTCTGCATTCTGACCTCTGAAAAGGAATTGAGAAGTATTTATACTAGTGGAGTATTATGTCACTAAATAACACAAATCTACTTTTTAATTTATGATGTTTATGTTCTTTTTTCTTAATCATGTTATGAGACATAGTGATTAATAAAAAATCTAAACTTGGATATTACCTACTGAGCAAATGCCACTATCTGGTCTAGATAGTTTCAAAGATAACCATTTTAGTTTGTAAATAAGAAGTAGTTTGGGGGAGACATTTTATGCTTTATAGGAAGGTCACTGGGCATCCTACTGGCCTGCATTAGAGCATTCCCTAGAGATGATGTGGTGATACAAAAATTTGATCAACCAGCAGCTGCCTGCCATACTCTTACTTCATCCAGATGGTGAGGATCCAGAGCTAATGGCTTGGCCTGTGGTTGATCTTCAGCCCTCTGACATTCCAATACTTCAGTTTGGCTGTATCAGCTCAGAACAGAGCTTCCATCAGTTTTTGCATAGGCTTCTGGATGCACATGGGTGTTAGAGGCTATAGGATATCAGATGTTCAAGAACGTTATTGTTCATGCCTGTTGCATAAAAAAACTTGATGGTTTTCTGATATTTGGTTTGTGATCCCTGCCTCTCTGTAAAGACCTGAGAAAGAAAAAATAAATTTCTACAATGTCATTGTTCTTAAAAAGATGAATCTCAGCACAATTTTAAAAGAGAAGTCATGAGTGGAGTCATACTGAAAAGAACCAGAGGGAAGTCCCTCTTGGGTTCCTGTACTGTTGAACTCAGTACTTCTCTTCCTTTTAGGATTAATTAGACTCTTTTTCCTAAAACTGAAAAGTTTTCATTCATATGCTTAGTCACAATTGTATTGGTTAAATTCTGGTGTCCTCTAAGAAGCTGTTATAGAACAGGATAAAAGAACAATAAAGGGCTTCCTTGGTGGCGCAGTGGTTGAGAATCCGCCTGCCAATGCAGGGGACACGGGTTCGAGCCCTGGTCCGGGAAGATCCTACGTACTGCAGAGCAGCTAAGCCAGTGCACCACAACTACCGAGCCTGCGCTCTAGAGCCTGCGAACCATAACTACTGAGCCCTCGCGCCTAGAGCCCATGCTCCACAACAGGAGAAGCTGCTGCAATGAGCGGCCCGCGCACCGCAAGGAAGAGTAGCCCCTGCTCACTGCAACTAGAGAAAGCCTGTGCGCAGCAGCGAAGACCCAATGCAGTCAAAAATAAATAAACAAACAAACAAATAAATATAAAAATACTGACTAGGACTTGGGAGGCCAAATCATTAAAAAAAAAGATTTATTATTTATTTATTTTATTTATTTTTGGCTGTGTTGGGTCTTAGTTGCAGCATGCAGGATCTTCATTGAGGCGTGTGGGATCTCTCATTGTGGCGTGCAGGCTTCTCTCTAGTTGTGGCATGAGGGTTTTCTCTTCTCTAGTTGTAGCACACAGGCTTCAGGCGTGGGCTCTGTCGTTGTGGCACATGGGTTCCAGAGTACATGGACTCTGTAGTTTGCTGCATGCGGGCTCTCTACTTGAGGCATGCAAGCTCAGTAGTTGCAGCACGTGGGCTTAGTTTCCCTGCAGCATGTGGGATCTTAGTTCCCTGACCAGGCATCGAACCAGCGTCCCCTGCATTGTAAGGCAGATTCTTTACCACTGGGCCACCAGGGAAGTCCCAGACAGTGGATTTTTTTAGTCAACGTTGCATTGATGCTTAATACAATGAAGACATTTTAAAATAAAGTGATAATTATATCTTGAGGATTTTTAAGATGGCAAGGCAAAAATCTCCCCCCCCCTCAGAAATTATCTCTAAAAAGAAACAAACATAAATGTTTGAAATTAGGAGGTGCCTGTAACACTATGCCAGAGGATATGAAGCCAGAAATGAAGAAGGCTAAAAGTCTTCAGAAATGGATACCAACTGAACGCAAATTTTGTTTGGCACACAGAATCCTGGAGTTGCTTAGCAATGAGAGTGATCATTGATGGCAATAATGAGGTGCAGGACTAAAAACAGAAGGGTTGGTTGAAAAACCTGTATATTGAGCACTTAATAACAAGGTCCCCGACACGACCAGGTTACTTTCCTTCCCCCAGCTATGCTTCCCCCTGACTTATTCCTCCACCAGGGAAAGGTTTATTCTCCAAAGAAACTGAAGCAGGAATCTCTAGACATGGGCATCCTTAGACCCAGTGAAGGATGGGGGTGAGATGCCAGGGTGAAAACACACAGATTACATGAAAGTCTGCAAACTAAACAGTAAAACCTCCAACTTATTTCCCTGTTCAGCTCCCAGAACCTTGGCAGCCAGCTCATTTTAACTCAGGTAAAAGATTAGAGGATCCTTCACTGGAAGAACTGAAAGGTCCCAGAGAATAGACCCGTAGGTAACTGGCATTAAGCTACCTGTCCAGTCTTTCTAGATAAAGGCCATGAGTTAACAAGCTCTTTTCATAGATAGAATGCTTTGAATCAGCTTTTTTAGTACCTTACCTTTAAATATGAATGGTTAGCCAGTGATCACCAGATAGTTATCAAGGATTTTCAGGTATTTAATGACTGCTTCCAACATGTAAGGATAACCAGATAATTGGCAAGGATCATCAGGTATTTGATGAAAGCGTCCAACATGAATGACAGACTGAAACAAACTAAAAAAGAAACTTGGAAAAAATAGAAACTATCAGGTAGCAGAAGAAAATTCATCCTCGCCTCCCCACCTGCACCAAATCTTCAGAGAACTGAGAGAATATACTGCATACATAAAACAAGAACATGATGCTCTTTTACTGAAGGAACAATCAAAGAATAAAGTATACTTGAAATTTTTCAAAAAGGATAACTAAAAGCAAACAAAAATAGTAGAAAAGTAAGCTAAAGAACTCTTTCATTAAATAGAACCAAAAGATAAAAGAGATGGACTATAGTAGGGAAAAGATAAGAAAATTAGGAGATTGATCCAGGAGTGATCTTAGAATATAACAAAGGAGAAGAAAGAAAATCGAGGGTAGGAAATTCATAAGAAAATAGCCCAGCATTGATGGATGTGAATAGGTTGGAAGTGCCATAAAGATTCTGCACAATGAATGAAAGAAGCCCCATGCCCAGACACATGGTGAAATTTCAGAATACCGGGGGTTCTTAGGAAAAAGCCTTTATTTCCACAGAGAGAAAAAACGTGAAAAGCTTACACAGAAACCAAAATAAAGGATTAGGGAAAAGATGGCATCAGACTTCTCAAAAGCCACATTGAAGACAACAGAACACATTGTGAGGGATCCAAAGTCCACGCATTAGGCAGCTCATTTTAATTTAAATTTCTTACATCAGACAAAAACAGCCATCCTTAAAATCTGGTTAAATTGCAAGCTTGCTCACAAAACTAAGGCTATGATGATGAGTGTCCCTGTCTTCAGATCTTGTAATACAATTTACGTTGGTGGTTTGCAAAGTAGCAGAGGTATAAGAAGGTATAAGAAGAAGGTAGAAGAAGAAAATGTGAGCATGTCTAAAAAGATTTATGGGGACTTCCCTGGTGGTCCAGTGGTTAAGAATCTGCTTTCCAGTGCAGGGGACGTGGGTTCAATCCCTGGTCAGAGGAACTAAGATCCCACATGCTGCGGGGCAACTAAGCCCACATGCCGCAACTACAGAGCCCATGGGCCACAACTAAGACCCGACAGCCAAAAATAAATAAATATTAAAAAAAAAGATTTATGAAATGTTATTTAATATCCCTTCTAGTTTCTATTTTATTCACATTTAATATACATGATAGCACGCTATTATAAACACATATTTTAAATAGGGGTTATGTTAAGTCTGGGTCCAATCAGAATATAGAAACCACACATTAATTTGAAAAGGGAAGTTTAATATAAAGAATTATTAACTATGACAAGAGGTTGTAGTAATGAGGGATTGACTAACAAAAAGTAAGGAGAACTCTAAAAAATATAGGAATAGCAGATGTAAAGAGCAGTCACCCTTATACCTAGGGGTAACGCTAGGACTAAGGACAGAGCACCCAATGAGAGGACACCCAGGGCTGAGATCTAGACCTCTTGAAGAGGGCACAGTGTGGCTCACTGGTTGGCCGAGAAGCTGCTGTAGAGCTGTGCTGAACTTGCTGGAAATCTGTCCTCTTAGATGCTGAGGAAAGCTGTTCAGGGTATTTCAGGTGCTGAGGAAAGCACTTCTCTAGAGGCACTGCTACAGAACCATCTGCAGGGCATTCTAGAGGGAAGCTGCTGGCCTCCATGCACTGTTGGAGCTGAACACTGGAGAAACTGGTCACACTGCAGGAACCTGGTACCAATTCTAGAAGCTGAGAGTGGTGCAGGAGCCTGCCAGGCAAGCCGACTGGAACCAGGAAGCAAAACTTTTCTTCCTGTGATGTCTCTCCTGCATTCTCTACTGACAAAGCTTCACTTGGCAAAGGAAAAATATTTAAAGGGCCCAGATCCATTTTTATGGAGAGTCAAAAAGGGTGAATTTGGAGTATATTGATAACTGGCAGAGGTGTTTTTGTTATGTTTTGTTGCTGGTAGAGGTCCACAGTAATAAAAATGTTGGAGACTTGGTACTTAATTTCATGTCTTCCCAGTGATTCTATAAACTTTTTCATTGCCTTTAACAGTGCCAAAGGCCTCTTAACTCACAGAGTAAAGAAAACTCCTTTTTTTTTTTTCCTGTATACTTACATGTCTGAGAAATGAATTGGAAAATAATGTCTTTGTGTAGCAAAGATTTTGATCATTTCTTATCAGCTTACTGACGTTTAACTTATAATTATTATTTTTTTTACATCTTTATTAGAGTATAATTGCTTTACAATGCTGTGTTAGTTTCTGCTTTATGACAAAGTGAATCAGTTATACATATACATATGTTCCCATATCTCTTCCCTCTTGCGTCTCCCTCCCTCCCACCCTCCCTATCCCACCTCTCTAGGCACTGAAAGCACCGAGCTGATCACCCTGTGCTATGCGGCTGCTTCCCACTAGCTATCTACCTTACATTTGGTAGTGTATATATGTCTATGCCTCTCTCTCGCTTTGTCACAGCTTACCCTTCCTCCTCCCCATATCCTCAAGTCCATTCTCTAGTAGGTCTGTGTCTTTATTCCTGTCTTACCCCTAGGTTCTTCATGACATTTTTTTTTCTTAAATTCCATATATATGTGTTAGCATACGGTATTTGTCTTTCTCTTTCTGACTTCACTCTGTATGACAGACTCTAGGTCTATCCACCTCATTACAAACAGCTCAATTTCGTTTCTTTTTATGGCTGAGTAATATTCCACTGTATATATGTAACTTATAATTATTTATCCTCTTAAAGTTGGCCAGTATACCTCTTCAAAGAAAGAATTTGCCAAGAGATTGTTTAAATAATATTGGAATAGAGATGTGTTCTCTTGCCTCCCAGCCTTTGCACCTGCCCTTTTGCTAGGATAGTTTTCTTCTTCCATCTTAGACTTTTCTTTCGGCAACTCTCATCTTCATCTGTCAACTTTCATGGCCACTTCCTGTAGGAAGCCTTCCCTCACCTGTCCAGAGTGGGTTAGGTGCTGTTCCCATATGGGCTAGGATCCTATCCTGTGCTCTCACTGAACACATCATCTTGTAAATACTGCTTTACTGGCATCATCGTTGTTCACCATGTCCACCCCAGGGGAGAGCAGGGACTGTCTTGTTCCCTTGTTTAAATGTCTAGGGCTTAGCACAGTGCCTCTTACATGGTAAGTGTTTATTAAAGATGAGAGGCGTGAATAAAATGGACAGTATGGTACTCTTTACTTGGATAGCAATGGCAGGATCTAATGCCGTATCCAGTATGCCTCAGACTAAATTTTTGTTATAGTTTAGTGTTTCTTATTAAATTAAATTTGTAGTATTATTTATGTAACAGCTATCAAAAACTATCTTGAAGTGGCTGCCTCTCACTTTCTTTCAGGTTCCTTTTTTGCCAGGAGATTCAGACCTTGATCAACTAACAAGAATATTTGAAACTTTGGGCACACCAACTGAAGAACAGTGGCCTGTAAGCCTTCATACATGTTCTTTGAAATTTAGTTAGAATTCTGTATCGTGTATAACGTGAATATTACTTAAAGAAATGTACTAATTGTCTTAATTTATTAATAATATATATTCATTGCAAAAGTTATACAAAGTAAAAGTTAAAATTATGATATACCATCCAGCCTTCTATATACTTATAGCCCTCCCCCATCCCAGTAATTCCCATTCCAGGGTTAATCACTCTTATTTTGTTGTAAAGCCTTGCTATGAGGATGCACACACAAACACAAATGCACATATAGACATATAGAGTTGCTTTTTCTTTTGTTCTTTAGCAAAATAGGGATCACACCATACAAATTTTTTTTGCAACTAACTTGCTCTTCACTTAATATTATTGACCTGTTTCTTTTTAAGCCATATAATATTTAATTTTATGGATGTTCCATGTTAGTTTATCAATATCTTGATGGATTTGGGTGTATTTATTGAATTTTCACTAACACAGTCAAGATTTTTTAGTATTATAATTTTTTTGTTGTTGTTGGCCACGCTGCAAGGCTTGCAGGATCTCAATTCCCCAACCAGGGATTGAACCTGGGCCACAGCAGTGAAAGCCCAGAATCCTAACCACTAGGCCACCAGGGAACTCCCTGTTATTTATTTTTAAACCATTACATGTCTATAAAAAAGAAATATTAAATCTGTGATAAAATTTAAAACAATATAAATTGCTAAATTTTATATATTACAGTTCAGTGAAATTCTCACTTGTTCATTCTTTTTTCTTTCTTTCTTATTTATGTATGTACGTATGTATGGCTGCGTTGGGTCTTCATTGCTGTGCGCGGGCTTTCTCTAGTTGTGGCGAGCGGGGGCTACTCTTCGTTGCGGTGCGCGGGCTTCTCATTGCGGTGGCTTCTCTTGTGGAGCACGGGCTCTAGGCATGCGGGCTCAGTAGTTGTGGCTCGCAGGCTTAGTTGCTCTGCGGTATGTGAGAGCTTCCTGGACGAGGGATTGAACCCATGTCCCCTTCATCGGCAGGCGGATTCTTAACCACTGCACCACCAGGGAAGTCTCATTTGTTCATTCTTAAATTATAATTGAAGGGGCTTCCCTGGTGGCGCAGTGGTGAGAGTCCGCCTGCTGATGCAGGGGACACGGGTTCGTGCCCCGGTCTGGGAAGATGCCACATGCCGCAGAGTGGCTGGGCCCGTGAGCCATGGCCGCTGAGCCTGCGCGTCCGGAGCCTGTGCTCTGCAACGGGAGAGGCCACAACAGTGAGAGGCCTGTGTACCACAAAAAAAAAAAAAAAAAATTATAATTGAAGACCTTTTTATTTTCCTTTCTATTATAGCCTCATATTCTGGGGAAAAAATAATTACTAGAAAAGAGAAATTTTGATCAGTCTCTTTATCTTCTGGTTAAAACGATAATGAAATTATCTGAAACTGAAATTGAGTTTCTTTTGTGCTGTTACTTCCTCAACTTTCTAATTGAAAGTTGGCTGTATGTTCTAATTGTGAAATACGCTCTTATAGCTTTCGTTTATTGAACACTTACTGTATGCCATTAATGGTAGGGTTTCATAAATTATATTTAATTCTCCCAACAATCCTATTAAGGTAGGTACTGTTATTCCCATTTTACAGATGAGACAACTGAGGTTTAGTGAGGTTAAGTAACTTGCCTGAAGCTACCCAGTGTCAGAGCTAGGGCTGCAGTCTGGGTTTTAGTGACTCCAGAGCCATGTTCATAATATTTATTCTGTACTATTTGACATGATTTTCTAAATAGTAGTTGCTTACTCATGTTTTCCGTGGATTTTTTAAAATTCTTATTTTGATTTACATGCAGAAGGAAATACAGAGATATCCCTTGCACCCTTTACCCAGCTTCCCACAGTGGTAACATCTTGCAGAGTTAGGATAAAAATCACAACCAGCATGCTGACATTGATAACAGTTAATATATAGGACATCACCACAAAGAGCCCTTTTACAGTCATACCCACTTTCATTCCACTCCTACTCCTTCCTTAACCTCTGGCAATCACTAATATGTTCTCCATTTTTATAACTTTGTCATTTCAAGAATGTTATAAATGGAGTCATATAATATGTAAGCTTTAGGGATTGATTTTTTTTTTTTTTTTTTTTTTTTTTTTTTGCGGTACGCGGGCCTCTCACTGCTGGGGCCTCTTCCGTAGTGGATAGTGGAGTACAGACTCCGGACGCGCAGGCTCAGCGGCCATGGCTCACGGGCCCAGCCGCTCCACTTGATTCTTTTTTCACATTCAACATAATTCTCTGGCGATTTATCCAGATTGTTGTGTGTATCAATAATTCGTTCCTTTTTATTGATGAGTGGTATGAATGTACCACAGTTTGTCTTAACTGTTCACTTGTTGAAGCACATCTGCATTGTTTCCAGTTTGGGGCTATTACAAATAAAACTATTATAAACATGCATGTACAAGGGAATTCCCTGGCGGTCCAGTGGTTAGAACTCTGCACTCTCACTGCCAAGGGCCCAGGTACCATCCCTGGTCGGGGAACTAACATCCCACAAGCTGCACGGCCAAAAAAATTCACATACAGGCTTTTGTGTAAGCATAAGCATTTATTTCTATGGGACAGATGACCAGGAGTGCAGTTGTTGAGTCATGGGTTGCATATTTAGCTTAAGAAACTGCAAACTGCTTTCCAAAGGGGCTGTACCATTTTTTATTCTCACCAGCAATATATGAGTAATCCATTTCCTCTGCATCCTCTCTAGCATTTGGTGTTGTCACTTTTTTACTTTAAGCATTCTGAGGGATTTTCTCTTGCCTAATGACTAATGAATAGTGTTGAATATCTTTTCATGTACTTATTTGTCATTTGTATAGCTTTAATGAAATGTCTCTTCTTGTCTTTTCCTTGTTTTTTAATTGGATTGTTTGTACTTTGGCTGAGTATTGAGCACTTTATATATTTGAGATACTCGTCCTTTGATTGTATATGTGGTTTGAAAATTTTCTCTTACACTGTAGTTTGTCTTTACATCCTCTTCACAGTCTTTCCAGAGTAAAAGTTTTTAATTTTGATCAAGTCTGTTTTTATCATTTTTCTTTTTATGAATAATGCTTTTGATGTCAAGTCAAAGAACTCTTGTCCTAACAAAAAGATATTCCTGATGATTTTCTTTTTCTTGTAAGTTTCATAGTTTTACATTTAACATTTAAGTCTGTGATCCTTTTTGAGTTATTTTTTATATGAGGTATGAGATTAAAAATGTCTTTGGAGGGGACAGTGTTGTTTATGATACCTTTCCCTCTGTCAATACCACAGTCTTAATTAAGTAGCTATATATTAAGTCTTGATATCAGGTAGACTGATTCCTCCCACTTCTATTCTTTTTCAAAGTTGTTTTTAGCTCTTTTAGTTCTTTTTCCTTTCCATATAAATTTTAGAATAACCTGTCTATATCTATAATAATTTTGCCAGAATTTTGGTAAGAATTGCATTAAACCCGTATACCAATTTGAGGAGAATAGACATCCTTATGGTGTTGAATCTTCCAATACACGAACATGATAGGTCTCACCATTTATTTAGAGCTTTGATTTATTTCATCAGTGTTGTATAGCTTTCAGTATATGAGTCCTACACATGTTTTGTTAGATTTTCACCAGAGCATTCCATCATTCTTTTTGAGTGATTCTAAATGGCATTGTTTTTCATTTCAGTATCTACATGTTCTTTGCTAGTATGGAGAACTACTGTTGATTTTTTTATGTTTACCTTCCTGTAACCTTGTCTGCTCACTAGTTGTAGGAGTTTTTAAATAGATTTCTTGAGGTTTTCTACATAGATCATCATATCATCCGTATGACAGTTCTGTTTATTCATTTGAGATCTACATGCCTTTCAATCCTTTACTTACGTTTGAATTATAAAAATATTTTTACAGGACATGTGTAGTCTTCCAGATTTCGTGACATTTAAGAGTTTCCCTGGAATCCCGTTACAGCATATCTTCATTGCAGCAGGAGATGACTTGCTAGATCTTATACAAGGCTTATTCTTATTTAATCCGTGTACTCGAATTACAGCCACACAGGTATTTTAGCATATCTTTAGAATTTCTTAAGATTTTCTAACATTCTTTAAATACCAAAAAGATGTGTTTCTATTTTGTTTTAAGGAGTAACAAATTTTATTTTTTCCCTAAGCTACAAGCACTATTCAGACTGGTATTAAAGTATATGATGCACACAAGTACAGGAGAGTTTATTCTTGCTTAAACACATATAAATACTTTCTATTTAATAATTAATTTGCTTTCAAATAGTTCACTAGAGAGGAAAAAAAAGCTTTTTGTATTTGTTAAGGCATTGGTATATTTCAATTAAACTCTTATATATTAAGTAAAATTTTGTGCTAAAATCAGTGCCAAAAGTGTTTTGTTTTTTCCCCATAAAATGCAGTTCAAATATGCATTCTGGTCATTGTCACAGTCAGAAAGTGATAATAGGGAGAAAATGGTATAGTCTGATACAACTGTATACTTACAAGAGATTGAAAGGTATTCTAAACAGAAAAACACTGAAACTGAGTTTTTTAAAGGAAATAAGAATGAAACTCAAGAAAAATGTGGAAGACCAAGAATACCTGCTCTTATAAAAGAAGAGAGAAATGTTATCCAATACAAAAATATAAGACCTATAGATTTGAAAAGGTTTTTTTCTTTGTTTTAAAAACAAGCACAGAAAACTGGGGCAGGGACAGGCAGTGCAAAAACGCAACACGGTACAATGATTTGCCTTCATAAAGGACGAGACCAATTGAAATCTCACAAATCTTCATATCTCACAAAACATATTAAGGTACAATATATGAGGGATACAAAGTGGATTTTTTTTCACTTAAGTTTATTACAGACTACCAAATCATTGTTTAATGCATTTACTTGTACAAGCCTTTTCTTTGTAGCAGTACATGCCACATTAATATATATATACTAGATATTTTACCATTGGAATTACTCTTCTAATTTCAAACAAGTAACTCATTTTTACCTTTTCACTCATGCATATATGCATATTATCTCCATCATAAGAAACTTGAGACCAGGTCAGATTATCTAGAAAGTTGTTTTCATTAATAGTAAAACTCAAAATATATAGAAAAATACTAGTTGTGATGACTTACTTGGGTTGTATTTTGATAGAATGAATTTTTTAATGGGTTTTGGCTTGTAGATATCTAAAAGTTGGAATGAGTTACTCTTCTTAGATCTCTATGTAGCTCAAAATTAGTTTAATTTACTTATGGAACTGCTATGATTTGCAAGTAATATTTTATAAATGCAACTCTTCTGAAGTAAGAAATCTCTAAATTATTACTGCATATAATATTACGTTGGCAAGTAGGGGGAGGTATGCTTGACAAATTTATATGACTTCTTTTTGTTCATAAAAGAATTATCCAAAAGGAAATACCTTAAATTTTTGTGGCTATTGAACAGTACTATGATGCACATAAAGTATGAACTTTTGTCATCTAGAATAAAACTGTTTTTATTGGAATTTTGGAACTAAGTAAAAATATCATATTATAGAACATTGGACTGGTAGTAAATAGAAGTAACCTTGGGTAAGTCCTTCCAAGTAAAATTTCTATTAATCTGTAGTGGATTGTTGGATTTTAATCCATTGTTTCCAACCTATCACATCTTTTTAAAAGCTTTATTTTTAAGAATTTATGTGATTTGGAATTTGAATACATATAGATGTGACAAATAAACTTGGAAGTTCTTTTTAAACAAGTCTCTCTCTGTGTTTTGAACTACAGAGCCTATAATGTGTAGTGAGATGAACTTTACAATATCTTACTACGGATATTTTGTACTTAGTATAGGCTATTGTGGAAAAATTTGAAGGTAGTGTCTTTTTCTTATAGTAATGGAATTATCAATCAGTCTTAGGCTGCTAGATGTTTATAGTAATCTGCATGTCGAAATACTTGAAATTAAGTTTGCTTGGGGAGGGGGTGTATTCACATAGTATTTTTAATGCTCCTTACAATTTTGGCGGTTAGCTTTTCTTAAACACAGTTCATATATTCACTTAAAACCTTACTTTCTGTGGTATCTTTTCTTCTGAAAGGCATTGAAAACTAAGTATTTCAGTAATCGGCCAGGGCCAACACCTGGATGTCAGCTGCCAAGACCAAACTGTCCAGTGGACGCTTTAAAGGAGCAGTCCAATCCAGCCGCGGCAACAAAACGGAAGAGAACAGAGGCCTTGGAACAAGGTAAAACGCTCATTTTCACAAGAAATGAAATGAATTCAGAAAACTCCAGATAGCTAATATAGAGCTAGTGACTGAAGGGCAGCTAAGAAATGTAGACTGTGACCTGTTTACTTGTATAAATTTAAATTGGATAAAGTTGAGAGTGGTGTTTTAGCTGTGTTTACTTCCATTGAGAATACTTACATCATGCTTTTTAAAAGGACATGGGCACTTTTGAGTATACCTCAGAGTTACAAGTACTGTCCATGTGCATCCTGCTCTTTTCATAAATTCCTTCTGGTACACTGTATGCTTAATGTTTAACTAGTGCTATTGGAAAATCAAAGCGAGTAAAAATAGAGGTAGTTGGAATGCAATGACTGGTTAAAATTGCTATAAGATTAAATGTAAACAACCTCATTTTTCCCCCCAGGAGGATTACCCAAGAAGCTAATTTTTTAGTTACAGAGAACACTGGACAATATTGTACTACTGAAGGATATAGTGAAAAAGGCAAAATAGTAAACATTAATTAAATGCTTTAAAAGAAATCTGTAAATATTCTATTCATGTAAAATATGTAAAACTGGGTTATTTTATTAAATGTATTTTAAAACAAACTTAATTCTGATTTTTCTGATTAGAGTGCAACAGTAAGATAAGTTTAATTCTCTGAAATGTAGAGTTGAAAATGCATTAAGGAATTCTTAATAAAAATAACTGTCAGTTTTTTTAATGATCTGGCCCATATAGCATTACAGATTTGTAGTAAAGGGGGTATTATTTTAAAATAGAAAGATAGTAGTAATATACCAAATACCTGCTACCCTGACTTAACATATGTTAATATACTAAATAGGAAAAAAAAAATAACATTACAGATAAAATTGAGCTCCCTTTAACCCTTTAATACATCATTCCATTTATTTTTTCCTTTTTACCCTCCCCAAAAGAGAATGACTCTCAGGAAATGAGTGTGTCCTTCCATGATTTTATACTGCTATTTTATAAGAATGCATGTAGTAGTATACAGTACTGTTTTGGGTCTCACAATTTGAGTGGTAGACAGTACATCTCATACAGCATTTTTATTCTTACTCAAAAGTTTAAAACTTAGTTCCCAGTTGTGTAGGTCAGTTACCTCTCATGGCTCAACTGTGTTTTTTTTGCATAGGCCAATATCAAGGTGTCAGTTGGACTCTGGGCTCTTCTCTGAAGCTCTAGGGAAGAATCTGCTTCCGAGTTCATACAGTTCATGCCATTTTAATGCTCATGCCTCCTTATCCTTGCTGGTTGTCAGCCAGGGGCCTCTCTTAGCTTCTTAAGGCAGTCCACTTGCTTTGTTGCATGTCACTCTCCATCTGCAAACCGGCAACAGTGTCAAATCTGTCTGGCTTCCTCATCGCTGCCAAGAGAGAAAATTCTGCCTTTCTTTTTTTTTTAAAGGACTCACCTGATAAATGATGTCAGCTCACTAAGGGCTTAATTATACATCTTAAAAATCCCTTCATAGCAGTTACTAGATTAGTGCTTGAATAATCAGGACAGGAATCATGAGAGGGCCATCTTGAGAATTCTGTCACATGGACATTTAGGTTATTTAAAGAGGATTGTTTCTATGCACATGCAAGCGTTTCTCTAATGTACATACTTAGAATTGTAATCGTGAGGTCATAGTGTGTATTTTCAATTAGTGTTGATATTGCCACATTTCTCCAAAGTAGTTGTATCAGTTTACATCCCCAGTAGCTGTTCGGTAGTTCTTAAAAATGAAGAAGCCCCTTACCTTACACTGTATACAGAAACTAACTCAAAATATATCAAAGACCTGAACACCAGGCCTAAAGCTATAAAAATTCTTAGAAAATATCATAGAGGGAAAGCTTCATGACATCAGATTTGGCAGGGACTTCCTGGATATGACCCCAAAACACAGGCAGCAAAAGTAAAAAATAGACCATTTGGACTATACCAAAATTAAAAGCTTGTGTGCATCAAAGGAACGTAATCAATAGAATGGAAAGGCAACCTATGGAATGAGAGAAAATATTTGCAAATCATGTACTGATAAGGGGTTCATATCCAGAATCTGTGAAGAATAAATGTTGTTGTTATAGTTCAACAACAAAATCCAAATAAAAAATGGGCAAAGGACTTGAAATAGACACTTCACCAAAGATGATATAGTAATGGCCAAAAAAACCCATGAAAAGATGCCCAACATCACTAATCATTAGGGAAATGCAAGTCAAAACCACAGTGAGATTATCACCTTGTACCTATTAGGATGATTACTGCCAAAAAAACCCAGAAAATAACAAGTGTCAGTGAGCATGTGGAGAAATTGGGACCCTTGTAAACTATTGGTGGGAATGTATAAAAACAGTGCCAGCAGCTGTGGGAAACTGTGGTGTTTCCTCAAAAAATTTAAAATGGAATTACCATATGATCCAGCAGCTTCACTTCTGAGTATATACACAAAAAAATTGAATGCGGTATCCCAAATGAATGCATTCGTTAACCTTTATGTAAGAATCTATTTCACTTCATCATCTCTAGCATTCATACTGTTTGGGGTCTTTGCTAATTTGATACCTCATTCTAATTTACTTTTCTTTGATTTCTACTGTGTTGCTAATCCCTCCTCTGTGAACTGTTGGTTCAGTTTTTTTTTTAATACAATTTTTAAAGGTATTTTCCATTCAGCTATTACAGCATATCAGCTGTATTCCCCATGTTGTAGGATACATCTTTGAGCCTGTCTCACACCCTGTAGTTTGTACCCCCATTCCCCACCCCTATATGAACCCTCCCCCTGCAACCACTAGTTTGTTCTCTGTATTTGTGAGTCTGCTGCTTTGTTGTTAAATTCACTAGTTTATTGTATTTTTTTAGGTTCTACATATAAGTGATATCATGCAGTATTTGTCTCTGTGATTTATTTCACTTAGCATAATGCCCTCCAAGTCCATCCATGTTGCTGCAAATGGCAAAATTTCGTTCTTTTTTATGACTGAGTAGTATTCCACTGTATGTATAGATACAACATCTTCTTTATCCATCATCTGTTTATGGACACTTAGGTTGCTTCCATACCTTGGCAATTATGTGAATAACGCTGCTGTGAACATTGAGGTGCATGTATCTTTATGAATCAATGATTTGGGGTTTTTTTGGATATATACCCAGGAGTGGAATTGTTGGATCATGTGGTAGTTCTATTTTTAGTTTTCTGAGAAACCTTCATACTGTTTTCCACATTGGCTGCACCAGTTTACATTCCCACCAACAGTGTATAAGGTTTCCCTTTTCTCCACACCTTGCTAACATTTATTTGTGTTTTTGATGCAACCATTCTGACAGGTGTGAGGTGATGTCTCATTGTGGTTTTGATTGGCATTTCCCTGATTAGCAATGTTGAGCATCTTTACATGTGCCTGTTGGCCATCTGCATTTCCTCTTTGGAAAAATATCTTTTCAAGACTTCTGCCCATTTTTTAATTGGGTTGTTTGTTCTTTTGATGTTGAGTTGTATGAGCTGTTTATGTATGTTGGACATTAATCCTTTATCATATCATTTGCAAATATTTTCTCCTGTTCAGTAGGTTGTCTTTTCATTTTGTTGGTTTCCTTTGCTATGCAAAAGCTTTTAAGTTTAATTAGGTCCCATTTGTTTATTTTTGCTTTTGTTTCCTTTACTTGAGGAGACTGATTCAGATTCTTTGTCCATTTATCAATTGGAATATAAATTTTATCAATTTATTTGAGTTTGTTTTATATACACACATACTTCTTTCTAGTTTTTGTAATGTGATTTTTTTTTTACACTTCCCACTTTGGTATTATTAAATAATCCCAGATCCTTCCTTTCCCTACCTTTTATGTTAAATTATTATATATACTAGGTCTGTGTATGGTCTTTATCCGATTCTCATTGACCTGCTGTTACACTGTTTTAAATAACGTAGCTTTGTATTACCATCAGGACAATACATTTTTTTAAATTTAATTTTTTATATTGGAATATAGTTGATAGGATAATACATTTTAATATCTGGCAACAGTAGATCCTCATTATTCCTTTTTTCAAAATGTATTTGCCAATTTTTCAGCTTTTATTATTATTAATGCCAACCAGTGCTGTTCCTATAACACAACTATAAATGGTTTATATTGTTACCTTATTATCCTACTGTTAGCTATCTAATTAAGTAGTAATATCTTTTCTTTTCACTAGAGATTAGATAAGTTTTATAACTGCTGACAAGGTAATGCACTTCCTTTGATATCATTGTGATGCTATTAATATAGTAATATTCCGAAAAGATATTAAAGATTATTACTATGTAATATTTCTAGAAAGAGAAAATAATTTTAAATGGCCTAAAATTCAGCATCAAAACCAAGAAGTTAATTCAGAGTGGCCTAAATGCCAGAATTCTGCATAGATCTGGCTACAGAATGTCACCACTCTGACAAAAAGGAAGCTATGAAATAGGTAACTAGCAATGACTGAATATACTGCTGCCAAAGTCCCACCATAATAACTTTTTTATTGAAGTGAAGGAAATTATTTTTAAACTTTATATGGCAAATGAAAAATCCAGAAAAACACAAAACCAGATAAATGTATTCCAAAAAGTAACAGTCACTCTTGTTGCTTGAGCCAAAGATCCCTATAAGTCAATCTAAATAGTTAATTTTCTTCTCAAAATCACTATTTCTTTGTTTTTAAGATGTTGGCAAATACTGAAAATTTCAAAAATATAGTAATATAATTTATAAATATGTCAACACAGAATACTAATAAATGTCTTGTAGAGAACATTTATTTAAGCTGCTTCCCCAAATTTAGAATACCCAGAAAACACAACTTCTGAAGATGTAGCAACATTTACATGGTCCGTTTTCACAGTCTCGATATAAACAGCTCTCAGTTCTAATTTCAACTGGTTTGTCTTCAGTACATGATATTTGATGGCAAAGAACAGGATCTTTTAAGAGTTCTTGTGTAGTATTGATCTGTTTGAAAGTGCTGAATTGAACAAATGCAGCCCACAGAATTAAAAATTTGAACACTTGAATGTACAGGATCACGTAAAACAGGGAATTCTGAAGTTTTCTGCCAGGGGTTTTTTAATGGAGAATTGTCTTTCATAGGATTTTTTTCTTTATTCTCTTTTGAGGTGGTGCCTCTGTCTTCCAAAGCCCGAGCAAGCATGTAACTAACTTTTCTTTGATGAGCCAAAGCTTCTTCTTTATCATTTAACTGCATGCACAGAAATTAAAAACATACCAGTTAGTATATCACAGAGTACAGAGCTATAGTCAGAAGTATTTCATGAAAATGTTCAACCTCCAGTCTAAGCCAGTCAGTATGAATAAATCAATTAGGTAGCCACTGATTCCTAAGCATTATGCTACATGGTATTGAGGATTTTTTTTTAAAAGGAAAAATAGAAAACAGCGTTCTTTCTATCGAAAAAATTTTTAAGTCATCTGAAGAGAAAGGAGAAAGAAGTATATATTTACATGGTATGTGTGTATATGTGTATATATGTATATATAATACCAACAAGTACTTACCTCTGAAAGAATGTTGAGGTTGTTTATATAAAAATTGTTTTTATATTTTTATACGCAAATAAACTTTAATACTCTTCTACAGATAAGTATGTTCATATAACATGAGTTTTCTTTGTATAGTCATCTATGAAATTGAGGATAAAAGGACCGATTTCAGGGTTGTGGTAATGATTAAAGGATATAATGCATGAGGAAGTTCGTTGAACACTTTAAAAATTCCTGAATATATAAGTCTTGTCATGAACTGTATATGTAACTACAGATGATGGAGATGCCTGGACTTAATTACAGGGAGCCTCCTCTTTTCAGAGGTGGAGCTTTAAAGCTGCACAGGAAGAACATGGATGGGAGAAGTGGGAAGCATGTGTGGGGTGTTTAAGGAGATGAAGATCGTAATTCTGGAAAATGGTACCTGAAATGGGAACAGAGCATAAAAGTCAAGTATAGAGCGATAAAGAGTTGAATTAATAGGAAGGAAAAAGATAAGCTCATCCACAGCCTCTAACAAAAAGCAAAGATACTAACCAAATCTGTTAGCATCTTAAAGACTTCCTGAGGATCATGCTGGTCACCAGTACTCTTAGAACTGTTTTCCAAAGGGAGCATACCCAACAGTTTCTGCCCTAAGGTCTTCTTACTCCTTTGTGATGGTAACCCTAAAGTGGAACATGAAAATCCAGCTGAGACACAAAAAGACACTCACTGAAGTACTTCCAGACAAAGAGGTAAGTGTGAACCAAGGCTAATTCATTACTAAATCAGCCAGGACCTTGTCCTCTTCAGGTGACCTCCAGCACGAGTGAGTCAGGCAGCACAGTGCAGTGGGAAAAGCAGACTTTAGAGCCAGGGTTGCAAACGCAGGTGAGAGGCCACAGTGTGAGAACCCAGAGCAGCGCCCTCCCACTCTCATTGCTCAGCAGCTGCCCATGGGCGAATGCAGCCTGTGCTACCTGATAATCTCAGTCTTCCAAAGGAGCCAGCAATCCACATTTGCATGTGAAATCTCCCAGTGTAAAGGTTAGCCACCCGCCCACAATATTTGAGAACACTATTCACTCCCAACAAAACATGTCTGCAGACAGGTGGCCTCTGAACCATGCAAACTCTGCTTTAGAGCCAGAAAGACCTGGACTTGAATCCCCATTTAACCACTTTCTAATGGTATCATGTTGGACAAGTTCTCTGAGCTACATATCCTCACTTCCAGAATGAGAATAATAGTACCTATGCTCTATTGTTGGGTTGCTGTGCCATTGAATAATAGAGCACGGGCTGGGGGAAGGGAGTGGGCAGTTAGTACTG
Organism: Pseudorca crassidens; assembly: GCF_039906515.1. NCBI lineage: Eukaryota > Metazoa > Chordata > Mammalia > Artiodactyla > Delphinidae > Pseudorca > Pseudorca crassidens. Next base: position 55,674,435 of record NC_090298.1, read on the forward strand.
AATGGGGATACAGAGTTTGTTTGGGAAGATAAAAAAGTTCTGGAGATGGATGGTGGTGATGATTATACAACAATGAGAATGGACTTCTTGTCACTTAAAAATGGTTAAAATGTTAAGTTTTAAAAAAATGGTTCTAAAGAACCTAGGAGCAGGACAGGAATAAAGACGCAGATGTAGGGAAGGGACTTGAGGATATGGGGAGGGGGAAGGGTAAGATGGGACAAAGTGAAAGAGAAGCATGGACATACATACACTACCAAACGTAAAATAGAAAGCTAGTGGGAAGCAGCCGCATAGCACAGGGAGATCAGCTTGGTGCTTTGTGACCACCTGGAGGGGTGGGATAGGGAGGGTGGGAGGGAGGGAGATGCAAGAGGGAGGAGATATGGGGACATATGTATAACTGATTCACTTTGTTATAAAGCAGAAACTAACACCATTGTATAGCAATTATACTCCAATAAAGATGTTAAAAAAAATGTACCTACTTAAAAAAGAACGGTAAGTTTTATGCATATTTTATCACAATTAAAAAAAAAACAATTGTGAAAGTACCTAGCCCAGCTACTGACATAATGCTTAAAAGTCCACATCCTGGAATATGTACACTGATATTCTTCTTCATCCATAGAAAGGATGCAATTTGTAGCAGAAAATACAAAATTTATAGATTTATACAAAGAAAGTTTCAAGAATGTTTTTAGAATGCTGTGCAAATGGTCTAATGATCAGATAAAGTCTAAAGGGACAATTCCCTTTCCACCCAATCCTGATAAACCACAGTGACTGGGCCTCACACCTGACCTTTTTCAATAGCAGCTGTGGCAAGGGGGAAAAGCCAGACAAGTTGACCAGCTCACCAGTTCTGAGAGTGGATGAATCTGTCTCTATTTTCAATCTAAAAAAAAGGAAACATGCTTATAAGCTATCTCTCAGAACTTGTCTAAGCAGCCTTATCAAGAAGAAAAGTTAACACAGTGTTAACCACAAATAAGAAAATGACCTGTAACAGTCATCTTGTACCAGATTACTGAAGTATATTAAAATGAATCAAAGTCTTGTCACTAAGAAACAGAGCTACTAAACCTTTTATGGACTTGTAAAGGCTTTTCAGAGATAAACTAATTATTTTAAATTCTGCTTCCAGTCTCTCTCAGTACCTTAACGGAAAGCAAAGATTGCGAGCTGTACCTCTCAAATCGTATTTTCTATGGAGAAGTTCCTGAATTCTGTAAAAAGCTAAGAAAGGCAGGAATTCTGGACTATAAAATGAGTACAAGTGCTGAACTGAATATGAATCTACCGCTTCTCCCTACTCTTCTCTCTACCTTCCATCAAAACAAAATCAGATTTTCAAAGGGATTTGACTTCAGTTAACAACACAAAAAACACCTAGGCTGCCCTCTGAGAGTATGCCTTTGAAAATTTTGCGACCCAGCTCCTATCAAGGGCCTCACTGAAAGAAGAGGTACTTGAGGAAGATCACCCACACATTTGTTGTTCACGGTAGAACTAGATATTCTTAATGTTCTCCACCAATTCCTCAAAGGCTAAGTACATTGGACTGTGTTAGCTTATTTCCCTGGCAAATCACTTACCTTGACATTAAGGTTATACCTTTACCTTTTATCAAGGGATTATTATAGAAAACAGCCATATAAATACTACTTATTTTTTTATTGTAAGTGACTGTTGAGGACTTAGCCATTATATTTGCACACTGGCCTCTGTCAGTCTCATATCAGAAAACACCTTTAGAAGTTAATTTCAGTACAATGTGGAATGCCTGATTAAGAACGAACAAGAGTGGAGGAACATTATTTCTCCCCTTTTGCCCTGACTTCCACTTGACTAAATACATAGCTTTTATAATCTGCTTTCACCTCCTTTCACAGTTCTTGTTTACTACTTCTATTTTTATTATCCCTATAAGCTGTTTCTTAACACTTCAGCAGAGGTGGGTAAAGTTTAGTTAATGAAGCTAAAATTCACAACACTTGACCCCTATACTAATGCTAATATGCACTGTTTGAAAAGAGATATTTCAAACAAAATTAGGTATCTACTATTAAAAGTTTCATTTTTAATACTATAAGATTCTTATTGGTCCTAAATTCATCTGAAAATGAGAGATACTGGAACTAGGATTATGGATTTTGTCAAAAAAGATTTAGAAACAGGGTCATGTCAGAATTTGAATACTAAAAATTTACACTTCTTAATAAACTTCACTTTAATCTTTCTTGACTGATAAATGGTTTCAAATTGGAATTTTAAATTGAAGCAATATGAAGCCTACTGAATAATACTTACAAATGAAAATTGAGATTGACCATTTAGAGAAACTAAAATTTCTGAAAAATAACAGCTACTTTGTTTATATTGGACAGTCTACATACTTCAATGGCAGTTTATTCTCTCGTGCCATTTTTGTATATTTTGTTTAATACCATAATGACTCCAAAATGGCCATGAACTTTTGATAGGCTTGTGAACCAAAACCTAAACCTTAACTTCTGTTTCACTTTTTATAAGAATATTTTATTAATTTGTCCAATTTAAGATTATTTCTCTACTGCTCAATGTCTCCTTCCAAAGTCACACATTTCAATAAAGTTTAATTAGATAGATAGATTTAATGTTGGGTTCTAGTGCTCTTATTATAAATTTTTTCCACTAAAATCTCTACCAAAAAAGAGATTCTCCTGTTACTTTATGGTTTCATCTGCGTAAGTGACATCCAGTGACTCCTTTTTTCCCATGGTTGTTATATTTTTAGATAAATCGTAACTATATGTGAAATTTCAATTATATTCACCATATTAACTGCTTAATCAACTATGATTATAACCAAAAACAACTGAAATTACCTTATACCTGATTATTACCATTATAATTCTTATTTACCATCATCTTTAAGGTGCTTCCAATTTGTCCCTTTTGTTGCTTTCTTACACATTTTATCCATTTGTGTCAATCTTAGTGCCTGGTCATTTTTCCTCATTAATTGTTGCTCAAATGCAATTCTGAATGCATCTGCCATTATGTAGGCTTCTTCTTTACTCTTCTGCAGAAGTTCCAACTGGTTTTGAAAGAAAGTTTGAGAGGTGTTAGAGGCAAAACCAGAACAATTCTTTCCTGAATGCTGAGTCAGATTAGCAAATGCAGTCTCCCTGCCTAGTAGGAGTTTTCTGCCTGCCCTTGATCTATTGCATCTGCTTAATCTAATTACTACATGCCATTCTCTTCTGCAGTAGCTGCCCACTCTGAACTAGATTACCAGGAGTTTCTCTTGTGCCTATCAGTTCCCTGGTAATCCTACTCTTAGACCTCATTATCCTAGACGGGCCTCGTGTATGTCCTGCCCAACGAGGAAGAAGGGAGGATGCCAACGGCTGCATTTCAGTTCTGCCTTGGGCCATGCCAGAAAATACCACTGAAAACAATTATGAATACTATCTTTCAGATACCTCCCACAGCTGACTCTGATCTGTGTAATCTTATGCTTTTCCTGATGAATTGCTAATGTTTAGCTGTTTGCTTTCATATATACTCTGAAGACTAAATTCCAAACCTTCAATAAAAACGTTTTAAAAATTACGGTCCATACTGTATTTGTTGTGAAAGCCTAATTATAATGGCAGCTATCATTTGATTAAATGCTGGGCATGGCCCAGTGCTAAACATTATATGTCTACCGTGTTTATTTTTGACAACAACCCTCCAAACTAGTTATTAGCCTCCATTTAACATGCGTCCAAAGCCACAAAGCTGGAAAATGATGGAGCTGAGATTCAAACCTAGGTCTGGCTGGCACAAAGGTTCCTTCAACTGTACCTTGCAGCTTTTCTAATAAGCTTCATGTTTATCTCTCGGCTAATCGGTGTTGCACATCCTGGTGATTTTAAGCATGTGTGCCTTTTCCTCTAATATCTAGTAATTTTAGGGCCATGTATAGACAAAAGAAATATGAACTTAGGAAACACAGGCAAACAACTTTTCATGGCTGCAATATAGTGCCAAGTAATGTAAATAAAATTCAGTTTATATGTTAATGTTATCATTTAAAACTAAGAATAAGTTCCACAGCCAAAGACTACCAAATTAAGCTAATTATTACATATACTTCCATTTATTCTACTTTGTGTTAATGGAGAAGCAAAACCAAAGCTTTTACTGTTTTGATAACACAATACCTCCTGTTTGACCTGAAGGAGCATTTTCCGAGTAGATGCTGCCAGTCTGGCACAGGTACAGGGGCTCCCTCTGGGACCGTGACAAAGGCAGGCTCCCAGGACTGCAAGCTTTAAATCCAAAAGAATTATCCGTTACTAAGTGTCACGTTGCTCAGCCGTACACAAACACGGGGCGCACACACAAACCCATGCACATTTTATTCAAGCACCTAATTCAAAGAAACTGCAAAGGAAAACAAAAATAGGAAGCTGAGACCATGATTTCAGGACCCAAGGAGAAATTCACAAATGAGGAGAGACTGTTATTACTTGGAACAAAAATACACAGGAATTCTGCATTCCTTCTGCTCACGCTCCAAAACCTTTCACTTGGTACCAGTTTCCTGTACTTCTGAGTTCTTGGCAGGAACTTGACCTAACGAAGTAAATCTAAACATCCACAATATGGATTTCCTGTGACTGGGTTTGGCCTTGCTACCCAGCATTCATTACTGTCAGGTTCTGCCAGGAGAGATGCATGCTCAGAAATGATGAGTGAATTCTAAGGAAAACAATCATCCTGCCACTCCTAAAAAAATGGTCTATGATCATGTAATAAATTCTTAATATATTTCTTGGCTCATCCACTGTTCTGGAATTGCATATGGCCCTGATCCTTCAAAACCTGTCTTTGGATCACAATGAAGAAACTAATCCATGTGGGTCACTCCTGGTTGACCACTGTAGCCAGAAGAAAAGTAAGAACTGTTGTACTTTTTTTTTTTTTTTGCGGTACGCGGGCCTCTCACTGTTGTGGCCTCTCCCGTTGTGGAGCACAGGCTCCGGACGCGCAGGCTCAGCAGCCATGGCTCACGGGCCCAGCCGCTCCGCAGCAATGTGGGATTTTCCCGGACCGGGGCACGAACCCGCGTCCCCTGCATCGGCAGGCGGACTCTCAACCACTGCGCCACCAGGGAAGCCCTGTTGTACTTTTTTTTAAAAACCCATTTTGGCAACTAACCACAAGTTGCTTTCCCAAAATATTCCAACAGCTTCCAATTTAATGGAGGCGGTCTATGTAACATATTGTGCCATATCTTTTAAAGTTTCATGTGGAACATACTACAAAATTATTGTCTAAGCTTCCTGCTGCTATAAATTTCCCATGGACTGGCTTAAAACAGAATCTTATTTTAGAGACTGTTTAGAGAGGAAGATTCCACGGTCTCTCTTAGTGTAAAGGCTATTTCAGAAAATTCCTTCTTGCATTAATGGTAACTGTGAAGTACACAGTGAGCTTTCAGTTGACTCAAGTGTACAAATGGCGGCTATGTGGCAGATTGGTATCTTCCCTTTTCAACTTCCCGCTCCTGATAATTGTCCCTGCGAAAGTTGCCAAAAGCAACTTAAGACCTGGGTAGGGCCAATATAAAAATGCAAGGTTTCTGCAGGGACCTCTGCCTCCTAATTCTATGTCCTTACCTCAGTGCTCCTTCATCAACTGGCTCAGGGCCCATGTTCTTGCCTGCCATAAAGTTACTTAGCGCTTACTCAAGATTATAATAAAGCACGCTTTTTCTGAACTTTCTCTCCGCTCAGTTTCTTTTCTTTTTCTGTTTTTTGCTATTACACTAGTTTTCCACCCAGGCAGTAGAGCATGGTGATCAAAAGCACAGACTCTAAACTCTACCTGGGTGTAAATCCCAGCTCCACCACTTAGTAGCTTTCTGACTTTGGGCAAATCACTTAAACCTTCTGTGCCAAAATTACCTCATTTGTAAAACAGGGATTTAACTGTACTCACCTTATTTGGTAGTTGTGAGAATTAAATGTGTTAATCTATGTGAATCACTTAGAACAGTGTCTGGCACTTACTAAGGACTATATATTTGCTATTATTAGTACTAGTTGCTTTATTTGAAATTCTATAATAAGTGAATGGCTACCCCTTCTCACTCCACTGGTACGCTTATTTCTCATGAGTCCCCAGGACATTTGTAAGACATTTCACACCTCAGCAAGCAATTAGCAATGCATCAGCAGATCTTTGTCCTGGACCTGGTTCAACCCCAGAGTGACTGCATCACTTTGGGAAAGTAACCAAAACTATCTGAGCCTGAGTTTCCTCCTCTGTAAAATGGGGATAATACCTGCTTTGCAGCCCTCAAAAGACCATTACGAAGATCAGATTAAAAAATGTGTGGCAAAGTACTCTGATGCTGTAAGCCTCTACCCAGGGAAGATACTACTAACATACTTTCTGCTAAAGCTGTAGAAAAAGGAAATAAAAGGGACAGGAAGTGGCTAGCACATCCCCTAATGTCCAAGAATGCTGTGCCTGAAAGGTATGGTACCAGCACGGCTGAAGAGTGGACCTGGGCCTCTCTCACCCTCGGTCTCAAATTGCTAAGTATGCTTGTATCGTAGAAGTGGAGCTGATGGCGACAGCAGAAAGAAAATGGAAGTGGAAAATTTCCCTTCTACTAAACTTTCATACCTGCTTACCTACCTCAAGACCTGAAACCTCTGTAAAGCCACTTGTGTCCTGGCATGTGTTTTCCTGAGCCATCTTCTGCTGTTTGATATCAAGCATGGCGAGGGCCTCCAAATACTGTTGATTCAAAACTAGGAAGGGCCATGTAAGAAAGTGTTAGGAGGTCTAACCCCAGCCTCACCTAATCCAGTTAAACCAACACCGCATACTTCTTCTAAGCAAGGGATATACAACTACCCACAAAATCTGTCTCCAACCAGAAAATTTGATAGAATAGTGGGTATCAAGTGAGTTAAAACTAGATAAAATGTTATTTTTAATGTGGAAATAATTTTGCAACCGAAGTCTGGTCTTCATTTGCTCAAAGAAACTTTGTAGGATTTTCAAAAGGAGAACATACAAGGGCTAATTATCCACACTGTGAGACGATCAGATGATGAAATCGCATATATTGTATTAAAGTCAACTCTACCAGCTCTCCAAACTCTATCAGACTTTTCTTTTAGTTAGTTTTCACAAGAGGCTCTCAACGCAAATATTTAGAACAAGAGGGGTCCTGTTACTTACTGGAAAGCAGAATAACAGTAACTTTCCCTCTCTTCTTATAGGGTGGAAGGATAGGGAGGAAGGGACAGGAGTAGTGGTTATGAGCAACTTCTGTCCTGGTACCAACCTAACATGGGGGAAATCACTATCTGCTCAAATCACTGGTGTGGAGAAGCATATCTGTGTGTGCAGTTCTCATCCAGGGGACTGCCACAGTTCACTTACTACACTATGTAAAGTGCCACTCTCGGGCCCATGACCTGACTGAGCACGCATTTTATGCCTTTCAAGCCACCACTTTAAAAGAGTTTCTGCTGGGAATTTCCTGGCGGTCCAGTGGTTAGGGCTCTGGGCTCTCACTGCCAGGGGCCCAGGTTTGATCCCTGGTCAGGGAACTAAGATCCCACATGCCACATGGTGTGGCCAAAAAAAATATTTCTAAAAAGTTGGTACCACATTAATACTCTTTCATTAACTTTTGTCATATAGTGACTCATTATATAAAAGATATGCTGTGTGTGTGTGTGTATATACACATACATCTATATAATTTAATGAGTCAAATAATATTTTGAAAAATATTTGTATTAGTGACAAAGTCACAGAAGACACTTTTATGAGAAAAAATTATGTTGAATAACTATACAATTTTATACTTTTCTTACTAGATTCCCAATAAACATACACCTACTCAGGTTCCTCAAACATCAGGTACTCTACCATTTTGTTTACACTGAGTATAAAAACTAAAGGATAAAGGGAGAATCAGGAGAAATTGCTTAATGGGTATAAGGTTTTATTTTGTAGTCATGGAAACGTTTTAGAACTAGATGTTTATAAGCGTTATGAATTGTTCACTTTTAAATGGTTTAAGTTAGGTGAATTTCACCTCAAATTTTTTTTTAATTCGAAAACCTAACTGATCAAACCCACAGCCAACATCGTTCTCAATGGTGAAAAACTGAAACCATTTCCTCTAAGATCAGGAACAAGACAAGGTTGACCACTCTCACCACTATCATTCAACATAGTTTTGGAAGTTTTAGCCACAGCAATCAGAGAAGAAAAAGAAATAAAAGGAATCCAAATCAGAAAAGAAGAAGTAAAGCTGTCACTGTTTGCAGATGACATGATACTATACATAGAGAATCCTAAAGGTGCTACCAGAAAACTACTAGAGCTAATCAATGAATTGGTAGAGTAGCAGGATACAAAATTAATGCACAGAAACCTCTTGCATTCCTATACACTAATGATGAAAAATCTGAAAGAGAAATTAAGGAATAACTCCCATTTACCACTGCAACAAAAAAAATAAAATACCCAGGAAAAAACCTACCTAAGGAGACAAAAGACCTGTATGCAGAAAACTATAAGACACTGATGAAAGAAATTAAAGATGATACAAACAGATGCAGAGATATACCATGTTCTTGGATTGGAAGAATCAACATTGTGAAAATGACTATACTACCCAAAGCACTCTACAGATTCAATGCAATCCCTAACAAACTAACAATGGCATTTTTCACAGAACTAGAACAAAAAATTGCAGAATTTGTATGGAAACACAAAAGACCCCAAATAGCCAAAGCAATCTTGAGAAACAAAAACAGAGCTGGGGGAATTAGGCTCCCTGACTTCAGACTACACTACAAAGCTACAGTAATCAAGACAGTATGGTATTAGCACAAAAACAGAAATATAGATCAATGGAACAAGAGAGAAAGCCCAGAGATAAACCCATGCACCTATGGTCACCTTATCTTTGATAAGGAGGCAAGAGTATACAATGGAGAAAAGACAGCCTCTTCAATAAGTGGTGCTGGGAAAACTGGACAGGTACATGTAAAAGGATGAAATTAGAACACTTCCTAAAACCATACACAAAAATAAACTCAAAATGGATTAAAGACCTAAATGTAAGGCCAGACACTATAAAACTCTTAGAGGAAAACAGGCAGAACGCTCTGACATAAATCATAGCAAGATCCTTTTTGACCCACCTCCTAGAAAAATGGAAATAAAAATAAACAAATGGGGGCTTCCCTGGTGGCGCAGTGGTTGAGAGTCCGCCTGCTGATGCAGGGGACACGGGTTCGCGCCCCGGTCCGGGAAGATCCCACATGCCGCAGAGCCGCTGGGCCCGTGAGCCATGGCCGCTGAGCCTGCGCGTCCGGAGCCTGTGCTCTGCAACGGGAGAGGCCACACAGTGAGAGGCCCGCGTACCACAAAAACAAAAACAAAAACAAAATAAACAAATGGGACCTAATGAAACGTAAAAGCTTTTGCACAGCAAAGGAAACCACAAACAAGACAAAAAGGCAACCCTCAGAATGGGAGAAAATATTTAAAAACAAAGCAACTGACAAAGGATTAATCTCCAAAAAATATACAAGCAGCTCATGCAGCTCAATATCAAAAAAACAAACAACCTGGACTTCCCTGGTAACACAGTGGTTAAGAATCTGCCTGCCAATGCAGAGGACACAGGTTTGATCCCTGGGCCGGGAAGATCCCACATGCCATGGAGCAACTAAGCCCGTGCACCACAACTACTGAGCCTGTGCTCTAGAGCCCATGAGCCACAACTACTGAGCCCACACGCCACAACTACTGAAGCCCAGGCGCCTAGAGCCCGTGCTCCGCAACAGGAGAAGCCACTGCAAGTGAGAAGCCCGCGCACTGCAACGAAGACGCAACGCAGCCAAATTAATGTAATTAATTAATTAAAAAAAAAAAGAATCCAAAAATGGGCAGAAGACCTAGATAGACATTTCTCCAAAGAAGATATACAGATTGCCAACAAACACATGAAAGGATGCTCAACATCACTAATCATCAGAGAAATGCAAATCAAAACTACAATGAGATATCATCTCACACCAGTCAGAATCATCAAAAAATCTACAAACAATAAATGCTGAAGAGGGTGTAGAGAAAAGGGAACCCTTTTGCACTGTTGGTGGGAATGTAAATTGATACAGCCACTATGGAGAACAGTATGGAGGTTCCTTAAAAAACTAAAAGTAGAACTACCAGATGACCCAGCAATCCCACCTACTGGGCATATACCCTGAGAAAATCATAATTCAAAAAGAGTCATGTACCACAATGTTCATTGCAGCACTATTTACAACAGCCAGGACATGGAAGCAACCTAAGTGTCCATCGACAGATGAATGGATAAAGATATGGCACATATATACAATGGAATATTACTCAGCCATAAAAAGAAATGAAACTGAGTTATTTGTAGTGAGGTGGATGGACCTAGGGTCTGTCATACAGAGTGAAGTAAGTCAGAAAGAGAAAAACATATACCGTATGCTAACACATATATATGGAATCTAAAAAAAAAAAAATAGTTCTGATGAACCTAGGGGCAGGACAGGACACAGACGTAAAGAAGGGACTAGAGGACACGGGGAGTAGGAATGGTAAGCTGGGACGAAGTAGAGAGTAACACTGACATATATACACTACCAAATGTAAAACAGATAGCTAGTGGGAAGCAGCTGCATAGCACAGGGAGATCAGCTCGGTGCTTTGCAACCACCTAGAGAGGTGGGATAAGGAGGGTGGGAGGGAGATGCAAGAGGGAGAGGATATGGGGATATATGTATACATATAGCTGATTCACTTTGTTATACAGCAGAAACTAACACACCATTGTAAAGCAATTGTACTCCAATAAAGATGTTAAAAAAAAAACCTAACTGATGCATTTCTTCTCTTTTATCCTGAAAATATGTTACTTCAAAATATTAGCACTTTGTCTATTGATATTTTGTTCTTAACATAGGACATTCTATATAAAACTGATCTTTTAACATAGTATTTTTAAAGAATTATCAAAATACCACTCTACTTACTTGTATTTTCAGACTTGAGCATTTTAATTTCTTCTGTTTTCAGTTTCAAAGTTTCTTTGAGGACTGCATTTTCACAATTTAGCCTGGAAAAAAGTACCCTCCAAGTAACTAAAACATTAATACTTTGTAGGTGAATGAGAATATTTAATCCCATAATTAGAACACGAAAACTCTAATATAATTTTTCTTACATCAAAACAGTCTAGAATTTATATATGTAATAAAATAAAAATTTAAAGGAGTGTGGTTAGACTTTGAACTTACTCTTAACCCTTCTGTATACTTAGCTGAGAAAGTATGAGAACCAGAAATACCTCTAAGTCATCTATTTTGAACATTCATTCTCTTTACTAAAGTTTCAATCAAGTTAATTACCATTTGAACACCAACTACATGCTTAGGTCACCTTCCAAAATTTGCATAAAAAGATACATAGGGAGGTACAAACTTCCAGTTGTAAAATAAATAAGTCCTGGGGATGCAAGGTACAGCATGAAGCCTGTAGCTAACAATTATTGTACAGTATTTGAAAGCTCCTAAGAGAGTAGACCTTAAAAGTTCTCAACATAAGAAAAAAACTGTAATGATGTACGTCAATGAATATTAACTAGATTTATTGTGATGATCATTTTGCAACATATACAAATATCAAATCATTATATTGTACATCTGAAACTAATACACTGTTATATGTCAATCATACCTCAATTTAAGAAAAAGATACATAGGGAGCTTTATCTATTGAATGAAAATTGGAATTACTTACAAGAGTTCCTAAATTGCCCACCATCGGGACTTCCCTGGTGGTGCAGTGGTTAAGAATCCGCCTGCCAATGCAGGGGACATGGGTTCGAGCCCTGGTCCGGGAAGATCTCACATGCCGCAGAGCAACTAAGCCCACAAGCCACAGCTACTGAGTCCACGTGCCACAACTACTGAAGCCCGCACACCTAGAGCCCATGCTCCGCAACAAGAAAAGCCACTGCAGTGAGAAGCCCATGCACCACAACGAATAGTCCCCACTCTCAGCAACTAGAGAAGGCCTGCACGCAGCAATGAAGACCCAACACAGCCAAAAATAAGTAAATAAATAAATTTATAAAGGGAAAAAAAAGGTGCTTTATTCCTCAAGGGCTATAGACATTGCTTGAGAAACTGATTTCAGGTTTTATTAATTTGTAGGTAATTCATGGAAAGGGAACGTCTTAGATTTACATTTTTTGTTTTTTAGATATAACTGACATATTACATTAGTTCAGGTGTACAGCACAATGACTCAACACCTGTACATATCACAAAATGTTCACCACAATACAGTCAACATGCGTCACATACATGGATACAGAATTTTTTTTTTATGATGTGAACCATATTTCACTTTTAATTGAGAAACTTTAACTTCGTGACCACCGTTTTAATGATACGAGGCCTGTCCCAAGCACAGCATGTAATATTCCCTAGGAATATCACGTCTTGATAGGTATTTTATTTAAAGTTATAAATTAGACCAGATGATCTGGTGACCGTTTTTAATTACAATTCAGGCTAAATTTAATTCAGGCTAAAAACAAAACTGTAAACAAATATGGAACTCTAGTTAATGGGTTTGATTTTACAATGGTATGTATTAGCAATTCTAAAGTTACTTTCTGTACAGTCTATGATGGAACAAATAAGTAAACATACAGGGTAACTGGAGCCAGGTGTCTCCTTGTGGGACTTACAAATGCAGAGAGGGGCAAGGCTAAGATGAACCCTGTGGTGGTGGTCTGCAATTGGAGATATGAGTATGATCTCATTGATATGTGACAGATACATACATACATAAATGATAAAGAGACAGGTAGATAGATGATAAATCGATGACACAGAAAGACAGATAGATAGATGTATATATATGTGTGTCTGCATCTGTGTATTTTCCAGCTCTGTCCTCTGAGAGGAACTTCACGCAGTGAATCCTCAGTAGTAATGAGCACACCTAGCACACTCAGATCTTGATTTCTAAACACCATTCCCCATTAAAAGGAACTGCTGCTCCTTGAAGAGATACCTAATATTGTAGGCATACTGGCCTAGAATATCTTGTACCAGGAAGCAAGAAAGTGCTCAAAGAAAAATAAACGTCAAAAAGTCACAGGAACACCTGTGCCTGATGGGGCTCCCACTGACCGAAGTTGGAAAATTTTAAGCATCAAAAGAAATTATGGTAGTAATAGCTTTTAACCCACTGAATAATGCAAGAATCCTTGAATCCGTATTGGTATAAACAAACGAGAAGGAAAAACTCTTTTTTGCAGTAAAATGCCAACATACAAATGTAGAAGGAAGAAGGGAATTAGAAAATTACCATTTGGCAACATTGTAGTAATAATTGCTTCAGGTAGAATATCAGTGGATACAAAAACGAGTGGGTGAAAAGTCTGCTGAGTCACAGTATAGTTACATAACTTTCAAGTATCTCTCCACAAGATGCTTATTAATTACAAGGGGAAAAACAGTGACTTAATAGTGGAGAATGAGGGCAGACGCCATACCTTAACCGAGTGATCAAGATTCACATCCTAGGAATAGGACAAATCAGCACCACATGCCTCCTGATGTGATGGACTAAGAATACATTGCTTCAGTGGTAATACTGCCCAAGATGCACAACCCAATTCAAGCCAGAAGCATCAGATACCCTCATTGTAGGATATTCTATAAAATAATGGGCCTGTCCGCCTCAAAATAATGTAAAGGTTATAAAAGATAAACACTGAAGAACTGTTTCAGATTAAAGGAGACTAAAATTTAGACATGACAACCAAATGCAACATGTGGTTCTGGACTGGTCCTGAACAGGGGAAATTGTTTTTTCTCTTTTGCTCTAAGAACATTATTAAGATAGTTGGTAATATAAAGAATAATATAACATTATTAAGATAATTGGTAATATAGCTGGCACATTAAATAATAGTATTGGGTTAAGGTCTTGATTTTTATAACTATATTATGTTATAAACGAGAACGTCCCTTTTAAAAAAAAATACAAACTGAAGTATTTAGAGTAACGGGACCCTATATATGCACAATGGTTCAGAAAATATTACCTCTATATTTATGTATTTAACTACAAAGAGAGCGAAAGAAAGGAAAAAAGAATGATAAAGTAAATGTGATAAAGAGTTAAAATTTGGAGAATCTCGGTGAAAGATATATAGGAGTTGTTCTATTCTTACAACTGTTCTTCAATTATCTCAAATTAAGAGTTAAGAAGTAATAAATTTTAAAATTAGGTACTAAAGCCATCTATAACCCCAGATACCAAATCAATTTCTCAGTGATTAAATTATAGCATATTCATAAGGTCAAAGCTATTAAATAAATTCACACTAATACAAGAGTTGCTCAAAAGACTGAAAAAACAGTGCAAGGCTAAAATAACTTGGGAAACATGGCTCTTAAACTGTATTTTAATATACAGTTTATACTAGTTTTTAAAGAAAGAAAATTAACAGTAACAGTAAAATATGGAACTGGTAAGTGGGTAAGCAATATGAATCTTATTTTATTTTATTTTTTTTTGGCTGTGCCACGTGGCTTGCAGTATCTTAGTTCCCCGACCAGGGATTAAACCCAGGCCATGGCAATGAAAGCACCAAGTCCTAACCACTGGACAACCAGGGAATTCCCTGAATTTTATACTTAGTGTGCTCAAAAAAGAAGAAAGCCTAAGCTACATTTGAATTATACACAGTTTAAAAATTTCCAAAGAAAAATTATGGAATAATAATATACAAACCTGTCATATCTTTGGATCCAAGATTCCTCTATATTTTTAAATCTATTGCGATCAAATTCTATTTCCCACTGCAAGGCATTTATTTCCTATAGAATAAAATAGCACTTTCAAGGAAATTACTACAAATAAATCATTTCATGACTTTTAAATATCTGAAATAAATCATTTTGTCACTTCACAGAAATAGGTTAAAGACAAAAAACTAATTACTGCTCAAAAAGAGTCTATAATGTTTATAAACACATATGACATGCCTCTTTAGCACTCAAAAAGCTTTGCTGAAGCTTACTTATTATAGGGAACATTTCAAATTTGTTGCCCTGAACCTAGATTTCTCATTGTCCCCAACCCATGCAGACCCCAACATATACTCCTGGAAGTCTGAGCCCAGGACACTCCCACCAAGGGAGAGTAAAACAGGAATAGGAAGATGACCATCTAGGGTGATTCTTAACTACCTTTTTAGTGAAGATGAGATGATCAGAAAGAGGCAGGCTCTGCAGGGCAAGCAGGAGAAGAAAAATAGGAAAAGAAGAAAAACAGGAAGTGTCGATTTGGCAGGCTTAGCCCATGTGACAATCTGTTTTGGATTATAAGCTCCAAAAGGGAAGCGACTGTATGAAGTTCAAGTACACCTAGCAGAGGGTATGCACAAATGACATATCCACTGGTACGGTGATTTTTAAGGGAATTCTATTTGAAAGCTTATTGAATTGAACAAGTCTACACTATACGCTATATGTGGTCAAATACCTTCTCCAAGGATCTCTTTTGTTCCACAGTTTTTTGAAGCACTGCCTGGGTATGACTTGTGGCTTTGCCAAATATTGCCTAAGAAAAATAAAGATTGTAACAGTATAAATTAAATTTCCAATCACCCTTATATGCAAGGTGAAGTTCACATTTTTATTTTAAGACAGTAGAAAAGTACCTTGAGATGAGATTCCCACAGAGACCTTTTGTATAGAGTTTGATAGTTCAAAAGTCAGAAGATCTTGGTTTGGTTCTTTCCCAATGAACGTGAGAATGAATGAATGGATTTCGCACACAAGGACATGTACATGAACATTCATAGCAGCATTATTCATAATAGCCCAAAATACCTATCAACTGGTAAATGGATAAACGAAATGTGGCATATCTATATAATGGAATATTATCTGGCAATAAAAAAGGAAGAAAGCACTGACACATGCTACAACATGCATGAACCTTCAAAATACGCTAACTATAAGAATCAAGAGGCAAAAGAATCTACACATATACTGTATGGTTCTATTTATGAAATAGAAAAGGCAAAGCTATAAAGCAGAAAGTAGATTAGTGGTGGCTGGGGATGGGAATGGGAATAACTGCTAATGGGTAAGAGGTTCCTTTTTTGGGGTGATGGAAATGTTCTAAATTAAGTTGTGATGATAGTTACACAATTCTAAGTTTAGTAAAAATAAATTGCTTAAAACAAGTGAAATTCATGACGTTAAGTTATATCTTAATAAAGCTGTTTTAAAAATCCATAGCTCAAAAAAACACAATTATATTAAACACTGATGCTTTTATTTTAAAAGCTATAACCAGGGAGTTCCCTGGTGGTCTAGTGTTCAGGATTCGGCACTTTTACTGCCATGGCCCGGGTTCAATCCCTGGTTGGGGAACTGAGATCCGGCAAGCCGTGCAGCGCGGCCAACAATATAAAAATAAAATTAAATTAAAAAATAAAAGATAAAACCATACTACCTATCATTGGAATGTGTACCTGATGAAAGTGTAAAAGTAACTTCTTACATTGCTTTGAAGAATTCTCAATGCTTCCTCTTTACCTTCAAGATGTCTTTGAGATGCCTCAAGTTCAGTTTTCAAAATTTCTACCTCCTGAGGAGAAAAATACAATTAGTCTTCCTATCTGTGAGATATGCAACCCCAAATGATCAATTTAGACAGTCTACATTTAAGTTCAACATTCACTTTGACTCAAAGTGCTCTGACCTTACAAAATAAGTTTGGAAATTCCTCCAGGCTTTATAAGTGGACCAGACATGCTGAAACTGAGATGCTTGCTGTCAGGTGCCAGTTATGACTAAAAGCCCAAATCTTTTGCTTTTACCCATCTAGGCCACACACACAGTTAATAATTTGGAGGAAAAGCTTTAGACCACATAAAATAAGAACATGATCAGCTACACAGGCTACAGTAGCTATTATAGGTAGAACCGTGCCCCCCATCCCAAAAGATATGCTCAAGTCCTAACCCCTGGTACCATAAATTCGACCTTATTTGGAAATAGGGTCTTTGCAGATGTAATTAATGTCATACTAGATTACAGTAGGCCTCAATCCAATGACTGGTGTGACGCAAGCCAAAGGTTGTTGGCGGCAACCGCCAGAAGCTAGGAGGTGGTAAAGGATTCTCCTCTAGACCCTTCAGAGGGAACGTGGCCCACATCTTGATTTCAGACCTCTAGCCGCCATAGCTGAGAGAGAATTGATCTGCTCTTTTTTTTCTTTTTGCAGTACGCGGGCCTCTCACTGTTGTGGCCTCTCCCGTTGCAGAGCAGAGGCTCCGGTTGCGCAGGCTCAGCGGCCATGGCTCACAGGCCCAGCCGCTCCGCGGCATGTGGGATCTTCCCGGACCGGGGCACGAACCCGTGTCCCCTGCATCGGCAGGCGGACTCTCAACCACTGCGCCACCAGGGAAGCCGCGATCTGCTCTTTTAAGACACCAGTTTGTCAGGGCAGCCCTAGGAAACCAGTAGAGTAGCGGTCACCAGAAGAGATACAAAGGCACAGTAAGGGAGTTCCCTGGCGGTCCAGCAGTTAAGACCCCATGTGTCCACTGCAGGGGGCCTGAGGTTCGACCTCTGGTCGGGAAACTAACATCCCACATGCTACGGCCAAAACAAAACCCCCAAAAACAAACAAAAAAACCAAATGCACACTAAGACGGGCTTTCTGTTCCTGAAAGGACAAGCACCCTCACAGAAACTCCAACTCCCAGCAAGATGGATGGTCTCCTCAGACCCCCTGGGGTACTTTCTAGTCCTCTGACTTCAAAGAAGTTCAATTAAGTCAGGTTATTTCAAGTCACACATACTGGGAAGACAGATGGAAGGGAGTGATTATTTTCTCCAGGAGGAGATTAGCGAAATAAGTTGGAAAGGAGAACAGGAGGGCATGTTTATACGAACAGCCTTTCGGAGAGATGAGGCGACGAAGCCACTGAGATGCGGAGGCCAGCTGGAAGCTATGAGCTTGACAGTGTGGCCCGAGAATCTCTGGAAAGCCAACAGTTGACTTCCATACCATGTTAGTAATACTTACACAAAATATCTATCAGTGGACTTTATTCACATGAGAATTTGTATGTTAGCCAGAGGACCTACCTCTAAAGTTTCCTGAAGACGTTGCCTTAATTCCACATTTGACAACTCTGAATCAGAATCTACTAGAGGGAAAAAAAAATTAAATATTTTCTTTAGCTAGTTAAATACGGGACATTTGTTTACAAAATATCAAATACAGCCTTTCCCTAAACTGAAACGAGAAAATAACTGTAATAAACCAAATGACGATAAAAACAGCTTAGAACATTCCACAAATGAAAAGACACATACTTTTGAATCGAAAGACTCTTAAAAAAAAGGACTCTAAAATAACACTGTTGTTAATGAATTGGTGACTTACTATATCCAAACACAGTATTAATGAATGTTGGTGAGTAAAGTAAATAAATCTTGGTGTTTGGCTTAAGCCTGATCAATATCGTGATATGAATATCTAAGAAATAACCTGAATTTAATTTCTTTCCAAGGAGAATCACTAGAAGTCTCCAGTAACTTCAATTATTCTCTCCTTAATGGGATCGATCAACTGAGACATTAATCTGGGCTTCCCAGGAACTTCATTTACATTGCAGTTTCACTGGCAATAGAAAAACATTGAAGTGATAAATTATAGCAAGAGAACAGGAAGTAAAAAGAAGCAAAATAATTTAGAAAGAATATTTTGAAGGACATTAAAAATTTCTCAAAACAATTCTTTTCTTTGCTATTCTGAACTTTCATCAACATGACAGTAACCAAGGGAAAACCTAAGTCATGTTTTTACTCTGATAATTCAGGGTTCCAATGAGGGACAAAAGTGACATTGCGGAACTTCCCTGGCGGTCCAGTGCAGGGGGCACGGGTTCGATCCCTGGTTGGGGAACTAAGATCCTGCATGCCACGTGGTGCGGCCAGAAATAAAAAAATAAATTAAATTTTTTAAAAAGTAACACTGGGTTGACAATGACAAGTTCTATTCTATTAACGCCTGTGGTAGGCAGAATAATGGCCCCCAAAGATGTCCACATCTTAATCCCAGAACCTGTGAATACCTAGCGAAAAGGATTTTGCAGGTGTGATTAAATACTTGGAGATAGAAGATTATTCTGGATTACCCAGGTCCTTATAAATGAAAGAAGGAGGCAGGGGAGTCAGTATCAGCATGAGGCAGCGGGAGAAGTGGCTGTGAAGACGGAGGAAGGGTACCACGGCCAGGGAAGGCAGCCTCTAGAAGGTGGAAAAGACAAGGGGGCGGGTTCTCCCCTAGAGCCTCCAGAAGGGAGGCAGCCATGCCAACACCGTGATTTTAGTCCAGTGAAACCTGTTTTGGATTTTTGACCTACAGAACTGTAAGAGAATAAAATTTATGTTGTTTTAAACCATTAAATTTCTGGTAATTCGGAAACTGCCTATTTGCAAGAGGAAACTAACACAATATTCTCACCTAGGATCAAGTCAACTTTGATAAAAAGACAAAAGTTGATAACTCAAAAAATATAGGAGCTCATACCATTACTATTACTTCTTGTTTATATCCCAGTAGTTTCCTCACATTTTTGTAAAGGCATCTTAGCATAATGTTCAATTTTCAACATCTTGCTTGCAAAACAGTACCCATCCTCTATGCATGATAAGGACTTGGAAGAAGAATATATAAATAATCCCATCCTAATTTCAAGAAGGATTTTGAAGGACAGAGATCGATCCCCAGCTGCACCATGTTTTCGTAAATCTGAAATGTTTCTTAAATTATTTTCATGTTGTTCTAATTGTGTTTGTTCCACTTTGGTGGGGAAGTTTTACAATGTGGATTACAAAAGATTCAGCCACACCAGAGCTGTACCTCAGTGCAGGCTGGGACTCATCCACCAGTTCCGGGTCACTTCACAGTTGTAACATTCTATCACAATATGATTCTGAATTTTATTCTCTCCTTAGCGTACAGCACAATTTATTTTTACTTATGATAAATTAATTTTGTTTTGAGAATTTTATGACATCCCTAAAACAACCTGAAGCCTGTGTGTTCTGCCTGTAACACTCCTTCCCCAGATGAGCATCAGGCTTGCAGTGCTCCAATGTGACCTCTCTTTTTGTGGTATGCGGGCCTCTCACTGTTGTGGCCTCTCCCATTGCGGAGCACAGGCTCCAGGCGCGCAGGCTCAGCGGCTATGGCTCACGGGCCCAGCCGCTCCGCGGCATGTGGGAATCTTCCCGGACCGGAGCACGAACCCGCATCCCCTGCATTGGCAGGGGAGCTCTCAACCACTGCGCCCAATGTCACCTCTCTTGACCTGTGCCTCAAACAGCAGCGCCCTGGCCCCTCCACTCACTCACTGTCTTTTCACGTACCACTGCCTGATGTTACATAGCTGTTGATTTGCAGGTTTATTTTCTGTCTGCTCTACCAGAATGTGAACTCCATGACATTAGGGCCTTTGACTATTTTATTTAGTGATGTTATTCCCAGAGTCTGGTACTGTGCTGGGCACCTAACAGGTACCCAATAAATGTTTGTTGAATAAGACAAAAAAAGAACAAATGAAGTATACCACTACTTCACAAGAAAAGCAAGGTAAGTAATTACTTATTGATATAATTAACATATATGTATTGATGCAGAATAATTACTGTACTTCACAATTTGTATAATACGTGGAGACAGAAACATCAATCACTTTTACCATCACCAATCAACCTCTAGAGGTGAATGAAGATAAATTTCTAAAATCCACGATGGTGACCCATCTTCATGTGTTGGGAGGCGGAGAGCATTGGTAAAATCCACAGGGCAGAAAAGAGAAGGAGAAAGAGGATGCTGGGCATTCTTACCAGTGCTACTTTGTCGGCCGTGATAGGGAATTTGGGGTCCTTCCGGGTATGTGTCATGCAAGCTCTTATGCTTGGAATACTGAAAAACGGCACTGTTTCTTTCTTCCCCATTTCTTGAAAACGGGGGAGGACTGAAGGCCTTTCCATCTGATCTTTTTCTAGATGTAAATAAATGTGAAACCTGCACTTCGTAAATGCCGCCGGGCCTTCTTCTGAGGCCATACCCTAAATCGCCTTCTGCCATGTCATCGTCCTCTGCTTCCCAGGCCTGCCCCTCTGCCTCACTCGGCGGCCTCGCCTCCCTGCTCATCAGCCACGTGCCTTCTTTACCGTAGGGATAAACACGTTATCTGCAGTTAAGAGAAAGCAGTAGTTAAAAAGCCGTCAGTATAATCCAGGTTGGGTTTGCCAGGGAAGAAAAGTTCCTTCCTGTATTTTGCAGGCACAGCCAGCAATGCACAAGCACACAGATGCCCCTTGCAATCCAACTGAAGCAGTTTGACATTTCAGGACTTTTCGGGTAAGAAAAGATCTGACTCCTTATTTCCAAGGAAACAGGAAAGACTTTTACTGAATCCAATAATCTACTGATCAGGATAAAGCAGATCAGGCTTTGCCAAGGAAAAAGAACGCCCCTGACAAACAAGCTTACAAAGGAAAGGGATCAGTTTTCACAAGCCGAAGGGCTGTATGAAATTCAGAAGAGTCCCTGAAAACCCAGCTTCCAATGACTAAGACCATCTTGCCTCTGTTCCTCACAACGCTTTATCTACTTCAGGTGCTCAGGGCCCTTACGCTCTCTCCTACGGCTCTACTTGGTTCATTTTCTATTTCTGTGCAGATACGATTAGGAGAGGTTTTGTCGGGACAGTGACAGATGGAGGGAAGAAGGTCCCCCCCATCGTCCCTCTCTTTCTCTAACCATGCCACACCTGTGTTCAAAACCCTCCAGTGTTTCTCAGCACAGAGTAAAAGTCAAAGCCCTTCCAATGGCGAGGGGCCCCAAGCTCACCTCTGCCCCGTACCCTCACCCTGGCCTCCCCAGCCTCCCTGGTATTACTGACCAAGCCAGGCATTCCTGCCCCAGAGCTTCGAGTTCCCTCTGCCTGGAACATTCTTCCCCCAGCCAGATGCACAGCTGGTTCCTCACCTCCTTGGGTCTTTCCTGCAGCGTCACCTTTTCAGCGTGGCCTTTCCTGACACCCCACCTAAAACTGCCAACTCCTCTTCACTATCCCACTTCTCTGCTTGACTTTTCTTCTTGGCATTTATGACCTTCTAACATACCCCTCTATATTTTACTCATTTTTCAAAGCACACCATTCAAAGGGGGAAAGCAGTACACTTGGGAGCCTAGGGAAGCAGAAGGTGGCTCTGGCCTGCCTGTTACGCTTCTCAAAAGGTAGTGCGACCTGGACATTTCCTCTACCAGAGCCCAAACCCACTCCCAAGGGCCCGAAGTGGAATGCAAGCTCCACAGGGTAGAGATTTTGGTCTGTTTGGATCACAATGCATGCCCAGTGCCTACACAGTTATCTAAGACGTGATCAGTGCGCAACAGTACTTTTAAATAAGTGGAGAAAGGGAGAAAGGAATAAACAAACAAACTGAGGGACTTCCCTGGCGGTCCAGTGGTTAAGACTCTGTGCTTCCACTGCAAAGGGCGCAGGTTTGATTCCTGGTAGGGGAACTAAGATCCTGCATGCCTCGAAGTGCAGCCAAAATAAATAGATAGATAGGTAGATAAATCAATTAATTAAATAAATAAAACCAATAAACTGAAATACTTGCCTGGGGTGAAAAACAAAACAGCTACCTCTGAAAGGCTCCACACCGGATAACCTGGGGCTAACTCTGGATAAAAATGCCCTACAGAGGGCTTCCCTGGTGGCGCAGTGGTTGAGAGTCCCCCTGCCGATGCAGGGGACACAGGTTCTTGCCCCAGTCCGGGAAGATCCCACATGCCGCGGAACGGCTGGACCCGTGAGCCATGGCCGCTGAGCCTGCGCGTCTGGAGGCTGTGCTCCGCAACGGGAGAGGCCACAACAGTGAGAGGCCCGCGTACCGCAAAAAAAAAAAATAAAATAAAAGCCCTACAGAGAAATGCCCATCACTGAGCAACCCCCCCACCCTGTGTGGAGCCCACT
Source organism: Pseudorca crassidens (assembly GCF_039906515.1). Taxonomy (NCBI): domain Eukaryota; kingdom Metazoa; phylum Chordata; class Mammalia; order Artiodactyla; family Delphinidae; genus Pseudorca; species Pseudorca crassidens. The sequence continues at coordinate 55,697,605 of NC_090298.1, forward strand.
GTGGGCACCTACCTGGTGACAGTGTCCACCTGTTGGCTGCAGAGCACCGGAAATGCTCAGCCTTGTCCCTCCAGTACAAGGGCAGTGAAGAGGGACTTTCACCACCAGCCATTTCAAAACAGCTGCTTTGCTGAAGGTATTTAGAAATATTTCATCCTTTTCTCAAGACTCATTTTTTTTTTTTAAAAAAAAAGGAAAATAAACACATCTGAAATCCTTTCTAAATATCCTGCTGTTTAAGTAATTGCTTACCAGGACATTCAAAAATAATTAAATCTCAGTCTTGTATTTTTGCTTAAGTCTCTCTCTTAGTCTCCCACTTTTAAAACCACACAAAGATGCCAAATAAATCTATCATGTTTGAAGGGGTTTCTGTTATTTTTAGGGTCAAGGTACCATACACTTTCAATGTTTAAAAACAAAGGCCCTTAAAAAATTAAAAAACAGGGGCTTCCTTGGTGGCGCAGTGGTTGAGAGTCCCCCTGCCGATGCAGGGGACACCAGTTCGTGCCCCGGTCCGGGAGGATCCCACATGCCGCAGAGCGGCTGGGCCCGTGAGCCATGGCCACTGAGCCTGCGCGTCCGGAGCCTGTGCTCCGCAACAGGAGAGGCCACAGCAGTGAGAGGCCTGCGTACCAGTAAAAAAAATATATATATATACCAAAAAAAAAAAAAAATTAAAAAACAAAACAAAACAAACAAAGGCCCTTAAAAATTTTAGAGAGATACATTATAAAAGAAGATACTTGGAGAGTTCCCCAGTGGCCTAGTGGTTAGGATTCCAGACTTTCACTGCCGGTGCCCGGGTTCAATCCCTGGTCGGGGAACTGAGATCCAGCCATAAAGCACAGCCAAAAAAAAAGGAAGAAGAAGATACATAGATGGAAAGAGGCTCGATATCATTCATCAAGGAATTATAGATTACAATTACAAAAAACTACAATGAGATTCCACCACGTACCACTGTCAATTCCAGGTGTTGCCAAGGATGTGGACACCCAAATACACTGATGGCAGGAGTATAAGATGGTACAACCACTGTGAAAAAGTTTGACAGTTTCTTTCAAACAAGTGACCCAACAACTGCATTCTTAAGCTTTACCCATGAGAAATGAAAACATGTGTTCATACAAAGATGTGTGCATGAATGTTCGGAGTATTATTCAAATTAGCCAAAAAACTGAAAACAATCCAAATGTCCATCAACAAGAAAATGGACAAATTGTGGTAGTCCACACACAGAATATATTCAGTAATAAATAATACATTTCTGATATATGCAATAATGTGGATGAATCTTACATTATGCTAACAGAAGAACCATGTATTGTATGAAATCCAGGCAAAACAACAGATCAATGGTTACCTGGGGTGGGAAGGTTGGCTTCAAAGGGCATGAGGGAACTTTTCTGGGGTGATGAAAAAGTCTTGTATGTTGACTGGAATGATGGTCTGTCAAAACTCATTAAACCATATACTTACAATGGTACATTTTATTATATGTAAATTATACCTCAATAATATATTAAAATGTATTTTTAAAAACAGAAAAAAAATGAGACCTTTTAACTAGATTAGGGGAAAAGACGACAAGTGTGTTAATCAGCTGTGTCCTCCTAGAAAAGAAAATGATTAAACTGGATGCCTTAAATTGGCAACAACTTGGGCTTCCCTGGCGGCGCAGTGGTTGGGAATCCGCTTGCCAATGCAGGGGACACAGGTTCAAGTCCTGATCTGGGAAGATCCCACATGCTGCGGAGCAACTAAGCCCGGATGCCACAACTACTGAGCCTGTGTTCTAGAGCCCGCGAGCCACAACTACTGAGCCCACACGCCTAGAGCCCGTGCTCCGCAACAAGAGAAGCCACCGCAATGAGAAGCCCGTGCACTGCAACCAAGAGCAGCCCCACTCACCACAACTAGAGAAAGCCCAAGTGCAACAAGGAAGACCCAACATGGCCAAAAATAAATAATAGATTAATTAATTAATTTTAAAAATTGGCAACAACTTTTAAGCCATGATCTAATAACAGCTAGCACTTGTTGCTTGCTTTCTGTGTGCGAGGCACTATTCTAAGTGCTCTACTTAGATTATTCTATTTAATCTTCACAAACACTTTACAAGACAATACTATTGTTAAGTCTAGACAATTACACTGAAGTACAGAGAGGTTAAATAACATAGCTAAAAAGAGAGAGAGCCAGATTCTGAATCCAGACCCCTCACGTCAGAGATACTGTTAGACTCTTAGCCACTGCTTTCTATCTTTCAGAGAACTTCAATGAGATTAACATCAGAGTAAACCAAGTTTCTATTATTTATGATATCAAGTAAAACTGAGAGTAAAAGTCTAAAATAGCTAGTTTGGCAACACTCAACAAAGTATATTGGACCCATTTTTTCCCAAAATTTTTATGAAATCATCTTGGTTCCTCTACAAGTTTATTTCCTAAATAAGTTTGTCTAGGGACTTCCCTGGTGGTCCAGTGGGTAGGACTCTGTGCTCCCAATACAGGGGGCCTGGGTTCGATCCCTGGTCGGGGAACTAGATCCCGCACATATGCTGCAACTAAGAGTTCGCATGCTGCAACTAAGAAGTCTGCATGCTGCAACTAAGAAGCCCTCATGCCACAAGAAGATCCCACATGTTGCAACTAAGACCCGGCGCAGCCAAAATAAATAAATAAATAAATAAATAAATAAATTTTTAAAAATGTTTGTCTATTTTTATTTGTCAAGGTTGATAGGATATTACTTACTGAATCAAAGACTAATCCCTAAGAGGCTGTATTTTACCTCTAGTGCAGCCTCCTGCCTCTGTTAAGAAGGGCGTGGTCAGGGTCTGGTAGCCAACAGTGAAGAAAACAGAATTGGTCAACGCAAAGGAAAAAAGCAATAAGAGGAAAGAGTAAGCAATCACAGGATCAGCTAAGAATATTTTTCAATGTGCCACATATATTCAGGTGTCACAGGTACACCTTCCTACTGTTCAGAGTTGAACAAAATGAGCTTTCACATGGTCTAATGCTCTAGTGTTTTTTAAAATGTAACTTTGGGAATTGTTGGCTGTGTACTCTCCCACTGTTATATACTAATTATATAGTAATATTAATATGTAATGCAGTCGGGACTTCCCTGGTGGTCCAGTGGTTAAGACGTGACTTTTGGAACACATTTCTTCTAAGAAAGGGGAAAAAAGTTGAAGTTACTAACATTCCATTCAACCAGTTTTGGGGTTTTTTGTTTTTTTTTGCGGTACACGGGTCCCTCACTGTTGTGGCCTCTCCTGTTGCGGAGCACAGGCTCCGGACCCGCAGGCTCAGCGGCCATGGCTCACAGGCCCAGCCGCTCCGCAGCATATGGGATCTTCCTGGACCGGGGCGCGAACCCATGCCCCCTGCATCGGCAGGCAGACTCTCAACCACTGCGCCACCACGGAAGCCCCATTCAACCAGCTTTAAATGCATTCAAGGCTGACAACCAAGGAGGCAGCAGGATGTGTGACAGAGAAGGGCCCTGACCCAGAAGGCCTGGGTTCAAATCTCACACCACCACGTGCTGCTCTGTGATCCTGGACAAGTCATTTAATCCCTCAGAGCCTATTTTAGGATTTCCAAAATGGCTTTAAGCATAACTACTTTATAGGGGTATTTTGGACACTATCAATATATTTGAAATCAATGTTCATTAATATGAATTTGAGTATTAGTTTCTTCATTTGTCAAGTCAGGGGACTGGATAAGATTCTTCTGTTCTTTAGACCTCTAAAATTCTGGCTCTATAGCAGCATCTTCCAAAGTGTGCCCCATGGAACCCTGGCTCTATGGACTATTAGGTGTTGCTAGAAATAAAAAGGTCCTTTTGGTCTTATTATGGGTGTCTTCTTATGCCAGCCCAAGCATATATGACTTGCCCAAAATTACACAGGCAGTGGCAGGGCCAGAACTAGAATCCATATCCCTGGCTCCTGGCCCACTTGGGAATGGCGACTGAATGAACAGACTACAGACCGTGAGCACACAATCTTCTACTCTTCCATTAAAACAACTCTGAAAGTGACGTGTATCTTCCTAATTGCTAAATCTAAGATCTAGCCTCATTCCTCAGGCTCCTGCGCTTCTGCAGAAGCTGTGATGCTACTGACTCACCATGTCCAAGTCCTCCGGCCCACCTTCGTTCCTCAACCCCACAGGGATCCCTGACTGGCTCCTACCTGCCCACTCAGACTCCTTTGCCTCTTCCTGTCCCTTCTGTATATGTTTGGCTTCCACTCCTGAAAACTCTTAAAATACACATCCCCAGCTTGATATCCTGCCAGCATTTCAAACACAGCTTGTTCAAAAACAAATGCATTACCCTCCCCACTGCCACCCCAGGTCTCCTGCTGAGCCCTCTGTTTCTGCAAACCCATCAGTCACGCTCCAAAACATCCAGGGCCAAAACTTTGGGATTTGGGGTTTTTTCCTTTTTCTTCTTTTCAGTGCCTTCAGTTGCCAAGTCCTCTAGGTCCACAAAATCTCCCCAAACCATGTCCTTCTTTGCATATCAACTTCACAGCCCCGGATGAACTTCTTTTACTTCTCCTGGGCTAAACCAATACTTCCCTAACTGATCTACTCCAAGCCATTGCTGCCAACTCAGTCATCTGCGAGCACAGATCCAATGATGCCCCTCTCCTGCCCAAAAACATTGCATAGCTCCCATGGTATATATGATTAAAGTAGGTGTCACCTTGTTTTCCACAACGTAACCAGTTTTCACTTCCTGTGCCATCTGCCAGTATTCCCTGGGCATGCTCTGTGCTTCCGTGGAAGAGGGATTGTACCTGCTCCCAGGCCCCCTCAGCCTGGTCTCGTTAAAGCCTCTGCTGGAGCCATTCTCCACCCAGAATGCTTTCTCCTCTCAGGCCCTCCTCAGTTCATGACAGCCACTCCCTCCAGTAGCCCTCCTGACTCCCCTGGGCCAGATGTGCTTTCTTCTACCTCTGAGCCCTCCTAGCTCTGCGTTGTATCCTTCTAACAGTCCGTATTTCCTACCTGACTTGCTTTTTTATCACACACGGCCCTACTACTGTAGGGAATGAGTGTCTCTCATTTACTTGCGCATAACAGGTGTTCCAGAGACACTTAATGGATGGAATTGAAAAAGAAAACAGATTCCTGCCCGGAAAACTTGAACTAGAAGCATCCACACCCACTAGCCAGACAACTACTTCCTTAGCAAACAAGTTGATCAAACAGACACGTAATTCCTGTCAGGCTTGGCAAAAAAGGAACTGACTTCAGCCCTTTCTGTAAACAGTGATCTGCAGCATACCGCTGTAGGATTTTGTTTAAATTTTAATGTTAAAATAATTTTAGATTTACAGTAAGTTGCAAAGATAGTACAGTGAGCTCCTGTATGCTCTCTACCCAAATTCCTCTAATGCAATATTAGAGTACATTTATCAAAAATAAGAAATTAACATTGATACACGCACTTACCAAATACTTTATCAGGATTTCCCCAGTTTCTCTACTGATGTCCTTTTTCTGTTCTAGGATCCAATCCAGGATACCACATTGCATTTACTGCGCTGTAGTTTTAAGGCTCATAATTAGCAGAAAAATATAGAAAAAATAATAATAAAGGAGGAGATGAGAGAGGTAGAAAGAGTCTTTCAAAATCTATTCCTTATTTCTACAATATAAGATGAGGACATTCAACTAGCAAGAGCGTTAGAAGGAGCCAGTTTACCAGCTTGTACATAACCTGCGGAGCTTCTCGAATTTGCGCAGCCCCGCCCGGGGGTCTGGCCCCGGACCCTCTCCACTGTCCTTGGCGGGTGAGGAACCGAGAGCAGGTCTAAGTGAGCTGGACCCCGGCCGCCTCGCGCCGCCCCCGTCCCTCCGCCCCCTGAGCGCGCTCACCTGAGGCCGAGACTCCACGCTGCGCTGGCCGCCGTCCCTCCAGCCACGTGACCGCGCTGCGCGGCCCCCACCGGAAAAGCGGGCGTGGCGGCCGGGGGCCCGACACCGCCCCCTGGCTCTGCGCCAGAGCCGGAGTTCACACGGTTAGGGGACGACGCAGGTAGCTCTGTCCGACTTAGACCCCGGTAACGTGACCAGCTGTGCGCAACCGAGTTTTAAATAATAGCTCGAGACCTAGAAAAACAGGGCGAGGCAGTGCGTGCGTCAGTGAAGGTAAAATTAGCTGGTTCAAATATTAAGCGTCTAGGAATCGAGTAAGAGAAAGATGGAGCTGAGCTGGAGCGGCGGCTCTTGAAAAGCAGGCTTTCAGAGCTAAGGAATGAGGGGGCCTTGTCGGCCAGAGGAGCTGCTGGGGCAAAGGCCAGGCAGTGGGAAGGAGCCAGAGGGCAGGGCCTGGTGGGCCTGGAAAGCTGCTATACGGGCCACCCATTCCTGTGAATATACGGCGAAGGGCCCTACCTCCCTTTAACCCCTCCCAAAACGTGCTGGGTCATTAGCTTCACCTGGTGCAATGATTTTGGTATTATTCCCTAATACCCAACATCCTTGAAATAACTGAAGGAATTTTGTAGTGGTCAAAAACTTGACCAGATTTAATGATTACTCTGGATTAGAAATAAACTAATGCCATAGAAAATTCAGTTAACAATGACATTAAGAAGAAAAAAAGGGAATTTTATTAGGGCCAAACTGAGGATTATAACCCAGAAGACAGACCCTCAGAAAGCCCTGAGAGCTGTTCCACGTGTTAGAAGTCTAAGACACAGTTATATCCGTTTTCAAGACGGAGGATCTTACGTGGAAATGACATACTGATATTTTACGTAAGGTTCACTAAAGATACATAGCCCAGGTAAGCACGTGGAAAGCGAGCAACAAGGCACCATGACCCCCTACAGAGCTGCGCTTCTTTTAGGAAGTTACATGGCTAGCATCAGAAGAAAGGGAAAAAATTGATCTCTACGGTGGAGCATGCGCTTCTATCTTTGAGGAGCTCTGGTTAATGTTTAATGCAGAGGCACGTGCACATTAGGGAGGGAGGAAGCCCAAAGGGACACACAGAGAATTTTATGTTTAATTTTTCTTGTTCTGCCTTAAAGTATACATTTTATTTCATCACTAGTAAACCCTTTTCTCACAGTAACAAGCTTCTTAATCTTCCTCTTCTGCAAATCCATAACCATCCATTTCCCCAAAGTAAAGATACCTAGATATGAAGAAAACGAGCCTTAGAACTGAGGCTTTAATTTCTCCTGATTATGAGCATACCAGAAGCTCAGGGATTTAGATTACCATAAAAGATCAATATGTTTATAACTTTAAAGCCAGTTTGCCTGCTGTCTTGTTTAGTGTGATGAGCATGTTCAGTAGCTTTACAAACCCCCAATAATTTTTCTTCACTTAAAACTGTGACTTAACTATTTAAAATAGCAGTCTTTAAAAATTTTTCAAGTCTCTCCCCTAAAAAAAACTTAAATAACTCTGTTTTCTTTGTCAGAACTTCTCCAGAATGCAGAACTTTGATTGCATGCATATAAAATTTATTATGAAACATTTTGAAGTAATGTGGTGTGCAGTTAAGTTTGTGGTTTATTTTTTTGTGTATGGAGGTACATCATTTGTTGAAAGATTATTATTTCCCCCATTGATTTGTCTTTGCACCTCCATCAAAAATTGCCCCTATATGCGTGGGTTTATTTCTGGACTCTATTCTGTTCCACTGATATGTGTTCATCCTTCCACCAATACCACACTGACTTACTTTACTCTTTATAGCAAATCTTTAAATCAGTTACTGTAAGTCTTTTAACTTTGTTCTTTTTCATCATTGGTTATTCTGGTTCCTATATATTTCCATATAAATTTTAGAATCAGTTTATCAATTTTTACTTTAAAAGGGTATGCCGGAGGGCTTCCCTGGTGGCGCAGTGGTTGAGAATCCGCCTGCCAATGCAGGGGACACGGGTTCGTGCCCCGGTCCAGGAAGATCCCACGTGCCGCGGAGCGGCTGGGCCCGTGAGCCATGGCCGCTGAGCCTGCGCGTCTGGAGCCTGTGCTCCGCAACGGGAGAGGCCACAGCAGTGAGAGGCCCGCGTACCGCAAAAAAAACAAAAAACAAAACAACAAAAAAGAGTATGCTGGAACCTAAGTGTCCATCGATAGATGAATGGATAAAGAAGATGTGGCACATATATGCGATGGAATATTACTCAGCCATAAAAAGAAATGAAATTGAGTTATTTGTAGCGAGGTGGATGGACCTAGAGTCTGTCATACAGAGTGAAGTAAGTCAGAAAGAGAAAAACAAATACCGTATGCTAACATATATATATATATGGAATCTAAAAAAAAAAAAAATGGTTTTGAAGAACCTAGGGGCAGGATAGGAATAAAGACGCAGATGTAGAGAATGGACTTGAGGACACCGGGACGGGGAAGGGTAAGCTGGGACGAAGTGAGAGAGTGGCATGGACTTATAAATACTACCAAATGGAAAATAGCTAGTGGGAAGCAGCCGCATAGCACAGGGAGATCAGCTTGGTGCTTTGTGACCAAGAGGGGTGGGATAGGGAGAGTGGGAGGGAGACTCAAGAGGGAGGAGGTATGGGTATATATGTATATGTATAGCTGATTCACTTTGTTATAAAGCAGAAACTAACACACCATTGTAGAGCAATTATACTCCAATAAAGATGTTTAAAAAAAAAGTATGCTGTGATTTTGCTTGGGATTGAATTTATAGATCAATTTGGAGAAAACTGACATGTTAATAATATTTATGAGTCTTGAAATTCATGAACATGGTATATCCGTCCATTTGGATCTTTGATTTCTCTCATTTGATTTTCTGCATGCAGATCTTGCACATATTTTGTTAGATTTATACCTAAGTATGTAATGCTTTTTGGTTCTATTGTAAATGGTATTGTTGTTTTAATTTCCAGTTGTTTGTCACTACTATATGGAAATGCAGTTGATTTTTGTGTATTGGTCTTGTATCCTGTGACCTTGCGAAGGTCAGTTATTCATGTAGCTTTTGTGTGGTTTCTCTTTGGAATTTCTGCATAAATAATCATGTTAATTGAGAATAGCTTATTTATTCCTTTCAGCTCTTTTATTTTCTTGCTTAATGCACTGGACAGGACTTCCAGGACGACCAATTTGCTTTTTATTTGCTAGTCTTGCTTAACAAATTATATTTTTCTAATCTCCCCTTCCATAAAAATAAACCCCTTAAAAAATAAACTTCTAGATGGATTTCAGGGGCCTGTGAATCTTTGAAAAATATAAGCAACATTTTATGTTAGTATGTATATCTGTATTTCCTTGGAGGAAGTGGGTTCATAGCTTACATCGGACTGCCAAAGGGATTTATGTCATCAAAAGGATTAAGGAATAAATTTTAAGTAAAAGCACAGGTATAATTTTCATGATCTTGTTTTTCACATATGCAGCAACCAACGTTATTAAGAACAGTGTTTTTTGTTTTTGTTTTTACTTTGCCCTCTCCCCCGTTGATAGGAAAGAATAAATATTTCTCTGCAGTTTTGACCCCTATCACTTTTGTGTTAAAGATAAACACGAATTTAAATGTTGGTAGGGATTGGTGGTAGGACATGCTTAGAATGCAGAAGAAATACAGCTCAAGTAAGGCCAATACCTTATTTCAAAGCCCGCAAAAATAAAAATATAACAAGAAGGGCATAAGGGGAAAAAATGACTAGTTATCCACATATCAAAGCTTATTATCTTAAGACACTCTTGAGAAACTGAATAAATCACGTTAAGAAGTCTCATTTAAAGAAATATAAAATGATTCAAAATTTGCCACACTTTTATCTCCTTCAGTTTGGTTTAAATCAGCCTATTTAAACAAAAAGTTAACAAGTAGGTTTGGATAAAACCAGAGACAAACAGTAAATAGGATTATTTTTAAGACCTTTTTCAAGCAACTATAAGATGTTAAAGCATTGTCACTAGTTTCACATGAAAACCTAGGGCTGAAATTAATAAGTATATTAATATTTTTAAGGTTCTCATAATGTATTAGATTCCATTATTTCCTTTCTGTTGAAGGAAAATCTTTATTATTATGAGCCCATGTTAGTGTTAGGATGGATAATTATTAGCAATCAGTTGACAAGCAAGAGAATTTAGTGAATCCCTGTAGTGAAAAGAATATTGTCTTTTCAAAACAGCCATTAGTGGGAATTCCCTGGCGGTCCATTGGTTAGGACTCCATGCTTCCACTGCAGGGTGCGTGGGTTTGATCCATTGTCAGGAAACTAAGATCCCACAAGCCACGTGGCCAAAAAAAAAAAAAAAAAAAGCAGCCTAATACTACTAAAAATAACAACAAACACATATATCGTGCTTAGTATGTGTAAAGCACTGTTTGTTTCGTCCTTATAGTAGTCCTCTGAAGTAGTAGTTGTCCTCATTCTATATTTGATTTGATCCCACGTAGTACTGGTAAAACCTTTGTGATAGTATCCTACTAGTCTGGGTAAGCTTTCTTCTCCATACCCATCCTTCAAGGACCTGCATCCTACGTCATGTATCCTTAATTTTTTTCTTTTATTCTCTCATTATGCTAGAACCTCCAGAAGGGCACGTATCACAATCTACTATTTGTTTAAAGTGTCCATTTGAGTGTTTATCTTCTCTGTGTACTAGATTAAGATCATCTGGGGCTTCCCTGGTGGCGCAGTGGTTGAGAGTCCGCCTGCCGATGCAGGGGACACGGGCTCGTGCCCTGGTCCGGGAAGATCCCACGTGCCGCGGAGCGGCTGGGCCCGTGAGCCATGGCCGCTGAGCCTGCGCGTTCGGAGCCTGTGCTCCGCAATGGGAGAGGCCACAACAGTGAGAGGCCCGCGTACCGGTAAAAAAAAAAAAAAAAAAAGATCATCTGGAGGTCAAGAATTTATGTTAGGAGGACTTCTGCACCACAGTGATTTGCATGGAATCTACATTATAGGTAATCTGTTTATTAAAATGAACCTTTTAAATGTTATACTTGCATACAATTTATCTTCCAGGAATTTACTTGATAAACCTGCTCATGTGCAAAGTTGCATACGCATTAGGCAGCACAGCTCAGTGGGTAAGAGCCTAAGATGGAATCCAAACTGATAACTTTGCTGTGATCTTAAGTCACTTAATCCTTCTGTGCCTTGGTTCCATCATGTAATGACAATAATAATACCTACACCTCAGACAGTAGTCATGTGAATTAAGAGTTCACTTTTTGAAATGTGCTTAAAACAGTGCCTGCCACATAGTAATATATGTGCTATTCTCTTTTTTGTATTTTTTTATTGAAGTATAATTGATTTACAATGTTAATTTTTGCTGTACAGCAAAGTGATTCAGTTATACATATATATAGATTGTTTTTTGTATTCTTTTCCATTATGGTTCATCACAAGATATTGAATATATAGTTCCCTATGCTATTCTTTCTTATTATTCTTGCACCATTTGCAATAGTAAAAAGCTGGAAACAACCTAAATGTCCATCAATAAGGGACTCAAACAATGCAAAGATGCTCAACATCATTAATCATTAGAGAAATGTAAATCAAAACCAAAATGAAATATGACTGTACATCTACAGGATGGCTATTAGATGAACAGTAGCAAGTGTTGTCAAGGATATGGAGAAATTAGATCCCTAATACATGGATGGTAAGAATATAAAGTAGTGGAACCACTCTGGAAAAGTTTGGCATTTCCTCAAAATGTTAAACTCAGTTGCAATATGACCCAGCAGTTTGCTTCTTAGCTATATCCAAGAGTTGAAAACATACGTCCACACAAAAACTTGAACACAAATGTTCATAATTCATAATAGCCAAAGTGGAGGCAACCCAACTCTGCCACTGATGGAATGGATAAACAATATGTGGAATAGCCATACAGTGGAATATTATTCAGCCATATAAAGGAACGAGGTATTCATAAAGCTTCAACATGGATGATCTTGAAAACACTATGCTAATTGAAAGAAGCCAGACACAAAAGATGACATATCGTATGATTCCATTTATATAAAATGTCCAGAATATGCAAATCTATAGCAACAAAGATTAGTAGATTAGTGGTAGCAAGGGGCTAGAAGGGAAGAATGGGAAGTGACTGCTAATAGGTATGGGATGTCTTTTGGGTGGGGTGATGAAAGTGTTACAGCATGGGATAGTTGCACAGTCTTGTGAATACGATTTTAAAAATGGATTGTACACTTTAAAATGCTGAATTTTATATGTGAGTTCTACCTTAATAAAGTGAATGAAGAATTGGAAGGTCTGTATGTTCTAAGATGGTATAATATCCAAAATATATTAAATGAAAAAGAAATTACAGAAGTTTGCATGGTATGCTACCATATGCTTAAAAAAAAAGTACACACACACACATGCTTTGCAGGCATAAAATCTCTGAAAAGATACACAGGAAATGAGTAACAATATTTCCTAAAGGGAGGGAATTTAGTGGTGACTGAAGAACAGGGTGGCCTGGAAGGGAAACCTACCTTTCCGGTACACATCTTCCTTGACTTACAACGGGGTTACTTCCCGATAAACGCATTATAAGTTGAAAATATCCTAAGTCAAAAATGCGTTCAATACACCTGACCTGCCAAACATCACAGCTTAGCCCAGCATACTTTTAAAATTTTTTTTTTGGCTGCACCGCGCAGCATGTGGGATCTTAGTTCCGAGACCAGGGATGGAACCCGCACCTCCTGCAGTAGAAGCGTGGAGTCCTAACAACTGGACCACCAGGGAGGTCCCCAGCCTAGCCTACCTTAAACATGCTCAGAATACTTTCATTAACTTACAACTGGGCAAAATCATCTTAACATAAAGCCTATTTTATAATAAAGGATTAACTACCTCTTGTAATTTGACTACTGTACTGAAAGTGAAAAACAGAATGGTTGTGTGTATCAGTTGTTTACTCTCACGACCACCTGGCTGACTGGGAGCTGCAGCTCCCTGCTGCTGCGCAGCGTCACAGGTATTGTGCTGCACTTTGCTAGCCCAGGAAAAGGTCAAAATTCAAAGTACGGTTTCTAGTGAACACGTATCACTTTTGCACCATAGTAAAGTAGAAAAATCCTAAGTTGAACCACTGTAAATTGGGCGCCATCTGTATACGCTTTCGTACCTTTTGAATTTTATACAAAGTGCAAGTATTACCACTTCCATTTTTTTAATTTAAAGAAATAAAAATGGAAGACTGATGCTTTATCTTTAGTCTAAGTTTTATTTTAAGAGATCATCTTCAGTTTCTTCTGTAATAAAAGATATCCAACCATTTGATCAGATTTATTCTTTAGCAACTGAAGCATTAAACAATTACAGTTTTAACTCTCAATCCTTAATAATACTATTCATTATACTTGAGATTGTTTAGCTTTCTCATGGAGAAAAAAAACTAAACACAAACCTTTATACTATCCACCTATGAGTCCAACAGCACAATTTCAATAAGAAAGTTGTACTGATACTGATAATTGAACAATTTATATGATGTCAGCAGAGAGGTATCAAGAGTGATTGTAAAGTGGCATTCTTGTTAAGTCAAGAGCTATGATCTTTGACCCACTGCTCTATCCATTTCAATATCTGATTGATATTATCCTCTAGATCTTCTGGTTTATTGCTCGGCAACTGATGCACTATTTCTTCCTTGTAGGATCCCAAGGCTTCTTCATAAAGAACTTGAAAAATTTCACACTGAATATTGTCTTTTAGTTTCTTCTGATTATAACCCCTAGAAGGCAAAGAGAAGATAAACAAACTGAATGGCATTAACTGGAGTTTTAGGAACAGACTAGAAACTGGACACTTTTGAACACATGAAAAATCACGCAAAAATACTTCTTGTAGGCTCTTTACCTAGAGAAAACAGATTGGCTTCTGTGAATATGAGAGACTTCTTTGACAAGAGAGAGGGTAAAACTAAGGACCAAAGTTTACCTTTGTCTGAGACTTTTTTCCCTACAATCTGTCAGCCACTCAATTAGCAAACATCTACCTACCTCAAGCCAGATGCCAAGCTATGAGATAAATAGTCTATAGCTATGGTCCTAAATTTCAAGAGTTAAGGACTTAAGATATAGACACATAAAACAAGTAGATGGCATATAATAAAATAAAATGCATATGATAAGGAATAGCATATACTGATTGGGTACTTGATCACACAGATGTATCTGTACTTTACCAATTCCAAAGACATTGAAAAAATTATATAATCTTTATGCGGATGTAAATTAGCCAACTCATTAGCTAGTGAAAAAAGATAAGGAAAATTCAAACTCAAATTAGTTAAACTTTGTAACAATCAAAATTAAATTGAAGTACTTAAAAGATGATTAACTTTATGAAAAAACTCACAGAATGGGAGAAAATTTCTGCAAATCTTATATCTGATAAGGGACTTACATCTAAAATACGTAAAGAACTCTTGTAACTTAATAAAGAAAGGACAAATAACCAAATTAAAAATTGGGCAAAAGATCCAAATAGATATTTCTCCAAAAAAGATATACAAATGGCCAATAAGCACATAAAAAGATGCTCAACATCATTAGCCATCAAGGAAATGCAAATGAGAACCACAATGCAATACTACTTCACATCCACTAGGATGGCTACAATCAAAAAGATAACAAGGATGTGAAAATACTGGCGGCTTCATACACTACTCTTGGGAATGTAAAGTGGTGCAGCCACTCTGGAAAATGGTCTGACAGTTCCCCAAAAGGTTACATAGTTAACATATGACCTAGCAATCCTATTCCTAAAGAAATTCAATACCCAAGATAAATGAATGAACATGTAATGTTCACACAAAAACACGTGTATGAATGTTCATGGCAGCATTATTCGTAATTGCCAAAAATTGCAAACAATCCAAATGTCTATAATCTGATAACTGGATAAATAAAATATGGTATATCCACATAATGGAATATTATTTGGCAATAAAAAGAAATGAAGTACTGGTACATGCCATAACACAGATGAACCTTGAAAACGTTATGCTAAGTAAAAGAAGCCAGACACAAAAGATCACATTTTGTATGATTTCATTTATATAAAAAGTCCAGAACAGGCAAATCCACAGAGATAGAAGGTAAATTACTGGTTGCTTAGGACTGGGGACTGAGGGAAAATGGAGAGTGACTGCCAATGGGTATGGGTTTTTTGGTGGGGGAGGGGTGATGAACATTTTTAAAAATTGGTTATAGTAATGGATATATAACTGTGAATATACTCAAAACCACTTAATTGTACACTTCAAATGGGTGTACAATTCACATGGTATGTGAATTTATCTCAATAAAGCTTTTTTTAAGGTGATTAACTTTGTTTTTTCAATGGTTAAAACAAGACTACTTTCTCATAGTTTTTTCATACTTTAGTCTTTAGTTATTTACATAAAATAGTAATTTTTAATAAAAATGTTAAATGGTCTTTTAGAAAACACATATGTACCGTATTGTCTCTATTACTGCTCTGTTCAAATATTTTTAATGGCTTTTCCCTGACTAAAGAAAGATGATGAAAGTTTTAGGTATAGCCCCAACCTAACTTTCCCTATGTATTTGCCACTATACTTTTTTGTGCAAGAATCTGCGAGTATCCCATCCAATGGTGCTTAGTCAGAGCTGACTATAGTCAGTGAGAACCACAAATTCTGAACCTGAAGTTAGGCAAACTTCTGGAGTTTTCCTTCTGGAGACTGCTTTCTAAATTCCTCTAAAATCTCCTCTTTTCCACAGTTTGAATCAAAAGACAGTGGGAAAATGTCTTCCATAAAATTTTGCTTTTCTGGTTATTCTGGATTAAGTCTGATGCTCTCCTGAAGGGATGAACTCAAATATATTGTGAAATGTTAATTTATCTTGTTAAAGGTTGTAAAATGTTCATTTATCTTTAGCATTTCATAAGCTTTCCCATTTCTGTTGTGAGGATGATTTGAGTGGGTAATGTTCATTCCATAGCAAAGAGTATGTTATTGGTTTGGCTGTTTTCCTATAAAAGTTTTACATTAAGGAAAAAGCATGACTAAGTAGGGTTGATATATAGTACATTTTACTGAATCAGACTGTCAGCTGAGGTATTCATTTACTCAGAAACTACTGCTTGCGTTTTACGAATGCACCTTTTTCCGTTAGGTTCAGAATGTTGGTACCGTACAGACTTGGTTTATAATAAGACCAAAATAAAGTAGTCACGTTTTCAAATAGAACCTTTTATGATGTTCATGTTGGCCAACTTCAGGAATCTGAGTAAAAGTTTACATAATACTTTAAGGATTCAGCGTTCTTCCTTCCTTACCTAGTTTCAAGTCTGTTGTACAAAACACTGTTATCTGTTTTCAGCACAAATACTATATGAAACCAGCGTTCAGGGAAGAAATCACAACCATGGTAATCAACAATAACTCCACCTTCACTCATTTGGTTTTCTAACTCATCAACTACCTGTAAGAAAGGGGAGGGAAAAAAAAAGATGAATACTCTTTAAAAAAACTGAGGTCAACTTTCCTATAAATTTTAAATGTATACTGTATAAAAAAGATTGTACTTACTCTGTCTTCATCTAAAATGGGACAATCATACTCTTCATCATAGCCATCATATAACTGCCCTAAAAGAGATTTACATTGGCATATTAAAGTAGTATTTTCTAAGTAACTTTCAGTAATTTTTAATTACTCTTAGAGACAAGGGAGGGCACTAATACAATAGATGTCATATGGACAGCATATATAAAGAGCAGTATTGATAAATTAGAATTTTGTCTAGAAGGAAACTTGGATAACAAAATACCTGAAAAAGAATGAATAATAGCCAACTTCAGAATTTGTGGGGCTATTAGTAGAAGAGAACTAGTTTCAGTGAGCTACAGATTGGTGCGAAGAGGGGACACATGGATACAAACACTCGTACACACATTAACAGGAGATTAAGTTCCAAATTTATTAGGCGAAGGATATGAAACTTATTAAAAGGAACAGCAGGTTCTTGATTCCAGAAATGAACCCTTTGTCACTAAGGTCACATCTTCATGGGGTTTGGGGAAGGAGAGTCAGTACCCAGATGCTCCTTCACTTCTAGAATTCCAGCATCCCCAAAAGCCAAGGGTTGAATATCTTATTTCAGAAGGTAAAACAAGAATGATGGGGCAGGCATAAAGAAGGCAGATTTAAATCTAACATAAGAATTTTTCAACAAATTAAAGCTTCCTTTCAAAGGAAGTGTGTCTTAAGGAGGTGAGACATACCAATCCCACCCTCACCCTGAATCCCTAGGAGGTATATACTCTAAGGCAGGCTTAGATCATTCTTCTAGCCATCTCGAAGAGCATGCTATAGTCTTCCCACCTCTTTCCCCTTAATAGTTTGGCACAGGTTGAAATGAGCTTCAAAGGAGCGTGAGTTCTGAAGTGACGAAGGGGTGGTCCTGAGGGTTTGTGGAAGGCACAAAGGCAGTTTTAACTGTCTTCCTGGAGGGTCTGTGGGCTGATTCTGGGCACATGAACCATTTCTCTAGCATCCTAGTGTGGCCTCTGACTTCTTGGGTTACAGTTCAGTTACCAGAAACTCTTACCAGCTAAAAAGTTAAACTGTCTTGGTATGGGGAAAACTGGTTAACAATATAGAAACTAATCTAAACCCTTACTTTACACCACAAACCCTAGCTGAATTAAAGAGCTAATTTCTTTTTTTAAATTTCTTTTTCTTTTTCTTTTTTTTTTGCGGTATGCAGGCCTCTCACTGTTGTGGCCTCTCCCATTGAGGAGCACAGGCTCCGGACGCGCAGGCCCAGCGGCCATGGCTCACGGGCCCAGCCACTCCACGGCATGCGGGATCCTTCCGGGCCGGGGCACGAACCTGCGTCCCCTGCATCGGCAGGCGGACCCCCAACCACTGTGCCACCAAGGAAGCCCCAAGAGCTAATTTCTTAATTCCAAAGATAACTAATGGAAAATTAAACCTACAAAGGTATGATACATTTGAGTTTGTGAAAAAAAAAATAATTGATTGAAACATATAAAATGTTAAATCTCTGTTCGATGAAAAATAATATAATTAAAAAAAAATGAAAAATGGCAGGGAGAAATACTAGGACAAAGGACTGAAATGTAGATTATATAAATACCTTAAATTCAAAGTAACAATAAGTAGCTTAAGAAAGAATAAGAAAAAAATTCACACAGGATGGAAAAGATAATTAGTAAACAATACATGAAAAAATACTGTACTTTCCCAGCTACTAAAGAGATGAAAATTTAAATGAGGCTTTTTATACCTGTTATATTAGTTATACATGCATTTAGTAAACTGACTCTGGAAACGAATAATTTTTAAAAGTAAAACGTTATACCCGTTCAGAGATTTCTTTTGACCATTGAATTTCAAACCAGAAAAAAATTTAAAAAGATGCTGTAAAATGTTCAACAATAGCGAATTAGTTAAATCTTGTTTACTAACTTGCTAAAATATTATGTAATTAAACTTAAGTAAGTAAAATACCAGCTTGTTAAATTTCTGTTATTTTTACAATACTATATATGTGTGTGTGTGTATATATATATATATATATACACACATATGTTTTGTTTTGTTTTTTTTACAATGCCACAAAATCTAAGAATACCTACAGCTGACTTTGTACTATGTGGGAATCTGGAGTAGATAAATGTTCCTTCATATTTTAAATCCAGACTAGTTAAATCTTTAAAAATATATGCTGCCTAAAACAGACAACTATAGCAGCATTAACTTTTAGAATTAAAGTCTTTATATACTGCAATGCTGAAATGCAGGATTTCTTAAGTCATGTGAATACATATTAATAAAATAGTGTAATTCAAGCTTTCCAACATTCATTTCAAAAAACATTTATCAAACACCATGTACCAGTAATTACAGAGATAAGAAAGATATAATAGTGAACAAATTGAACAAGAAGACCAACTCAGTCCTTCCCTCGAAGAGTTGACAATAAAGTGGGAGATGACAGACAAGTAACCTGGAAATTGTAATATTTAATGCTGTGGATCATGGTGCTCTGGGAGCAATAACATGGGGACCTTTTAGGTTAGGAACATAAACTTGGGATATTAGAGAAGGCTTCCTGAAGCAGGTAACTTCTAAGTGGAAACTTGAAGCAGTTAGCTCAGGAAAAAAAAGGTAGGTAAGACGATTCTTAACAGAGAAAACAAGATATTCAAAGGCAGAGAGACTAAGGAGGGCAAGCCTTTCAAGGGAGGAAAAGTCTTTCAGAATAGTTAGAAAATAAGTGATAAGGGGTCAGGGGGATTAAGGCCAGATTAAAAAGGGCCTTGAGGGACTTCCCTGGTGGCGCAGTGGATAAGAGTCCACCTGCCAATGCAGGGAACACGGGTTTGAGCCCTGGTCTGGGAAGATCCACATGCCGTGGAGCAACTAAGCCCGTACGCCACAATTACTGAGCCTGCGCTCTTCAGCCCGCGAGCCACAACTACTGAGCCGGAGTGCCAGAACTACTGAAGCCCGCGAGCCTACAGCCCGTGCTCCACAACAAAGACAAGGCTCAGCAGTGAGAAGCCCACGCACCACAATGAAGAGTAGCCCCCGCTCACCGCAGGTAAAGAAAGCTGGCACGCAGCAATGAAGACCCAACACAGCCAAAAAAAAAATTAATTAAATAAAAAAAAAAAGACCTTGAAGGCTGCACTGAGTTGTTTAGACTTTATCCCAAAGCAAAGGAAAATCATTAAAGCATTTTAAGCATGAAATGACATGATTAATTTCAAATTTTTAAAAATCATTTTGATTTCTGTGTGGAGTTGGAAGGAAGCAAGTCCAGAAGAAGCATGGATACCATATAAAAGCTACTGCAGAATTTTAGGTGGTAATTATAACCTGTACTCCAAGGAATGGAGAGAGATGAATTCTAAACTTTGTTTCAAATTTCCAAAAAGAGGAAAAATTTGTGCTACTTTAGAAACTTCAACTGGTAGTCACATTTATAATTGTCTATACAGTGGATCTTCATACGGCAAAGAGGAAAAAAAAGCTTGATTTCATCAAATTATCGAAACTTAAATCAGTTTCCTAAACAAAGTTTTATGATTTACTTAGATAAATTACTTGCAGAAAAAAATTGATTGTGGAGCCGGTTAAAAGGCTTAAAATGACCTTCTTACCTTAAAAAGAGCTTCCAAGCTGTCATTAGTCAAGCTATAAAAACATGACCTTTCCTTTAACTGCCATCCTATCATTTATACACTCAACGTGAAAGCCGTTCTTTAAAGCTAACCATATAGGGATGCTAGTCATCTATTTTGCATCTATACTAATGCAATTAGTATAAGAAGTTAATTGGTTTAGAAGGATTGGGAGCTTTGATACCTGGCCTTTTATGCAAAGAGAGCAATGAATTCTGCCAAGAGAAGTTAGCACCAAAAGATGCGGCATTCGAGTAGGGCCTTTTAAGGAACTGTTTATAAGACAGATGAGGAAGGGCATGTACAGGTAAAGGGAGTAGCATGTATAAGGACATGGAGATGGAAGACTCCCCATGCGTTTGAAGAACAATAGTGCACTGTGGGTAGACTTAAGGGGACATAGGGCATAGTGGCTGCAGGGAAGGGCTGAAGGTAAACTGTGGCCAGTTCATTACTTCATTAAGGTGAGTGGCCTTTATCATTAAAAAGTTCAAGTAATTTCATCCCCTCTCCCCGCCCGCCCCCTTTTTAAAGGACATAATGATGGTGTACAGAAGAGGGAGGGAAGAGATACAGAAGAAGAGATTCAGCACGAATGGTCTTGAGAATGGTATAGCGGTACCAAAGGGACACAGCGTTAATGGTCTTAGGAATGGGATAGGGGTATCAAAGGGATTTTTTAAACTATCAAGATTAGGAGACAAGTGCATCTGTGTAGTGTGTAAATGCGTTTTTAATGTGTGGGTGACAGGAATCAGGAATGGGCAAGCAGTCAGGGATGACTTCAGAACATGTGCTTTTTAAACATTAATTTGGAAATATGTGGGAACTATCCAGATGGTTAAATCTTGTAGATGTCTAGATGTTGGGCTAAGGTTTAATAATAAATTTAAGAGTTATAAGTAAAAAGGACTTACTAGTCCTGAGTCAATGAAATTACCAGAGGGAGGGGCAGGATTACAAGATGGCTGCAATGAGTTCACAGGGGAAAGAGGTATATATGGTGGGAAGGAGAGAATCAGATAAAAAGATTGGGAGAGCAGTGTTGGAGAGAGGACAACGGAGAAGTTAGTTTCAAAGGCTTCCAGTGGTAGTTGATTCAGGTGAGGGAAAAAAATGCGATACACATAGGTTAGAGCGGGAATGGCAAACTTCTTCTGTAAAGGGCCAGACAATAAATACTTCAGGATTTGCAGCCTAATCTAGCTAGTGGCTCCTACAAAAACAGCTGCAGCTTGCCAACCCCTGCCTTAGAAACACATCAAGATTTTAAGTGTTGAGGGCCAGATATTTGAAATGCATCCAATGTCTAGACATATGAGCATCCTGGGGTTAGGCATAGAGGCTGAAGACTGATAAAACTGGTGGCAGGAAAATTAAGGATGCTGGTAGAAGTTTAATTAAATGATTGCATATGGGAAAGGACATCAAGTGAGGAATGCAAGACTGGAAGAACAGGGGTAAGAAAAGCATTCTTAGTCACTCCACATTCAGGACTCTCCATAGTTTTATTAAGCTTAATTCCCCACCTAATTTTTCCTGCTTTAGTTCTAAATGTCATAAAGAAGGTCTCTTACAAATAATACAGCCATTCAACATGACTACTAGGATGGCAATAAACTCCATTTAGACACATTTGTTTAAAACCAGTTTTGTTTTTTGTCTCCTTACTTATAGCAGGGTTTCTAAACCTGAAACACTACTGACCTTTTGAGCTTGATAATTCTGTTATGGGGGTGGAAGGCTGTCCTGTGAGTTGTAGGATGTTCAGCAGAATCCCTAGACTCTACCCATTAGAGGTCAGTAGCAGCCCCCCCACTCCAGTTATGACTACCAAAATATCTCAGAAGGTGCCAAATGTCCCCTGGAGGGCAAAAATCACCCCCTGTTGAGAACCACACTGCTTTACAGAAGATTGCATGGTTTCCCTTACAACATATTACCATTTGGAAAAAATGAGGAGGCTGAATGTCTCAGACTATTTCCTAGTAAGATTTTCAGATATACTCAGATGGCATCGGAGGGAAAAAATCTGGTACATTTTGAAATCACTATAAAGCACCTCATCTAACACATGTCAAATCAGATCAGAAATCCTTTATCTGGCATAATGGGAGGGAAAAAAAGCTCCGCTTTTCGTTTAAGGCAGATTCTCATGAAATAGTCTCAATAAAATAAAAAGAGGATGGTCAGGACCATGCACCATCAAGTGTACACACATCTTTTGAGTACAAGGAGACTCAGTGAAAAGGAAAAGGAGTGTCTCACAGTGGAATATCCCTGGTCTGGTGTTACTGTTGCTCTCAGTGCTATTCATGACAGATTATATAGTAATTTCATTAAGTTTAGAAATATTGAGTGGGTGAGATGAGAACTGGAAGACATGACTGAAATTGACTGACATATGTGACTCTGAAATCACTTGTCAAAAACAGTAAAGTTCAACAGGCAAAGGAACAAAACCAGATTTCATATAGGTATAAAATGGAAAATGTCAAGCTATGCACAGTAGTAAATAAAGACCTAAGTTTTATTAACTATAATTTGAATGCCAAACCTGGATTAAAAATATAAGCATGATACTAGCTTATAGTATCAAGAATATGACAAGCAAAGATGCACAAAAATTGACCTGCAAAAAGGAATAATGGGGAAAAACTTCAAAAAAAATTTTTTTTAAAGATGTTGGGGTAGGAGTTTATTAATTAATTAATTAATTTTTGCTGTGTTGGGTCTTCGTTTCTGTGCGAGGGCTTTCTCTAGTTGTGGCAAGTGGGGGCGGCCTCTCTTGTTGCGAAGCACAGGCTCCAGACGCGCAGGCTCAGTAGTTGTGGCTCACAGACCCAGTTGTTCCGCGGCATGTGGGATCTTCCCAGACCGGGGCTCAAACCTGTGTCCCCTGCATTAGCAGGCAGACTCTCAACCACTGTGCCACCAGGGAAGCCCTAAAACTTCAAAAATTTTTAAGTGGTAAGATACTCGGAGCCACACCAAGGGTCCTTAAATATATCCAAAGGGATAGAAAAATGGGACCTAGGAAGAAGTCTGGCAATTGAGAAAGATAAATCTAAATGGATGAGGATTCGCTATAAATAAAAATCCTGACCAAGTGGTCTCTCTAAAAAACAGACATGGTATACTTCAGCAATCTGAAAGAATGGCCCGTAAGAGTGACTTACACACCAGAGATCATACTATAACCTAAACACGTGAAGACACTAGAAGTGACTATTGGTAAGGAACAGACTGCAACAACTTCAAGCTTTTGCAACTGTTATTTCTGTTGGTGATAATGAGGCAGAAAATTGCATCTAAAAATGTAAAAACATTATCGCCAAAGTACCAACAATCAAATGGATGAATTACAACTTTATTTTTTACACTTAAAGGCTGATGAAAAACCATTACTAATCCTATTAAAGAAAATCCAACACAATATCTCAATTGAAAAGTATGGTAACCATATTTACTCATTCAATACTATTTTCCTAAAACACAACATGGAAACATCTAGCATGCATGTTTAATCTCAGTACAATGGATTCAAAACCAAGTATACATGTTACATGCATCAAGGCTAAATTACAAATTATCATAGTCATCATCATCATCGTCATCATCATCATCATCATCTTCACGTTTTCTTTTCAATGCATTTGATGCTTCACTGGCAGTATTCTGTGATGACACCATGTTAGTGGTAATAAGAATATTTTTGGACCCAATTAGTGATGGATTAATTAGAACATTCTGAACTGCTGATGTTGCAGGAATTGATGCTTTTACAGCTGGGGATTGTGAAGTGGGCATCTGTACTGTGAACCTTTGCCCTGTGAGGGACACTGGAGTCCCTACTTTAGTTGAAACAGACATGGTTTGTGGGGTTGGTGTGCCAAGCGTGGGAGTGCTTGGTCTGCTAGTAACTGAACCAACACTTAACCGTGGAACTGTTATTCTTCCCGCAGAAGTAGATACCTTTTTTTGTAAGGATTTAAGTCTATAATTTGGAGCAGTCAAGCAATATCTATCAGGTGGCAATCTAGGACCTGAATATGGCTTGATTAATGGCAAAGGGGTTTGATTCCTTTGCCTTGCAATATCTAATAAGAAATCTCTTGGGGGAGGAGAGGTAAAAGACTGGTCAGCACGACACTGGATGGCCAATCGCACATCATCTGCATCAACAGTAGCCTTCTTAGCATGACTTGAATAAATTTTTGCATCATCTAGAATTGTGGTCACATATCGGAAGGCAAACTCCAACATCTGATTTATAACTCTTGGTTCATATTCTGTAATCCCCATATCCTTCAGGATTTGTGCCATCATCTGTGCATCTTTCGGCATGCTCTTGGGAGAAGCCATCTTGCCAGACTCCATGATATCCGGTGATCAGACTTTAGATCATTTGAAAAAAATATGTACATTAGATCAAACCTGAAATAGTTACTTTAGTAGCAACTGTCAGGAACTTTAAAATTTTAAAATACATGTTAAATTTTTAAAAATATAAATTAAAAAATACGCTAAATTTTTTTAATTTTAATGAGGCACATTTAAAGTTCCCTTCACTTAAATTTATTTTCTACCCATTAGAGAATATAAAAAGATGAAGACACAAATAAGGGAGTGATAAAAGATTGGGGAAAAACAGGGTAAAATAACCAAAAACATACAACATTTTAAAATATGTGCAGTTGGGGCTTCCCTGGTGGCGCAGTGGTTGAGAGTCCGCCTGCTGATGCAGGGGACACAAGTTTGTGTCTCGGTCCGGGAAGATCCCACATGCCGCAGAGCGGCTGGGCCCGTGAGCCATGGCCGCTGAGCCTGCACACACTGTGCTCCGCAATGGGAGAGGCCACAACAGTGAGAGGCCCGCGTACCGCAAAAAGCAAACAAACAAAAACGTGCAGTTGCTTACAGGCATGCACCTATAAACTAATCTAGGAAAAGACCATAGGACAGCCATGTCCTACTGCCTGAGTTCAAAATCATGTCCTTCCAGTGAGCTCATATACTCACTGTCTCCATAGATATATATGCTTAGCACCACCCTGACCTTTACGTGTTTTCCCAACTCAAAAATACTCTCCCTCTTCCTCATATTCAAACTGTCCTAAGTCTAATCTTCCTGGAAGCTATCCCACTTATTACTGTCCACAAGAACTGCTAGCCAACTGCAGAGGGGATGTAGTGGTCAAAATAACTAGGACACAGCATGAGACAATATGTTCTATTTCTATGGGTCCCCAACAAAGCATTAATTCCTTCATGGCAATTTTTCTCTGCTTTTTGTACCTTCTCACAAGTACAGTACTAATTACTCCATTATTCTTTTCACTTTTTTAAACAAATCTAACACCAAAGTGCCCCTTACCTTCTCGTGCTAAATCACCCACATTAACGTATTTCAGTCCTGATCTTGATGCAAGTTCTTTGCCTAGCGTGGTTTTTCCAACCCCTGGTGTACCTGCAAGACAAGCCACAGAAAAATACTGTTCATGAATACTTATTAGACTTTAGCCTCTAATCTGCCTTCTTAACAACTGAAAAGTTTCCTAATTAGCAATCCTATATAAAATTACACACACCATAATCTAATCAAAACTACCCAAAGCCTGCTGAATATCAGAATTTCACCCAGTGTATCTGATTTCACCAGGATTGGGCTTGGGAGAATCTGATGACAATTACAGACTGTCTGCCACCACCATGGAAATTCCCAGAATAAAACTAGCTACCTCAAATAAACTGCCATCATTTATTTGCTTTAATTTAAAAAAATTAAATTGTTCATGGAAAAAAGTTAAGCAGTATGAAAGAATATCCACTATACTCTTCCCTAGAGACAACCAGTGTAAACCACTTTCTTATGTATCTCTCCAAAGAAGTCATATACATATGTTTGTGTATACATCCATATATATACAAATATATGGTAGCATACTACACGTGTACATATACACACATTGCATGCATACATACATACACACACCATATATTTCCTTCTACATAAATGGCCATACTATACATTGTTCTTCACCTTCCCTTTTTTATATTTATTGTTTCAAGATAAATAATCAAACACTTAATTTTCAACGTGAACTAACGCCACTGAAATTACAAAACCTGATCATTATAATTAAAGATAAAAGGAATTGGGCTTCCCTGGTGGCGCAGTGGTTGAGAGTCGGCTGGGCCCGTGAGCCATGGCCGCTGAGCCTGCGCTCCGTAACGGGAGAGGCCACAACAGTGAGTAACGCAAAAAAAAAAAAAAAAAAAAAAAAAAGGAAGGAATAAGTCAAGTCTACCTATAAGGGCAATAACATTTTTACCTCCAGTCCACTATAATACACCAAGTCTGAATCCTCAACTCACCATGTTTTCAATAAAACGCTCACATTTAGACTTTTGACGATATGGCTTAATATTAAAAAAACCAAGACACTGTCTGACCCAAACAAATCAGATATTGTAAAATCTTCCCCTTAAGGATGCTTAAAGGCTAAATCGTAACCTGTTGAGGTTAATCTGCTACTCTCAGACACAGACAGGACTTGTGCGCTGCCAATATGCTTACGTTTTGTTAAAGGATAAAACTTGGCTTTGATCCACAAACAGCGCCTCAAATTTTATTGTGCTGCAACAGCATCTACACCCATTAGATTTTTCCAGGAATGCCCTATGGTGCTATTAAATACTACAATTTAGTAAACATTTTCAGAGTTAAACGACCAGAAATATTTTTTAAAGTCGTTATGCGGCATTTTACTACCCCTCACAGGTAACAAGCGACCTGAGTATGGATCCAAAGACCCAGAAAAAAACCCACGATCAGCCCGGGAATTTTACAGCATCTCTACGAGAAACGACCAGAGATGCTCAGTAGATGCCTTTACTTCTTAAAACACAAAGAAAAAGCCCCTGATGCTAACTCCGCAAGCGTATACAGCAAATTTATCACCCCACACCGCAAACATCCGAACCCCTTCATCGAAATCTCTCAGATACAAAGGGAAAATAAGAGACGGCCCTAGAGGCCTAAGGACTAAAACATCCACCATTAACGGATCTACTAAGGGCCAAATAACTGCCTTACCTTATCTCGCTAACCACGCAGACACCCCGCCAAGTAAAGAAGCAACAGCCATTTTACAGACAAAAACCTGATTACGAAAGATTAGGCAGCTTGCCAAAAGAGGGAACTGTATATTATCTACCTCTCTCCGCCTCACCGAGTAGCCAACCTCTGAGCAAAAGAATTAACGTCCGTCGTCCCCTTCCCCCAGCCTCGTGCAAAACCGTCGCGAGGGCGGGGGGTCCAGGCCCTGACAACTACAACTCCACGCGACCCTCGCCGAGCCTCGCAATAGAACGCTAAGCGACCCCACTTCCGGCTTTCCAGGCCCCAGGGCACTCCGCGCCCCGCGCCAGCCCCACCGCCCACCACAACCCCTAGTGCGCCCCCTGACCGGTGAGCAGGATGTTCGGAAGCAACATGGTCCTCGCCGCACTGGCTCCCGACGCCTCCGCACCAGCGCCCTACACGCTACAGGGAGGGGCCGGAAGGGGAGGGTAACGGCAAGCGCCAGTGGCGCCGGGGTACTCGAGGCCTGGAGTGTCGCTCGCGACCCACCTCCGCCGCCTCGTCACCCACCATTGGTTACCTGGCTTTCTATGACACGCTTCCATCGCAGTGGCCGAAGTACGAGCACACGTCGGGTCGGCGCTTCCGGTCAGGCAATGCGCTGGATGCCTAAGACAGTAGCTCCTTAGGAGGCCCCGCCTTTCGGGCTGTGTCGCGGAAGCGCCGACCGACCTGGAAGGTCCCCGGGAGGCGGGACCTCCAAGAGGGTTCCGCGCTGAGCCCGGTTAGGGCTGGGTGGCTTCCCTTGCACCTGGAGCTGAGCCTGGGCTCCACCGCTCCTCTCGGCCCACGAGGGGATGCAGCTACCGGAAGGTAAGGCTGCCGCGGCTGGGGCTGCGGTGTATATATGTCGTAGAGACGCGAGTCCATCTTTGCCTTCTCGCCTTCCCAGACTCTGATGGCTCCTCCTCCCGACCTGCCCATCCCATCTGGGGATGAGACGGGTCGGGGTGCAGAGCTCTGGCCTGGAGCCGGGGCACGCGAGCTCATCTCGGCATTACCTTGACTAGCAGTATTACGTTGGACGAATATGTGAGCTTAGTATCCCCAGTGCAGTGTGTAGGATGGTGGTGGGTTTGCTAGAAATACTCTTCAGGTTCTCTTCTGTCTCTGACGTCTCATTTCAGAAACCTGGTACCATCAAGGACAATTGCCTGCTTTTTCAAGGAGGTAACTGTCAGTCTTGCTTTCAAAGAGCGACTAGAGTCCTGACTATAACAACAGTCTGCGTCTTTTATTTCGAGCTGCCAACTCTGTGTTTTCCACCTATGTATCTCTTTGAAACCGCAAAGCAAAAACTTCTCTAGTCGTGAACAATTTGTGTGTGTGTGTGTGTGTGTATGATTTGTTTTCTAGGGTGTGGAAGTATTTACACATAAATTATGTGTGACTCCAAACTATAAAGCTCAGCTTACAGGTTTGTAGACCTTAAAAAACTTTCCTTCTGGCTAACTTAAAATTGGTGAGTTCACTAGTTTGTATAAACATTGAAGAACTATGAAAGTCAGAAGGCAGTGTTGCCAAAAAATTTCATAATAACGTATTCAGATAACAACAGTTATAGAAAAAGTTTACTGTAAGATATAAAGTCTTTGTCCAAAGTAAGTGATAAGTCTGAATTCATTGTATGGTGCTTTTTTGGTTATTATTTTTGAAATTTTGGAAAATTTTTTGAAATTTTATAATTTGAAATGTGGGGAATTTTAATTTTCAGTATGAAAACTACACAAATAAAATTGTTTAATTTTTCTTAATGACAAAAGATAGGTTCACAAATGTGTAGTTTTTCTGTTTTCTCTAATACATTATTGAGTTTGTAGGAAAAACGTTACATCACCACAGATAATTTGACAGTTATAGTCATTAAAAGTAAAATTTATTTTAGTATTTTGATTTCTTGCTGCATGTATGTTTGCTGTGTTCTCTTTCACTAGTTCTTGAGCCTTAACTTTATCATGTCGTTGATTTTTATCAATATATATTAATTATTTCTGTTTTACAGTTTATCTTAATTTGAGATTTTTTTTCTTTTTTTCCCATAGGTGAATTATACTTTAATGTACTACAGGTTGTATACTACGGATGGGAACTATTAAAGTTTATAATGTCAAAAACTTTTCTTAGACCAAAGGCATCTTCCACAAAGGTATGATACACTAAAATGGCCATGTGATAACTGCCCAAAAGGAGTTATAAATTTTTATATGTGTTCCCAATGACTTATTACTGCTATGAGAGTAATGGTGCCCAGTATTTGTTGTAATTAGTGATCTAAAAAGTTCAAAAATAAATTGTGAAACAACTGTGCACTGAAAACACAACCTTAATTTTGAAAAAATGTTTATTTACAATCCTGGTCACAAAGAAAAGGCTGAAAACTCTTGAATGAAAGAGCAATAGAAGAAGAGGAAATACATGAGCTGTAGTTGGTGTTATAGCTTAACAACAAGCCCTGCTTCTTAGAAATTAGGTGGTTCAATGTGCCAGTTTTCAACAAGGCTAGCGGGTGGGTAGGATGGGTATCAGACAGTATACTGAAAGTTAGCTGTTTTCCTAGTGGTGGATCTGATTTTTCTCTTACTCTAAGTGAATTATTTAACTTTGCTGTTTCTCTTCCTCTTCCTCTTTTTTTAAAAAGTAAATGGAAATCCATGTTTACATAAGAAAACTGTAAAATGTATAAGTAACATGGAGATTGGAATCGCTAGATCAGAATTGCTATCAAGAGTTTTACTACTACTAATATTTTTATGTACTCTTAAAAATAGAGGAAAGGGGCCAAAATTGTAGTACTAATAATAGACTTTTTAAAGAGGAGGAAATAAATTGGGTAACTATGACTAAAATTTTTTTTCCAAAAAGTCTTCATTTCTTTACCCACTGCTGATCATAATTCTAGATTCTGTTTGTAAGAGGAATGAAGTTTGATTTCACATTCATAAAATACTTGAAAGTATTGCTTCTCCTGAGCCTACTTTCAGCTCCAACCTCTGTTTTTTGTTTTGTTTGTCTCCCAGAAAGGAGCATTGTCAAATAAATGGTTCACAACTATGGCTGAGTATTCTTCAAGGAAAATATAATCTTGTTAGCCAGGCAGGGAATTACAAAGTCAGATACTAAGCTAGATTTTTTTAGATTTATACTGTT
This sequence comes from Pseudorca crassidens, assembly GCF_039906515.1. Lineage (NCBI taxonomy): Eukaryota > Metazoa > Chordata > Mammalia > Artiodactyla > Delphinidae > Pseudorca > Pseudorca crassidens. The sequence continues at coordinate 55,728,103 of NC_090298.1, forward strand.
GGAATGTTAAGAAAAAGTCCACTTTTAAAATTCTAATTATTAAAAAAAGAACGCTTTTTAATGCTCAAATATTTTTAGGTTAAAATTGCTTAATTTGACATTTCTCTGTGTGTATTCTTACAAAGGAGTTTAAAGAAAAGGAAGTGTTGGAGGGAAACGTAGAGGGGTTAATAGTTTCTATAGACTAGAAGACCATGAAATAGAACTCACTGATTTTCCTGCTCTATTAAACTAGTACTCGTTTTCCTAAACAAATCTGACAAATAACCCTCCCTGGAAAGCCTGCCTCCCTTTCATAAACATATTAGTTGCTTCATGAACTGAAGAAAAATATAATCAAGTCATAATTACAAACTATTCATAGTGTCAGTATTCTTAGACCTATCTTCACATATCTTAAAGCCGGTAGGGATTATTTGAATGTATAAAATGGTTCTTAGTTTGTGAATGTATTAACCTGGTCAAGGCAGAAGTGTTACTTTTCTTACTGCTCTACATGGTTAAAATAATGCCTTTTTTTCTTTATTCTGTTTTACTTCTTTTTTTGGTAGGTAATTTTAATATTTGTGTTTCAGAGCTACAAATGAGTTTTTAAAGTATCAGTCTAATCTTTATTCTGGGAAGATTATAATTAATAAAAAGAATTAAGTTTGTATTCTATATTCATTTATATGACATCCATCATTACCATGGTCAAGTAGATAAGTATACATCTATGCTTATTGTAAAGTAGAAAAATGACTAATACAGAGTCAATTTTATTTAAAGAGCTAATTTGTGAGATTTTTATTTTAAATGTTACAAGTATAAGAATTTTTTTAATAGAGTCATTTAGTTATATAGGGAATAGATGCAAAAAAAATGTAATAGTGTTTACATGGTTTCTTTTTTTCAGATAACAAACTGGGTAGACTCATCATTTGATGATTTTTCAGAGACTACAAGCATCTCTACTATTACTGCCACATCATTAGGTGTGAATAACTCAAGCCTTAGAAGAAAAAAGGTGCCTTCCACAGTAGAAAGTAGCAAATTTCCAGCTAGAAAAAGAGGAAACCTATCTTCCTCAAAGCAGATTTATGGTCTAGAAAATTCAAAAGAATATCTGTCAGAAAATGAACCATGGGTGGATAAATACAAACCAGAAACGCAGGTAATAAATGGCATACAAACAAGTCTACGTGATTTACTTTCAGGAAGGAGAGGGATGTGCATTTTCAGATATTCATAAAAATCTTTCTGCCTAAATAAATTAGAAAAAAAATAATAATTTCTAGGTTTTTTATATTCCAAGTCTCAAATTTTCCCAACAGTTATTCAGAAGGTATACCATTGGTTATTTGTCTTCGATTTAATTTAACCCCCAACATAGACTTGATCCATTTAATTTTTTGCTAAATGTAATACCCCTCCCTATTTATTCCCTTCCCAAAATGTATAACAGGATTTTAAAATATTTTATAATTGCATATGTGCCTCAAATTTTCATATATTGGGGTCAGTTTAAGAATAGAATTTTTCCATATCAGTATAAAGAATTGAATTAAGTATAATCAAAAGGACCTTTTTATTACTATATCATGTTACTTGTTTCTAGTTTTTTTCATTAAAAATATGTAGAGTAACCTGTGCTGATGTATCAAAAAATTTTGAGTTAAAATGTTTTATTTTAAACTTGAAAATTTTAGCATGAACTTGCTGTGCATAAAAAGAAAATTGAAGAAGTTGAAACCTGGTTAAAAGCTGAAGTCTTAGAAAGGCAGCGCAAACAGGTAACTAAATAAGAAATGTGTTTAAAAATATTTGGCCTCAAATGTTTCTCTGGTTGGTTATAAGAAGTTAAAAACTTTCATGTTGACTTTCTCATAAGTCCAGATCACCTGCAGTAGAAAGCTGTCTGACCTTACTACTTCTTCGTCATTAAAAGACTCAAGAGACTTTGCATTTTCCCCTTGACTTGTACCTCTTTTTCCCTCTTATATATAAAGCATAATAAACCATTAGGGGGCTAATATATTTAGCATATCAGATTATCTCACACTAAAGCAAGCAGGCAAATTACATATTAGTTTTTGTATTAAATATAACCTAAAATAGTCATTCATCCTATGCTTATGTTTTTTCTTTCACTTCCTAATTCCATAATTACCCTTGGCTCCCAAGCTAGAATATTCTCTCTCTCTCTTTTTAAATTTTTTTAATTTTGAGATTCTTGAAACATAAAGAAAAAATAGAATAGTAAGTGAATATTCATGTACCTGTAAAAATACTCATCATTTTCACCCATGAGTATTTTAATGTAAATTATAAATGTTTGGCATTTAATTCTCTAATGTTATCTAATGCTCTGTTCATATTCACATTTTTCCAGTTGTCTTTTATATCTGGTTTGTTACAACCAGTATCTAATCAAGGACCACCCATTACATATGATTGTTCTATCTCTTAGGGCTTTTAAAATCTAGAACAGTTGCCTTCACCTTCGCTGCACAGCATGACCAAAAAATAAATAAATAAATAATAAAATTAAAGTGTAACTGGCTCTTCTCTAGGTCCAAGTATACAGGCCCTTATTTACTGTAGTTAATAAAAGTAAACAAATGAGCAAGGATTGCAGCCCACCATTATACGTAGGGCATCTTCCCCTGATAATTTTTCAGTTTTAACTTTTTTTTATCAGATTTACTGAATGAGGGAATGTTACTGGGAGCTGCATCCTCTAGTCTGTCTTTAGAGTCCTGTTCCTGGTAATATGTTTCTTAATATACATTTCTTTCTTTTTTTTTTAATTTTTGCGGTACGCGGTCCTCTCACTGTTGTGGCCTCTCCCGTTGCGGAGCACAGGCTCTGGACGCACAGGCCCAGCGGCCATGGCTCATGGGCCTAGCCGCTCCGCGGCATGTGGGATCTTCCTGGACCGGGGCATGAACCCGTGTCCCCTGCATCGGCAGGCGGACTCTCAACCACTATGCCACCAGGGAAGCCCTTAATATACATTTCTTAAAGAATCTGATATCTAAACTGAGGTTTTTCCATAAGAATATTATACTTATATAATATTGAAGTATGTAATCCAAAGAGAGGTCTGTATTAAGATTGAATTTTATGAGTTCAGGTAACCCCTAAAAATACTTGTTTTAGACATTACCTCTTTAATCTAGCTGAAATTGTTTTAATTTGGCTACTGAGTAGTCCTTGGGAGGAACATAATGCAAGAATTGAGGAATTATCAGAAACTATGCTTAGAAGTTCAGGAAATAAGATTCTCTTATCTAAAGCTGGTTTATTCCAGCTAGCATCGTGAAATTTAGTCTGCTTATACCTGACATTCAGTAAATATCTGTAGAGGTAATAAATATTTAAAAAGAATATTCATACATAATATTCTAGCATTCCAATGATTTTGATTTTTTATTCATGTTTATATTTGGTTTTAGGGTGGATCTATTTTATTAATAACAGGACCCCCTGGATGTGGAAAAACAACAACTATAAAAATACTATCAAAGGAGCATGGTATTCAAGTACAAGAGTGGATTAATCCAGTTTTACCACAATTCCAAAAAGACGATTTCAAGGAGATATTTAACCCTGGTAAGGTTTACTCTGAAGGTAGTGGAAATACTGGGGAAAGTCTGGTTTACAGGAGGTTTGTAACAAGCCCCCCATCTATATCTTTAAGATTTCTAAGATCCTATTGGGTATATGGGTTCTTTTGTTTGTTTGTTTGTTTTTTAAATTTATTTATTTATTTTTGGCTGCATTGGGTCTTCGTTGCTGTGCGCGGGCTTTCTCTAGTTGCAGCAAGCAGGGGCTACTCTTCGTTGCCATGCATGGGCTTCTCACTGCGGTGGCTTATCTTGTTGCAGAGCACGCGCTCTAGGCATGCGGGCTTCAGTAGTTGTGGCACGCGGGCTTCAGTAGTTGTGGCACACGGGCTTAGGTGCTCCGTGGCATGTGGGATCTTCCTGGACCAGGGCTCAAACCCATGTCCCCTGCATTGGCAGGTGGATTGTTAACCACTGCGCCACCAGGGAAGTCCCAGGGTATATGTTTTTGAGAGGAAGGTATATATTGCCACCTCTACACTAGACTGGCATTTGCCCACTACCAACTGCTTCACAAAGTCAGAGTAGCAATCAGATGAAACTATATGTGTGCATTTTCTCACATACTTCCTAGGTTCAGAGAGAAGTAATTTTAGGAGAAGGAAGGGTCCCTCCAGCAAAGGAGAGTGGGATGTTTTTAAGGATTAAATGTTTTAACTGTTTTGTTAGATAACAAGCTAATCAGTTTGCATTATTTATGTACTTTTTTCCCAGGCTCTGGCTGTATAAATGAACTCTTTGTTTAAGTGTAAATCAAGCCTTAAAATATATTAAAGTAACTTGCCTCCAAACAAGAGTTTAGATCAGACCTCTTAGAATCAAATCAAAGTATAAGGCAAAGATGGTCTTTGGAATTCGAAGAGGGGCGTTAAGACAAACATCCAAAAATAATGATAGTATCAATTTAAAGACATAGTATGATATAACTTCACATATATGCTCATAAACTCCAGCATGATCATTTTTAACTTTCATATCTGTCTTACTGCTGCTTTAGGTAACTAAGCTAGGGGTATCCAAATCTTCTAGGCCATTTTGAAGTGCAAGGGGTTCTGTAGAAGGATGATTATATTCTAATGTGCAGTATTCCTCAAAATTCTTTCTTCAGGCTCTTCTTTAATATTCTCTGTGCGTACTTATCTTTAGTATGCATACCTGTAAGGAACGGCACCAAAAACGGAGGAGAGCTTAAACAAGCTTTATTTGGGAATGCTCCCGGGCGAGGTTCACTAGTCCGAGAGAAAGGGGCCAGAGTAGTCGCACCTGGGTGTGGGCGCGAACAAAATTTATAGGAGTGGACGCAGGGGAGGTGCTTGCTGTGTGAAGCAGCCCTTTTTTGGTAATCTCTCGGGTGCTGTGACAATGTCAGGTGTTGGTTGCATCAGCCTCAGAGCCGTTGGTTCCGCTCCTCGGGGAGCGGGAAGACCGGGCCGAGTGGTGTGGCAATGTCAGGTGTTGGTTGCATCAGCCACTTTGGCGGGGGTTCCGTCTGGCTCCCTGGGCCCTTCCCCGGACCTGCTGGCCTTACAATACCCTTATGCTCATAGTATCCCATACTCTTGGAAATTTTACTGCTTTCTAACAGTAACATTACTTTTGACAATCTTGGAAGTTGGGGTTTTTTTTTTTTTGGCTGCTTTGGGTCTTTATTGCAGTGCACAGGTTTCTCTAGTTGTGGCACGTGGGCTCAGTAGTTGCAGCGTGCAGGCTTAGTTGTCCCACGGCATGTGGGCTCTTAGTTCCCCGACCAGGGATTGAACCCATGTCTGCTGCATTGGAAGGCAGATTCTTAACCACTGGACCACCAGGGAAGTCCCTAGGAAGTTTTGTTTTTGTTTTTGTTTTTTTTTTACCCTTCCCCCTCCCCATATCCTCAAATTGTTCTCTAGTAGGTCTGTGTCTTTATTCCTGTCTTACCCCTAGGTTCTTCATGACATTTTTTTTTTCTTAAATTCCATATATATGTGTTAGCATATGGTATTTGTCTTTCTCTTTCTGACTTACTTCACTCTGTATGACAGACTCTAGGTCTATCCACCTCATTACAAATAGCTCAATTTCGTTTCTTTTTATGGCTGAGTAATATTCCATTGTATGTATGTGCCACATCTTCTTTTTCCATTCATCCGATGATGGAAACTTAGGTTGTTTCCATCTCCTGACTATTGTAAATAGAGCTGCAATGAACATTTTGGTACATGACTCTTTTTGAATTATGGTTTTCTCAGGGTATATGCCCAGTAGTGGGATTGCTGGGTCATATGGTAGTTCTATTTGTAGTTTTTAAAGGAACCTCCATACTGTTCTCCATAGTGGCTGTACCAATTCACATTCCCACCAGCAGTGCAAGAGTGTTCCCTTTTCTCCACACCCTCTCCAGCATTTATTGTTTCTAGATTTTTTGATGATGGCCATTCTGACTGGTGTGAGTGAGATGATATCTCATTGTAGTTTTGATTTGCATTTCTCTAATGATTAATGAAGTTGAGCAATCTTTCATGTGTTTGTTGGCAGTCTGTATATCTTCTTTGGAGAAATGTCTATTTAGGTCTTCTGCCCATTTTTGGATTGGGTTGTTTGTTTTTTTGTTATTGAGCTGCATGAGCTGCTTGTAAATTTTGGAGATTAATCCTTTGTCAGTTGCTTCATTTGCAAATATTTTCTCCCATTCTATGGGTTGTCTTTTGGTCTTGTTTATGGTTTCCTTTGCTGTGCAAAAGCTTTGAAGTTTCATTAGGTCCCATTTGTTTATTTTTGTTTTTATTTCCATTTCTCTAGGAGGTGGGTCAAAAAGGATCTTGCTGTGACTTATGTCATAGAGTGTTCTGCCTATGTTTTCCTCTAAGAGTTTGATAGTTTCTGGCCTTACATTTAGGTCTTTAATCCATTTTGAGCTTATTTTTGTGTATGGTGTTAGGGAGTGATCTAATCTCATACTTTTACATGTACCTGTCCAGTTTTCCCAGCACCACTTATTGAAGAGGCTGTCCTTTCTCCACTGTACATTCCTGCCTCCTTTATCAAAGATAAGGTGACCATATGTGCGTGGGTTTATCTATGGGCTCTCTATCCTGTTAGGAAGTCTTTATTTACAGTCTTCTGTATAAAATATTTCTTCCCTTATTCCCAAATTCACTAATCAGTCATTCTCTTTTTGTCATTAAAACTGATTATTTTTTAAATAGATTTATTTATTTTATTTATTTTTTATTTTTGGCTGCATTGGGTCTTTGTTGCTGCGCATGGGCTTTCTCTAGTTGTGGAGAGTGGGGGCTACTCTTCGTTGTGGTGCATGGGCTTCTCGTTGCAGTGGCTTCTCTTGCAGAGCACAGGCTCCAGGCGCTCAGACTTCAGTAGGTGCGGCTCACGGGCTTAGTTGCTCTGCGGCATGTGGGATCTCTTCCCGGACCAGGGCTCGAACCCGTGTCCCCTGCATTGGCAGGCGGATTCTTAACCACTGCCACCAGGGAAGCCCAAAACTTACTATTATTGAAAACAGCTCATTTATAGTCATGCACTAATTGGGAGAATCTTCAGTGTGTAGGCAGAGTCATAAATATTTTTACCAATTGTATGACTTTTATACTAACAGCTGTGTTCTGAAATCAGTTAACTCCATATTACATTCATTGGTACAGAAAAGTTACTGTTGTTCATAGTGACTTGTCTTTTGAAATGAATATTTTAAATTTGAACTGTTTTGCCTAATTGAAAAAGTCTACAATATTGTGTGCTCATTCATGTATATGTAAATGTATTCATTAATGTATATCTATATTACGTACATATGTATAATATTGATGTGTATATAATTGGTTGAAAATAAAAGTGTTAAATATGTTTCCTTTCAGAATCAAGCTTCCATGTATTTCCTTATCAGTCTCAGATAGCAGTTTTTAAAGAGTTTCTACTAAGAGCGACAAAATATAACAAACTACAAATGCTTGGAGATGATCTGAGAACTGATAAGAAGATAATTCTAGTTGAAGTAAGGACAGCTTTTGAAATTCTTCTATAACTATTGAGTAAACAATTATAAGATATATTTTATGTGATAATGACATTTACTCTCTCCATAGTATTAGTACTGGTAAAATATAACATAAAGGCTTTGTGCAATAGAAGAAACCTAAAGTTTCTTGCAGTAAACTTGGATAGAGTAGCTATAGGTTAATGAACTTTAAAAATTTAATGGCCTACGTATAGAAAGGCAAAAAATATTTAGAAAGTGACGTCTTAGTAAAAATATTATAATCTGTAGTGATCCTAAGGAATTTGCTATCAAAATCCCATTGATGTGTATTACTATTTAGGACATCAGCTATTTGATGTCTCCCTTTCTACAACAGTTCTGGTTACAGTACATTGAATAGATAACATTTCTCCTGTTTTGGTAAATATAAATCTGAAAATAAATTTACATGGGAATAAAACTGAGCTAATGTTTCTCCTTTGTTTTTGGTAGGATTTACCTAACCAGTTTTATCGAGATTCTCATACATTACATGAAGTTCTGAGGTGAGTTTCAGTGAACTTTTTTAAAACTCCAGATTAAATGGCAGGTGGTTTAAATTTCAACCTTGCTTGCTGTCTTTTGTTATTTTAGGAAGTACGTGCAGATTGGTCGATGTCCTCTAATATTTATAATCTCTGACAGTCTCAGTGGAGGTAATAATCAAAGGTTACTGTTTCCCAAAGAAATTCAGGAAGAGTGTGCTATATCAAATATTAGGTAAGAATGAAATTTCTGCTTAAAATTTCATATACATACTGTATTTTTAAATTAATCACATAACCACTATCTTTCTTTGTAAAACTTTCACAGTTTCAACCCTGTGGCACCAACAATTATGATGAAGTTTCTTAATCGAATAGTGACAAAAGAAGCTAATAAGGTAAGTCTTTTAAGAACTGATTAATTTGAATCTTACATTGTAATTATAGAAAGCCAAACTTAAGTAGTATTATATAAACTTGAGGAGTTAGAGACACAAACTATTTCAGTTTTTAAAATTAAAAAATTTTAATTACACTCATAAAGCACGTCATTTTAGAAAATGTAGGAAATACTAATTTTAAAAATCCTTAACCTTTTTCTACTTTTAAACTTAGTTTTCTTTTTCACATTGAGGTAAATTTCCCTTTGCTTGGCTTAGTGTTTTAAATTGTATCTGTTATCAAGAAGCTGTTTTCTGGCATCTACATCCATTAGTCAGCAACAGTCCAACTCTACTTTTGTCTTGTCACTTTTTAAAGATTTAATATATTTTTTATTTTGATAAAAAAAATCATAAAATTTAACATCTTAACCATTTTATTCCAGCTTTATTGAGATATAACTGACATATAACATCATGTAAGTTTAAGTAAGTTTAAATAAACTTAAGTAGGTTTATGACGCATTGATTTGATAAACTTATGTAATGAAAAATGATTACCACCATAGGTTATCTAACACCTCCATCATGTCATGTAATTACCATTTCTTTTTTGTGGTGAGAACATTTAAGATTTTTTTCTCTTAGCAACTTTCAAATATGTAATACAGTATTATTAGCTGTATTATGTATTAGAAATATCTTAACCATTTTTAACCATCCAGTTCAATAGTGTTAAGTATACTAACATTGTTCTGAAATAGCTGTTAGTGTTTTTTTTCTTCTTTTTTTTAATTTGGTTGCGCAGGGTCTTAGTTACGGCAGGCAGACTCCTTAGTTGTGGCATGTGAACTCTTAGTTGCGGCATGCATGTGGAATCTAGTTCCCTGACCAAGGATTGAACCCAGGCCCCCTGCATTGGGAGCACAGGGTCTTATCCACTACGCCATCAGCAAAGTCCCTGAAATAGCTGTTACTTTTTCCCCCATAAATTTTATTTATTTATTTATTTATTTATTTGGCTGCTTTGGGTCTTCGTTGCTGCATGGAGGCTTTCTCATTGCGGCCAGCAGGGGCTACTCTTCGTTGCGGTGCATGGACCTCTCGTTGCGGTGCATGGACCTCTCGTTGCGGTGGCCTCTCCTGTTGCAGAGCACGGGCTCTAGGCACGCGGGTTTCAATAGTTGTGGCACGCGGGCTCAGTAGTTGTGGCTTGCGGGCTCTAGAGCACGGGCTCAGTAGTTGTGGTGCATGGGCTTAGTTTTTCCGCGGCATGTGGGATCTTCCCAGACCAGGGCTTGCACCCGTGTCCCCTGCATTGGCAGACAGATTCTTAACCACTGCGCCACAGGGAAGTCCCATAGCTGTTACTTTTAACGCATCATTTTTTTCTATCTTTCAAATCAAGATGATGTTAAAATAAATTGATGAAACTTCTACTCCAAGTAGCATGGTTCTAGGGGGCCCTACTTGCTATAAATCAACTGGATCTTACATCATAATATATTTGGAATGCTGGATCACAGGAACTGAGGGAAGTCTCCAAGGGAGAGGTTATTTTTGAGGATTAAACAGAATAATGTATGCATGTAGAGCACCTAGCTGAATAAGTACAAGTATTAATAGTGAAATATTAGAAACACCCTGAGTCCAGGAATAGAGGGAGCAGTTACTGTGGTGAACTATTATGTCATTAATTGGCGTTTTGAAAATATTCAGTGACATGGGGAAATACAATTTAATGTCAAGTTAAAAATAACAAGATGTGAAGTTATATGATAATTCTAACAATAGAAATGATGTTTCCAGCCCTTGATATATCTGTCAAGCCCTATGCAAAGTAATTTTACATACCTGATCTTATTAAACCCTCACCACAACCATATAGAATTATCCCCATTTTATAGGTAAGGAAGCTGAACTTTGGAGGGAAATAACTCGAATAATATTCCATGACTATTAAGTATCAGATGAGTTTAAGTTTTGTTCTGACTCCAATTCACTGTGCTAGAACAAAACATACAGTTGTCAATGACAACACAATGCACATATGTACATAAACCTATACATACTAAAAGAAATACATAAAAATGCTGGGTGTTATTCTGGATGGTAGGATGACTTGTGATTTTTTTATTGTCTTTTTGAAAAAAATCTCTGTTTTCTACTATAAGCATGATAATTATAAACTATATTTAAATATTTATTAAACATTGAAGAAATAAAAATAGTCAGCATCATACTACTGTATCACATTACTCACAACTTCTTTTTAGACTAAGTCATTAAATTGCAAATGGCATTTACTCTAGCAAGTTAGTAAAAGGAGATACCATAACTTCTTTGTCATGTGGTTAATGTGCTTTACCTTAAATAGTTGACCAGCAAGAATTTTAAAACTAGTATACTTTTGATATCATCATTGATATGTTACATAAAAGGAGCAGCAACAAGCACAATATTTACATGTAAATATAAATCAAAAAGAAAATCAAATATTATGATACTGTCTGGAGTATCCAAGGATGATAATGATAGTATAAGAAGATTTAAAGGAGAGTTTAACCTCTGGTATTCTGTAGCTTAGTTAATTATATTAGGGAAGAGTGTTGACGTCTTCAGTGAATGAGTTATAATAAGAAAGAGTGTTGAATATCTTAAGTGTTTTTCTTTAAGTCTAAATGTTTCTCTGTATTCATAGGAAGAAAGATCTTTAGTCTTTTCTGATATCATTAGGTATGTAAAGTGTGGAAAGAACTGCTGATCATACATCTTAGCCATATTTGCCATGTTCACAGTAATTAACATCCATAGTATTTTCTTCAGCTGCCAAGGATTATAATTTCAAATTATATTTCCTTACTGGCAAGTAATCCATATCTAGAATTTTTCAAAAACAAGTACTCCTCTCAAAACAATTTTTAAGGTAAACGTATTCCCAATAAAAATAAAGTTAATCTGGAAGAGAAGGCATGAGCAAGAAAATTTTGTAAAAGAGTGATGAAGAGAGACTTGCTGTCTAGGTATTGGAACATAATATGATGAAACTCTAGGAAGTACAGCAGTGTGGTATTAGCACAGTAATAGACAAATGGAAGAATAAAATGAGAAGACAGCACAGAAATAGATCAGTATGTGTAAATGGGAATTTTTTATATAATGGAAATGGCATTTTACATCACTGGGGAAGGAGAGTAGATTATTATGGTTAACAACTGGTGTTGGAACAATTGGATATTCATATAGGAAAACATAAGGTTGCCTCTTTAGTTCATACTATGCACAAAAATAATTTAAACCTTGATTAAAGATTTAAATACAAAAATTAGAAGAGTATTAGGAAAAAATACTTTGGGTTGGGGGAAAGTCTTCTAAGCAAGAAACAAAACCTAAAAGCCATGGATTTACTTCAAAAAAAATGGAAAACTTAGTAAATGACAGAAGGCATGGTAAAGATAAAAGACGAGCATGAGAATGAAAGAAAATATTTGCAGTTTTTTAACAGAAAAGCACTAATACCTGAATATATATTTTTATTTTTTATTCATTTTACTTTTGGCTGTGTTGGGTCTTCATTGCCGTGTGCAGACTTTCTCTACTTGCGGCAAGTGGGAGCTACTCTTCATTGCGGTGCGTGGACTTATTGCAGTGGCTTCTCTTGTTGCGGAGCACAGGCTCTACAGCACAGGCTTCAGTAGTTGTGGCTTGCAGGCTCTAGAGCTCAGGCTCAGTAGCTGCGGCGCACGGGCTTAGCTGTTCCGCGGCATGTGGGATCTTCCCAGACCAGGGCTCGCACCTGTGTCCCTGCACTGGCAGACGGATTCTTAACTAATGCACCACCAGGGAAGCCCCACTGATACCTGAATACATAAAAATATGCCTACAAGAAAAAAAAGGCTAAGAACAGAAGCCAGTACACAAAGAAATACAAATGGATAGTAAACATGAGAGGTGTTCAGCCCTACATAGTAATCAGAGAAATTCATATTTAAACCAGGTAACATTTTTCACATATCAGAGCACAAAAAATTTAAGAATTATATACAGGGTTGCCAAAGATATGGAAAAATGAACACTCTCACCTACCATTGCTAGGAAAAATAAAACTGGTAAATGTTACAGACACTTTGAAGGGCCCTCTGCTTCTACAGAAATGTTCATGCATGTTGGCAAAGGTATACAGTTGACCCTTGAGCAACATGGGTTTGAGCTGCATGGGCCACATATATGTGCATTTCTTTCAGTAGTGAATACTGCAGTACTACCTGATCCATGATTGGTTGAATCCGAGGATGCAGAACCACGGCTACAGAGGGAAAACTATAAGTTACACTTGGATTTTTGACTGTGAGGGGAGGGCTGGTGTCCCTAACCCCACATTATTCAAGGGTCAGCTGTATATATAGTATATATATAGGTCTGGAATAGTAAAAAAGTGGAAACAATGTAAATGTCCCTTCATTGGGGGAAATACTAGTTAAATTACTGTCTACCCATAACATTTTTTAAAAAATTATATAGACTTAAAGGTACTAACATAGAAAGATCACAAAGAATGGTATTAATTCATAGAATAATACATATGATATGATCCCCCTTATATTTAAAAAACTAACTCTGAATATACTTACAGATACTATATTTACTTACAGATACGTGTGCACAAAAAGTGGTCTGGAAAGGCTCCTCCTAAAATGTTAACACATGTTAGAAAGTTGGGATCTGTAGAGCAAAAGGATAACTTTCATAAAGAACTTTTGAAACAGCTTTAGTTAATAAAGTTAAAAATATATTGAAGGTCATAGCACAGTACTGTTTTTCTGTCAAGAGCTGAAATGGGATCATCTATGAACAATCACATGAATTCAGCTTAAGTTATGTTGTCAGTAAACTATTAGGAGTTTCTGAGGGGGAAGAGAGGATAAGTTTTTCTTGTCTTATACTTGATCTACCAAGGGTGTGATAGGTGATATATCGTATTTATGCATATGTGTGTGAGTGTGTGTGTTTATCTATATTTGTATATATGTATGTATATAGTAAAAGAGAGAGAACTTCAAAATATAACCTAGTCCAAGTAAAAAAGTAAAATGATATTTTATAACCTTGAAATTTTACCTTAAACTGTGATGTCATTGACACTTGTACCTTCATAAGCAGACTGTCGTTTAACATGTAGGCTTTTTAGCATTCAAATTGGAAAGATTCTATTATACTTCCATTAAGTTTAGAAAATAGGTGGTTTTGTTTGTTTTTTGCTTAGAAAATAGCTTTTTTAATTTTAATTTTTTCATTTTAGGATGGAGGAAAGATTGTTGTCCCTGATAAAACTTCTCTAGAGTTGCTCTGTCAAGGATGTTCTGGTGATATCAGAAGTGCAATAAACAGCCTCCAGTTTTCTTCTTCAACAGGTAACTGGAAAATATACACTCTTACGGTATTATATAGGTGACTAACTTTTTCTTAATTGTTCATGAAATGAAATTAAACTAAACATTTTAACTTAAAATTGGTATATACCTATCTCCACTTACGATTTTTTTATTGAGACAGTGTAATAAAATTATGTATGTACACATGCATACACACACCACTATGAATGTGTCACCATATATATTTATATATCTGAGACAAAAGCTGATTTATTTACGTGGTTTGCCACTTTACCTTTCAAAGTTAATTTGGAATGAGACTTCCTGAGAGAAAATCCTGGCTCTGCCACTTTTCAGTGACTGAATCTTGCAAGTTACTTAATCTTTCCATGCCTTTATTTTTTCACCTTTTATATGAGAACCTGTCTGATTGAGATGTGTGAAGAGTGAGGTAATCCTTGTAGAGTGTTTATTCCAGTGCTTGACACACATTCAGTGCTCAAATGGCCAGCTGTTAATGAATTTAATAATAGTTCATATATGATATGTTTAACAAATGCATTTCCACTTGTTAATATATAAAAGGGGTCCCTAGCCATGTTATAGTAAAGAGCCCCACTAATAGCAATGAGTTAATTTTTGCTCTTAATGATCATAGTTTACTGCATACAGTTTTCATCAGAAAACATTTAACAAGTGACCTACATGATGCTTAACATTGAGGAATTGACCTTAAAAAATTAAAATCTCTTTGGAGCTCTCAAAATCCACGTGAAATCCTAGTTTCTACCCACAAGTGTAACCTGTTCATTTAGTTACATCTTTGTTTTTCAAAATAACTCTACAGAAATAGACATCTTAACACAACTGAAACCAGAATTCTGCTTCTTGCTGTAGAAACATAAATGTAAATTGTGCTTAGGTTCACTACTAGAATTAGGGATGGGTCAGTTTGGGATCCTAACTACCATTTATAACGTTATTGCTCTGAGCTTAGAAATTTCAGAGGGAAGAAAATAATAGTGGGTCAGGAACTGTATTAGCAATTATATTTTTTTTCATTTAATTCTCAGACCAGCCTAATGAGATAGACAATAGTAGGATTCAAACCTAGATTCTGTGTTTTTCTAATACTCCAGGCTGGTTTTCTGAAGTCATGCATTCTGAGTTGTTTTTGTTTTGTTATAAATTTATTTATTTCTGGTTGCGTTGGGTCTTTGTTGCTGTGCACGGGCTTTCTCTAGTTGCTGCGAGCAGGGGCTACTCTTCGTTGCGGTGCGTAGGCTTCTCATTGTGGTGGCTTCTCTTGTTGCAGAGCATGGGCTCTAGGCACCCGGGCTTCAGTAGTTGTGGCACACGGGCTCAGTTCCTCCACAGCATATGAGGTCTTCCCAGACCAGGGATGGAACCCCTACATTGGCAGGCAGATTCTTAACCACTGCACCACCAGGGAGTCCCTGAGTTTTAAAAAGTAGATTTCCAAGTGAAATTTGAACACGGGCATATTCATAAATTGGAGACTGTCCAAATCAGTAAAGAAGTAATATAGCATCATTGTTAAGCATGGATTGCAGAACCCGACTGTCTGGATTCAAATCACTTACTAGCTGCTGACCTTTAGCCAGTTATTTAACCTCTTTACGTCTCATTTCTTTACTCTGTATAATAATAGTTCTCCTCTGATAGGGTTGTTATGAGGACTAAATTAGTTAGTACATACCATGCAGCAAGAATAGTACCTTGCCATTAACACCATGAGAAACCAAGGTGATGTGACTATGTTAGAGTATGTCATTGTGTATGTGAAAATTTGAAATCTGTGTCATGACGTACTTTTAGATGACATTTTAGTTCGTTTTAATAGTTTAGTAACTGAAAGGGGACTCTGACTCTGTATACTTCATAATTATTTATTAGAAAAACATTTAAATTAAAATACCTAGTGTAACTATATCTGAAATGTTCTCAGTTTTAATTTTTATATTTTAATTTTATTTTAAATATTGTTTCTTGGGTGTATATTATTTAGGAAAGAACAATTTATGGCCAAGGAAAAAACGAACGTCTTCATTAAAATCAGATGCTGTGCTGTCAAAATCAAAAGGAAGACAAAAACCTGATAGGATATTTGAAAATCAAGAGGTCCAAGCTATTGGTGGCAAAGATGTTTCTCTTTTTCTCTTCAGAGCTTTGGGGAAAATACTATATTGTAAACGTAAGAAAACCTTATACATTTAAAAAACATCTGTTATTATCTTATAATTGAAATAAAATACATTTTTTTAAATGTCATATATTTGGTTCAGTTACAAGAAAGAGCTAGGACTAGGTCAGATACTCTTTGGCAGGGCCTAAGAAAGACATAGCAGAAAAATATATTTAGATAGAGTATTTTTGGATTATGAGTGGGATTAAACATTAAAACCAACTGTTGAAAAATCTTCAAATGAGAGGTGCTATATAATTATATAAAGGTGGTGTTATTTTTAATAACTCCAGACATTTTTTTTAATAGGAGCATCTGTAACAGAATTAGGCTCACCTCGATTGCCTTCTCATTTATCAGAGTATGAGCGGGATACATTGCTTGTTCAACCTGAGGTAACACTTAGTACTATTTACAGGCTGTATACTATTAATATTAAATATGTGTCCATATAAATATGACCACTGAATTTTTACCAAAATTATATATACTTCTTTTTATAGGAAGTAGTAGAAATGTCACACATGCCAGGAGAATTATTTAATTTATATCTTCATCAGAACTACATAGATTTCTTCACAGAAGTGGATGATCTTGTGAGAGCCAGTGAATTTCTGAGTTTTGCAGATATCCTCAGTGGTGACTGGAATGTAAGACCATTTGACTTAAATGTTTTTGTTTATGACTATTTCCTCAGAATTGAGAAAGAAAGTTTACTTTTATTCATACTGATATGACTTTTTTTTTTTTTTTTTTTTTTTTTTTTGCGGTACGCGGGCCTCTCACTGTTGTGGCCTCTCCCATTGCGGAGCACAGGCTCCGGACGCGCAGGCTCAGCGGCCATGGCTCACGGGCCCAGCCGCTCCACGGCATGTGGGATCTTCCAGGACTGGGGCACGAACCCGTGTCCCCTGCATCGGCAGGTGGACTCTCAACCACTGCGCCACCAGGGAAGCCCGATTTGACATTATTTTAAGTAACTTCTTAATAACTATGACAAAATTAATTCATCCAACCCAGTGAAACTTCAGCAGTGAATCTGATTTTTCTATGATAACATACACTAATTTTTTCTAAAGTTATTTTCTGATTATAAAACTAATACATAGTCGGAAAACTTGACAACCATTGAAAAGTAGACAGAAGGAAAGGAACTGTGCCTCTATCTTTCCTTCTTCTTCTTTTTTTTGGCCACGCTGCGTGGCATGTGCTCTTAGTTCCCTGACCAGGGATCAAACCCATGCTCCTTCCAGTGGAAGCGTGGAATCTTAATTACTGAACCTCCAGGGAAGTCCCCTGTGTTTCTTGCTATACTTTCTGATGGTTTTTAAATTTATTTATTTGCACATTTGAAATTATTCACTATAAAGTTTGTATTTTTTCTTAACAGTTTAACTCTGCTCTGACTGGTATAGTAGTTACTAGACACTTGGAGCTATTTAAATTAAATTAAAAATTCAGGGATTTCCCTGGTGGTCCAGTGGGTAAGACTCTGTGCTCCCAATACAGGGGGCCCCAGGTTTGATCCCTGGTCGGGGAACTAGATCCCACAGGCATGCCGCAACTAAGAAGCCCACATGCATGCCGCAACTAAGAAGCCTGCATGCTGCAACTAAAGATCCCACATGCCACAGCTAAAATGCAGCACAGCCAAAACAAAAATTAAAAAAAAAAATTCAGTTCCCTGGTCACACTAGCCATATTTCCATCATTTAAACAGTTATGATACAGTTTCTGTTATATATTTAGAGTTTCATTATTCAGCAGTTGCATTTGCTTAATTTTTTTATATTGCTTCTTTTTTATTTTGAAATTTTCCAACCTGTTGACAAATAGAAAGAATACACAATGAATACCTGAATACCTTTAGCTTTTGTTCACCAGTTTTTCACATTTTTCCACATTTGCTTAATCTGTATTGACACACTTGTTTTGGCTAAATAATTGGAAAGTAATTGTAGCATCACAACATTTAACACTTAAGCATGCATAAGGACATTGCTCTATTACAACCACAATAGCATTATCATACCTAAGAAAATAAACATAAATTCCATAATATACTGTCCTTATTCCTGTTTCCCCAGTTATCTCAAAAATGTATTTAAAGTTATTTCCACCACCTCCATCCAACATCCGGTTAATATTCACTCATAGCGTTTGATTATTATGTCGCAGTTGAATTTTCTTCAAAATTTTGTAGCACTATTATTTTTAGGGCGTGGTGAGGTTGAAAAACATGAACATACAGTAACTAAATATGATTAGCCTTTTTTTGGGGTCAGTAGTACCAATAAGTACTGTTTTATAAATCTCTTATTTTCTTTATTTCACATCTTGTCTCCTTTTCTAGACGCGCTCTTTACTCAGGGAATATAGTACATCTATAGCTACGAGAGGTGTGATACATTCCAACAAAGCCCGAGGATTTGCTCATTGCCAAGGAGGAGGATCAAGTTTTCGACCCTTGCATAAACCCCAATGGTTTCTAATAAATAAAAAGGTAAAAAAAAGAACTGTACATTTTCAAAGAGTGAACTATTTATGGTATGTGAATTATATCTCAGTAAAGTTGGTTTTTTCTTTTAATTGAAAAAGAAAAATGGTCTTTCATTCTTAATGAGAAATAGTTGCTAAGGCCCACAGTTTTCTTAGAGCTATGATAAAACATAAAAAGGACAGTCGTCTTAAATGCTTAGTCATTTTTTTAAGGAAAAAGCGCTCAAAAATTGAAAGCATATACCTATTTTATTGGAATCAAAGTATACAGGCCTACCTCGTTTTATAGTACTTTACTTTATTAAAGCGTTTCACAGATAATGCGTTTTTTACAAATTGAAGGTTTGTGTTAATCCTGCATCAAGCAAGTCTATCAGCACCGTTTTTCCAATAGCATTTGCTCACCTCGTGTCTCTGTGTCACATTTTGATAATTCTAGCAATATTTCAAACCCTCTACCAGCAAAAGAGTATGACTGGATGACGGCTCAGGTGATGGTTAGCATTTTTTAGCAATGAAGTATTTTTTAATTAAAGTATGTACATTGTTTTTTAGACATAATGCTATTGCACACTTAGGAGACTATAGTCTAGTGTGAGCATAACTTTTTTTTTTTTGGCCACGCCGAATGGCATGCAGGATCTTAGTTCCCTGACCAGGGATTGAACCTGTGCCCCCCTGCAGTGGGAGCGCAGTCTTAACCACTGGACCACCAGGGAAGTCCCAAGCATAACTTTTATATGCACTGGGAAACCACAAAATTTGTGTGACTTGCTTTATTGTGATACTCACTTTATTGCAGTGGTCTGGAACTTGAACCCACAATATCCCTGAGGTATGCCTATAGTTGTAATTATATTTTCGTTTCAGTTGAAAATAAATCCTGGCTTTACCTCTAACCATCTGCACAAGTTATTTCACTTAATATGCCATTATTTTCCACAGCTATAAATATGGAGGATTGAGTTATTTAGAGGTCAAAAACAGGTGGCTCACAAGTTGAATACAACCTACACACAGATTTTTTTAAATGAATTGCCAATCTTTGAAAACTAGTATAATAGTTAAAACTCAGATAAGGATTTCTGGCTTCAGAATTTCTGCAATCTCCTGAAAAAAAAAATTGGAAGTAAGGCAACACTGGTCCATATATTACATGGCAGTAGTCTACTCAAGCCAAGTATAATCTGCCCCTTGGTGATGGGAGTGGTCAGTACCACCTCCCCAAGCTGTTCCACTGCACTGATTTCTATTAACTGCCTGACTCCTATAGCATCTGAATTTGTGACCCCTGGACTAGGTCATCTCTAAGATGTCTTCCAGTTTTAAATTCATATGGCTACATATGAACCTATCATTCATTACCTAAGAAAATTTTCAGTGGATTTCTTGGAGAATTTCATTACTTTTAAGCAATTTATGTCCCTTATTGACTTGCTTTGCGCTTTATAGCATGTATATTAATTTCGCATTTGTTACATATAAATGATCTAAGACTGTGAGCACCTGAAAGGCAGAGATCATACTTCTCTTATCATCACTGTAACATAGTGCCTTCTCTTAACTGAAGAAAATACCTTCTTTCATTGAGAAACAATATCCTCACATAATTTGTGATATGTGTATGCTCATAAACAGAAGTCCTTTGATTTTTAAGTTTGTTTTTCTTCTACCTTAAGTCTTGTTCTTATTGCTGTTATATCAAGTGAGAAATAGTTGTGTAGATAAAATGCTTTGTTAGATAATGCTAGGACAGTTATAAAAGGACTAATCAAGCTGCCCAGCGTGGCCAAAAAAAAAAAAAGGGACTGATCAGGTAAACTCTTAGAGTATATTTGTAGCATATAAACCCACATACTTTGTGATATAATAAACTTAGTCTAGGGACAAATATCCATATGTAAATTTTTATTTTTCACTTCACCATGTTTTTCCTTCTCTGCAGTATCGGGAAAATTGCCTGGCAGCAAAAGCACTTTTTTCTGACTTCTGCTTACCAGCTTTATGCCTCCAAACTCAGCTGTTGCCATACCTTGCTTTGCTAACCATTCCAATGAGAAATCAAGGTAATAATATGGGTTTTCCTTATCCCCAAGAAGTAGTGTTTTATAACATTATGTTTTTGTGGATCAACTTATTCCTATGTACCAGTGACAGTAAGTTTCTTTCCCTTTTATTTTTTGAATCAGAATTAATACATGCTTTTTGATTAAAAAAGAAAGAAATTAAATAATAAAGAAGTACCTAAAGTAAAAATTGAAAGTCCCCTATAACCACGCGTAATTCCTTTTGACAGATTGGTGTAAATTCTTCTAGACTTTTTCCTGTGCGTATACAAATGTTAGATGTAAACTTTAATTTTTTTTGTCACTTATCATGCATAGTGCTCCATATTTTATAATTAGGGCAAAGGAGCTCTAGAGGCTGGGAATCCAAAATCAAGGTGCCAGCAGATCCAGTGTCTGGTGATGGCCTGCTTCCTAGTTTGCAGATGGCCATCTTCTCATTGTATTCTCACATGGTAAAGAGCAGAGTAAAAGAGAGCTCTCTCTGGGTTCTCTTATATAAAGGCACTAATCCCATTCATGAGGGCTCTACCCTCATGACCTAAGCACCTCCCAAGGCTCCATCTCCTAATAACATCACTTCAGGGGTTAGGATTTCAAAATATGAATTTGGGGTGACAGAAGCATTTAGTCTATAACAGCAGCAATGCAAAAGTATATTCAAATCTAACTCATATTTTTTCAAAATTTATAATTTTATTCAACCTTATTGATAGGTATTTTGGTTGATTTCAATATTACAAGCAGTATCTATTAATAGTATATTTACATTGTCTTTCCAAGTTTTGAAATTATAAATAATGCTAAAAAAAATTAGTATGTCTTTGGCAATACACACTTGCCCAGTTTATGTCTACTGAGGTTTGCCTTTTTTTGAACTTTACCAATTTTTCCATCAGTTGTTTCTCTTTTTTAATGTGTGTCATAAGGGCCACATTTCATTAACAGTCCTAGGTCACATGTCTGTGGTGCTGATCTTCAAGGTAGAACAGAGAATTTGTGTAATATTGAAAGTATTACTAATCTACTACATAACTCATCAAACTTCTCAAGTGTTTTTTGAACTTTCAATTTTTTTTTTTTAAATTATTTTTGGCTGTGTTGGGTCTTCGTTGCTGCACGCGGGCTTTCTCTAGTTGCGGTGAGTGGAGGCTACTCTTCGTTGCTGTGGGCAGGCTTCTCATTGTGGTGGCTTCTCTTGTTGCGGAGCACATGCTCTAGGTGCGCGGGCTTCAGTAGTTGTGGCATGCTGGCTCAGTAGTTGTGGCTCATGGGCTTAGTTGCTCTGCGGCATGTGGGATCTTCCCAGACCAGGGCTCAAACCCATGTCCCCTGCACTGGCAGGTGGATTCTTAACCACTGCGCCACCAGGAAAGTCCAAAACTTCTCAAATTTTAAAGATAGGGTTTGCCTTATGAATTATCAGAAGAGAGGATTATAGAGTAAATGTCTGCCTTTATACAATGAGAGTCTCATCTTTTAAGAATATTGATACCTAAAGATTTAAAATATTCTGTATTTACAGGCAGAAGTGAGATGACTTTTGAGCAATGGGAATGATTAATCTGTGAGTCAGAATCCAGAGAGTTCCCTATCCTTGACTATTATTTTTAGATTATACTAGTTTTTATTTATTTATCGTTTTGGCTGTGCTGCATGGCTTGTGGGATCTTAGTTCCCCGACCAGGGATTGAACCCGGGCCCTCAGCAGTGAAAGTATGGAGTCCTAACCACTGGACCACCAGGGAAATCCCAAGTTATACTAGTTTTTAAACTTTATTTTGAAGTAATTTCAAACTTAGAAATTAGAAGAATGGTACAAAGAAGTTCTTGTATATCCTTCACCAAGATTCCTCAGTGTTTCATTTTTTACCATATTTGCCTTTTATTCTTTTTCTTTATACACACATGTACACAAATATATGTATTTTTTTCTGAACCATGTGTGAGTAAAGTGCAGACATTATGCCCATTATTCTTAAACACTTCAGCATGTACTTCCTGAAAACAAGGACATTCTCCTACATAACCACAGTATATACATCAAAATCAGGAAATTAACATTGATATATTACTGCTAATTTATAGTTTAATTATTAGACTCCATTTGTAATTTATAGACTCCATTCAAATTTTGCCAATTGTCCTAATAATGCCCTTTGTAAAATAACAACAAAAACTTGTTCTCTCTTGTCTAGAAATCCAATGCAAGATCACATGATACATTTAGTTACTTACTTGCTATCTCTTTAGTCTTCTTTGATTTAGAATAGTACTGTGGTCTTTCTTCATCCATTACATTTCTGAAGCAGATTGTTATAACATGGACTGCCCCTCAATTTGGGTTTATCTGAGGATTCCTCATGAGTGGATTTAGGATATATATTTTGTGCAGGAACACCACAGAAGTGATGCTGTGTTCTTCTCAGTGCATCACATCAGGGGAATATGATGTCTATTTAAACCATGCTGGTGAAGTTAACTTTTATTATTTGGTAAGATAACATCTCTCAGGTTCTTCAATGTAAAGTTATTAAGTGTTTTGTGGGGAGACACTTTGAGACTATGTAAATATCCTATTTCTCATTAAAATTTCACCCACTAGTTATAGCATCTTTTGATAATTATTTCCTGAATCCGTCATGGTTGGCAAGTGATTTTCTAATGGCATTATTCCTTCTGTATTTGTGTTAATAAATTCTGCTGTAAGGTATTGCTTCGCCTTCTTCCCCATTTGTTTGTTTGTTTGTTTGTTTATATTTGTATAGACTCTGGAGCTTTTTCAGCTGTTGTTTCTATCATTATTTATTTTGGACTTAAATTGTCCAGATTGGGCCAGTGCAAGCTGCTTTAAGGTAATTCTGTGCCTTTACTCTTAGTGTACTTTCTTTCCGATACAAAGTGTTCCCGGATTATTTCATACTCTCCCTACATGGACTTAGAAATCTCAATGAGTCCTGGTTCCTTTTAGTGGATATGGACCCATCTCCCACTTTGCTAAATATATTTACTTGTTTACTTAATTCCTATGTCTATAACCTATCTCCTGACAATGCAGGCTGCTCCTTCAGTCCCAGCACTACTGCCACCAACTTACATTGGCACAGCCATTCACATTCTTTGTCCCACTCCTAGCTGTGCGACAATGAATCGGTTTGATTAGTAAGAGTCTCCTTGGACCAGAATCATCAGCATCACCTGGAAGCTTGAGAAAAATGCAGAATCTCAGGCCTCAACCAAGACTTACTGAATTGATCTGCAAGATCAATTAGCAAGATTCTCCAGGTGATTCTTTTTTTTTTTTTGGCGGTACGTGGGCCGCTCACTGTTGTGGCCTCTCCCGTTGTGGAGCACAGGCTCCAGATGCGCAGGCTCAGCAGCCGTGGCTCACGGACCTAGCCGCTCTGCGGCATGTGGGATCTTCCCAGACTGGGGCACGAACCCGTGTCCCCCGCATTGGCAGGTGGACTCTCAACCACTGTGCCACCAGGGAAGCCCTCCAGGTGATTCTTATGCAGGAGATGTTTGAGGAGTTTGAGAAGTATTGGTTTGGATTACTCACATTGGAATCACCTAGAGAATCATTATATCCACTAGAAAGTTCAGATTCCAGGATCACAACCCTTAAGTTTTCCATATCAAAAAGCTGTTTTTTAAAAATCCTAGTCATATTGTGTAGTGGATTTTTAAAAAGGTAAGGTAGTGTTTGATTTGCAGACTTTTGAAGGTTTATAAAATTTAGTCAAAAATAGGATGTTCTGGCTTTTTTTTTTTTGTCTTGTCTGACTTTTTTTTTTTTTTAGTTTATTTTTGGCTGTGTTGGGTCTTTGGTGCACACAGGCTTTCTCTAGTTGTGGTGAGCAGTGGCTACTCTTCTTGCGGTGTGCGGGCTTCTCATTGCCGTGGCTTCTCTTGTTGTGGAACACGGGCTCTAGGCGCGCGGGCTTCAGTAGTTGTGGCATGCGGGCTCAGTAGTTGTGGCTCACGGGCTCTAGAGCGCAGGCTCAGTAGTTGTGGCACATGGGCTTGGTTGCTCCGAGGCATGTGGGATCTTCCCTGACCAGGGCTCGAACCTGTGTCCCCTGCATTGGCAGGCGGACTCTCAACCACTGTGCCACCAGGAAAGCCCTTGGCTTTTCTTTTTATTCATCAATTTTTATCCCATTTCTTTCACTTTACTATGTCATTTCAGACATTTTATGTTTCTTCTGCTCATTTCTCTCTGTCCTCTTTTCTAGTCCTCCATTAGTGTTTGTTAGAATACTTACAGGTATCTCACGTTTCATTCTGTTTTCTCTTTGATTGCATAATCTCTATCAGTCTATGTTCCAGGTTACTGATTATTTCTTCTTCCAGTTCAAATCTACTATTGAGCCCCTGCAGTGGACTTTTCATTTTGGTTATTGTACTTTTCAAGTCCAGAATTTCCATTTGGTTCTTTTTTGCAATTTCCTTCTCTTTACTGATATTCCCTATTTGATGAGTCATTGTCATTATAGCTCCCTTTACTTCTTTTTATTTTATTTTATTTTTAAAATGTATTTATTTCATTTATTTATTTTTGACTGTGTTTGGTCTTCGTTGCTGCACACGGGATTTCTCTAGTTGCGGCGAGCAGGGGCTACTCTTTGTTGTGACGCGTGGGCTTCTCATTGTGGTGGCTTCTCTTGTTGTGGAGCACAGGCTCTAGGCACATGGACTTCAGTAGTTGTGGCACATGGGCTCAGTAGTTGTGGCTCACGGGCTCTAGAGCACAGGCTCAGTAGTTGTGGCACACAGGCTTAGTTGCTCCGTGGCATGTGGGATCTTCCCAGACCAGGGCTCGAACCTGTGTCCTCTGCATTGGCAGATGGATTCTTAACCACTGTGCCACCAGGGAAGTCCAACACTACCTACTTTCTATCTATGAATTTGACCACCGTAGGTACCCACTTAAGTGCAACCATACAATATTTGTCTTTTTGTGACTGGCTTATTTCATTTAGCATGTCATCAGGGTTTATCCATGTTATAGCATGTGTCAGAACTTCCTTCCTTTTTAAGGCTGGATAATATTACATTGTATATATTTACCACATTTTGTTTATCCATTCATCTGTTTTTGGACACAAGTTTCTTCCACTTTTTTTTTTTTAACACCATTATTGGAGTATAATTGCTTTACAATGGTGTGTTAGTTTCTGCTGTATAACAAAGTGAATCAGCTATACATATATATATATATGCTTCCACGTTTTGACTGTTATGAATAATGTTGTTATAAGTATGGATATACAGATGTTTCTTCGAGATCTTGCTTTCAATTCTTTTGGGTGTATACCCAGAAGTGGAATTGATTATATAGTAATTCTGTTTTCAGTTTTTTGAGGAACTACCTTACCATTTTCCACAGCAGCTACACCATTTTGTATTTCTACAGCTTTCTCCACGTCCTTGTCAAACCTTGTTGTTTTATGGGGTGTTTTGATAATACCCATCCTAAGGGGTGTGAAATAGTATCTCATGGTTTTGGTTTGCATTTTCCTAACAATTTGTGACTTTAAGCATCTTTTCATGTGCCTTTTGGCCATTCTTCTTTGGAGAAATGTCTATTTAAAGCTTTTTAAAAATCTCTTTTAGCTCAGATTTCTTTTATCCAGGATATTGGAAGACTTCCTCTGAAGCGACACTTTGGAAGGTAAGCTGATCATTTTAATTTTCAAAGAGCTGTTACTGAAATAACCACCAAATACCTTATGTATTTATTCATTATACAGTCAATAAATGTTATCTGTAAAGGCCAAGAAATACATGTTGTACTAGTGATCAGAGACCATATGATTGCATTGTAGACCCATCTATTATATATATTACATGTAACAGCTATTTTCACCATCTCAGAATGGACTATTAGGCTAGATAGAATCATTGAATCACAGAGGCAGAGAAATCTTTAAAATCCTTGAGTTCAACAAATTTTGCATAGCTGAAAACCCCTTTTCAGCTTTCATGCCAAGAGGTGTTCTTAGCCTATATTTGGAGACTGCAATAATCAGGAACTACCTCAAAAGAGCACTGTCTTTTTTATTTCTTTATCACAGAAAATTCAGACAAGTAAAAAAATATAGAGAGAGATAAATCTACATCTATACTGTTCATTCCATTGCAAAATGGCTTCTGGCCTAATATCAGTGATTAACACAGTGCTTGTAGTTCATTTCTACTTGGCTTATTTGTAAGGTTAAATTATGCACTCAGGTATTCTAAAAAAGGTTAAAAAGTGCTTGCTTCCTGGTTGCAAGGATAAAAGTAAATGATAGAAATGGCATCTATTACCCCTTCTACTAGTTCTCCTATTCCTGGTCCCAAATGGAAAACTAGCTTATCTGGGCTTTTTTTCCCTCTGCCTTCATAGATTCAGTAAAGGCCTTTGTAGTGTTAATGGTTTCTTCCTTATAATGACTTAGCTATTGGGAGCCCATCTTTCCTTTTACAGAAATACAGTGATGGATGGATCTTACAGCATCATCCCACTGGGATGTGATCAGGGCTCAAACCTTTTATAAACTTCCCTTTTCTCCTCACTTCCCTCTGAATCAAAGAAGGACCAGCTGTTTTCACTGGCTCCTTTCCCCACAAGATTATGACATCAAAATCAAGGGAAGGCCATTGTCTTCTATTGTCTTTTTCCTCCTAAGATGTAATTAAAAGAATGGGAGTCAGTGTTTTATTACTGGTTCAGCTACTTGATCTGAATTGGGAGGCAGGATTTGTCAGTGCTACTTATTACAATGACTAGTACTGTTGTCTTTCATTTATAGTGACCATTTTAACATTAGTGACCATTTTAACATAATCTTTGATTTATATTGATAATATTGAATATTAATACTTAAACTTAACATTTAATATTGCTATTTAATAGCTGCATAATTTCCTATAATTGAACCTACACCTTGTTTTGTTTTATTTATTATTTTTGGCTGCGTTCGGTCTTAGTTGTGGCACATAGGATCTTTCGTTACAGCGCGAGGGCTTCTCTCTAGTTGTGGCACATAGGCTTCTCTCTAGTTGTGGCGCACAGGCTTAGTTGCCCCGTGGCATGTGGGATCTTAGTTCCCCGACCAGGGTTCAAACCCGCATCCCCTGTATTGGAAGGCTGATTCTTAACCACTGGACCACAAGGGAAGTCCTCCTACACCTTGGTTTTGTACATTTAGCTTGTTTCCAGCTTTTGTTGTCACAGCCTTCCTTGAAGCTAAATCATCATGCATATCAAATACTATTTATGTAGGATGAATTCCTAGAAATAAAATTGCTGGATCAATGGATATACACCTTTGCTCTATATTGCCAGATTGCTTCCAAGAATATTTTGCCAATCTTATGCCCACTTAACAGTGTTTCAGCATGTTCTTTTCTCCTCGTACCACCACTGGGTTTTATTATTTTAAAAGGTCTTTACCAGTTTGAAAGATGACAATATTAATTTCCATTTTAAAATTACAAATTAGGTTGAGCAATTTATTTAGTAACCATTCTTCTGTAAGCTATCTGTACATGTTTTATGTCTGTTTTCCTATTCCATTTAATTCTTTCTTTTTGTAAGAAATCTTTACTAAAGATATTAATTAACTTGGTTGTGTTATAAGTTGTAATGATTTATTCAGTTTGTCATTTACTTTTTAGTTTTGTTTATATTGTTAAATAAACCGGTCCACCTGGCTAAACAGCACAAGGAAGGTAAATGAGAGACTACAGGAGAGGGCTTCATAATCACCACACTCATGGTGTAATTTAAAGGAATCCCCTCCTTTGATTATTATTAATGCCTGTGTTATGCATCTGGCAGATTGAAAATGGAAGCCCTGACTGACAGGGAGCATGGAATGACAGACCTGGACAGTGGAGATGAAGCCCAGCTTGGTGGAGGGCAACCTGCAGAGGAAGCGCTGGGTGAACGCACTCAGACAGCTGAACCTGAAACCTGGTCTCTTCCTTTGAGTCAGGATAGTGGGAGTGAACTGCCTGCCAGCCAGCCTCAGCCCTTTTCAGCCCAGAGAGACATGGAAGAGGAAGACATGATAATAGAAGACTATGAGAGTGATGAGACATAGAAAGCAGCCTGCCCATGAGATTGTTACTTGACAGATTCATATTCGTTTTATTCAGTGGTACTTGAACAGAGATAATAGACTTTTCAGGTGAATTAGTTTGTTAATTCTTCACTCTTGTAGTATTTCAGCACAGAGAACTGATTTCTGTCATGTTGAAGTAAATAGAAGATCAAACCTTCAAATAATCTCTTAATCTTTTTCTCTAGTATTTATTTAGCCTTGTGAGTGATGTTGGGAGAGGTCAGTGTGTATGAAATGTGTTTGAACATTATGCCAAATATCAGAAAATGTGAAGGAATAATTCAGAATACAGAAACTCTGTGGGTTGTAAATAAGAATTATAAAACAGTTTAGGATGCAATTAAGAGTGTAAATAAACTTTGTGCCTTATTCACAATTTCTCTCTGGTCTCTAGCTTCTTCCGATACCATTTTTATATGTTGTACAGTGGAATATTTTAGATACTTTCTGGAAACTATTTACATAATTTATATCAAAATTAAAATGTTGAATTTGTTCTGTTTTGTTTCTCCTGTCCTTCAATGATTCTTAACACGCACGGTCTGCCATGTGTCACTGGTCATAGTACGCAAGTCTCCTTCATCCAGTGCCAAACTTTTTCAAAAATAGAAAGGAGGGGGATTGCAACCTTGCGAAGAAAACTTTCCGGAGGGTTTGCTCTCACCTTTAACAACCTTTCCAGAGCTCTCCTAGCTGTTGCCTTGAGGTGCGGTGGGGGTGAGGGCACCGACCCGCCCGAGCCCCAGGCGACAGTCCGGGCCTGACAAAGCCAGGCGGGGCGAAGTTCAGTTCGGCCCGGCCCCGCCCCCGGCGCCCAATCCCAGTTTCAGAGCCGCGGGCGGCGGGCGCGCACTTCCCGGCGGCTGCGCAGGTGAGCTGGGCGCCAGGGGTGGGGCCCACGTGACCGGGGCGTGGGCGGGGAGGGGCCGGCGGACCCCAGTGAGGGACCGGCGGACCCCGGGCAGGCGCGCGGCGTCTGGGGTAGCCTTCGGCGTCCCTCGGCCCCTAGGAACGGCGCGCTCGCTGCGCTGCCGGCCACTACCTGCGCCCGAGGCCGGAGGCCGACGCGGTAAGGGGTGCGGGGCCCCGGGGAGAGCGGGGCGCCTGGGAGGCTGGAGGGCCCCTCGGCCGGCCAGGTTTTATTCGGCGGACACAGGTGCCGCGCGAGACGCGCCCACCCCCGGCCGCGAAGCCCCGGTCCTTCCGGGCGCGGGGTTATCCCGAGCTGGGCACGTCCGGCCCGATTTAGTTCCGGCCACTTTGGGGACAATTTCGGGAGACGAAGAGTGTATTTTCCCTCTGACGTGGAGACGCGCACCTGGGTGGGCAGAGCTGAGTACTGAGTGAAGTTGGTGGGTCGGGGACGTAGCGCCGAGCCGCGGCCTGGGGAGGGACCCCGGACGAGGATGCTCTGTATTCCCGGGCACTCGCTCGAGGGTTCAGTTCAGAGCGCAGGGGATTTCCCATCCCCCTGGAAACCCAGAAAAGTCTGAAATCGGCCCCTTTCTCGGGGCCAGCAAAACTTTAAAGCCAGCTTAGTGGTGATTCTGTTGGTGTAAAGGTGACCAACTGGATTCCTGTAACACTTCGCTGGGGAGAACCATTTCTCCTCCCACAGCTTTGACTTTCGGAGATTTGTGTGTCAACAGAATGGAGTCGGGCCCCGGGGGCTGGAACAAAACAAAGACCAGCTCTGCCTCTGCGTGCTGATTCTAAGTGGACTCTCAGTGACACCCTGAGAGATGCTAGGGGTATCCAGACATTGAACTGTGGTAAAATACAACTGACCATTATTCCCTTCCAAAATCACATAATTTGCTATTCCACAATTCTTCAAATTTGTAATTTTGGCTTTTTATATAAACAGTGATAAGGTGATCTAATTCAAATAAGTCACATTTCACAGGTGAGCATGAATTAAATCCATTATAGTGAAGCATACTTTTGCCAGTGAGTTTAATTAAGCAACCGGTGTCCTTTAAATGCCTGTATATCAAAGATATTGAAGGATATGTAAAACTTGCTAAAGTTATTTGTTGTGCTTTTGCCCCTACTATTTTTAGGAAAACATATTTCAAGAATTATAGTAGTACTATGCATTCCTAGAATTTAAATGTTTTTAGACAACAGATAAAGCGATGAAAGACAAAAAAGTAACTTTTAATTGCTATCATTATAGAAATTTTTTTCTGTACTAAATTTTTTTCTCCTGCTTTGCATTGGGCACCATGCTGGGACTCACAGTTAATTCTCTAAAATTGGAGTGGCCCATTAGAAGACCCTAGAATTTAGACCTCTTCTCCATCTCCACCCCCAGGTGATTGTATTTAGTCTGTGGTAGTATATACACTTCTGTGGGTAGACTGCCTACTTGATATCTTTACCTGGACTTCTAACAGGTATCTCAGACTCTCTTCAGGCTGCTTCTCCCAGGACTAAGCTGGAGGGTTGGAGAAATGTTGCAGATGAAATGATCTGGTGTCTGGGATTTGCTTTAAAGTAATCTATTGACAAAAGGAATACGGTAGAGGGTATAGACGAAACAAGATTGGTCATAAATTGATAATTGAAAGTGGTTGATGGGCACATAAGGGCCCATAATACTGTTCTTTCCACTTTTTACTGTGTTTGGAAATTTCTAAAATAAAAATGTTTAATTCCCTGAACATAGAGTGTAACCTCTTCTTGCTATCTTCGTTGCTACCACCATGGTCCATTGGATTACAGTTGGACAACACAGGTTTGAACTGCAGGGGTCCGCTTATATGCGTTTTGGGTTTTTTTTTCCAATAAATATGTACTGCGGTGCTGTGTGGTCTGCAATTGGTTGAATCCGTGGATTCGGGACCACAGCTACATATTACCAACTATAAAGTTACACTTGGGTTTTTGACTGCGAAGAGAGTTGGTGCCCCTAACCCCTGTGTTGGTCAAGCGTCAACTGTATTTCAGTGGCCTCCTAGCCAGTCTCCCTCTTTTCACCCTTTTCTCCTGGAAGGTACTCTTAACAGAGCACCCAGAGTGATCTGGTTAAAATACGTCATATCATGTCAGACCTTTATTGAAAATTTTCCAGTGGCTTCTCACTCCCAGTAGAAGCCTAAATCTTTCTAATGATTTTTATTTATTTTTAAAATTTATTTTATTTATTTATCTTTGGCTGCATTGGGTCTTCATTGCTGCACGTGGGCTTTCTCTAGTTGTGGCGAGCAGAAGCTACTCTTCATTGCAGTGCGCAGGCTTCTTATTGTGGTGTCTTCCCTTGTTGCAGACCACGGGCTCTAGGTGTGTGGGCTTCAGTAGTTGTGGCACGTAGGCTCAGGAGTTGTGGCTCAAGGGCTCTAGAGCACAGGCTCAGTAGTTGTGGCGCAGGGGCTTAGTTGCTCCGCGCATGTGGTATCTTCCCGGACCAGGGCTCAAACCCGTGTCCCCTGCATTGGCAGGTGGATTCTTAACCACTGCACCACCAGGTAAGTCCCTCTAATGATTTTTAAGCCCTAATGTTTCAGATGGCCTCAATTCTACTACTCACCCTCTCACTCACCCTGCTGCTGCCTCCATTCCTTAACAGTTCTCGAACATGCCAGGCACTCCCACTTTAAGGCTTTTACACAAGCTGTTCCATCTGTGTGGAACACTTACCCCTTATACCTGCCTGGCTTCCTCCCTCATTTCCTTCATTTCTATTTTCAGATGTCATGTTCTCTCTGAAGACTTCCCTCGTCACTCTGTTTAAAATTATAACACCCTGTCCATACTGTACTTCTTATCCTCTTTCTTAACTTTGTTCCTTGGCATCTGATATATTTCACTTGCTTTATCTATCATTTGTCACCCCCGCTCCCCCACTGGAATTTAAGCTCCATGAAGGCAAGGATTTCCATTGGCTTTGTTCACTGATACATCTTCAGCAAGCCTGGTGCATGGCAGGCACTCGGTAAATACTTGTTGAGTGATAGATCTCCATTTTACAAAGTAAAACAAAACAAAGCCTTAGGAATTTCTAAATTGTTCAACACCGTAAAGGTGGGATTACCAGCTTTAATTTTGAGACCTTTATAGTGCCAAGTACAATGCCATGTGTCCAGCGAGTCTTCAGTAAATACTCATGAGCAGTTTGAGGGAGAAAATCATTGTGCCTTAAACATAGTAGTTATATTAGCAAATAGTTTCCTTTTTACATACATGTCCAGGTTATTGATTTCATGAAGGAAATCAACAGGTTTGATAAAAAGTGCTTTTTCTATGCTTTATTTTTCAGGTGGATTGAATACCCTGTAAGATACTTTTTGAGTCTTTCCATGGCAACAGCAAGTCACCTTTAAATAATTGGTCTGGAAAGAGTGATGTCCATGGCCATTGCTGTGGCTCTGTGCTGTACTTTCAGGGAATCTTACTTAGCCTTTGGTGATTTTTTTTTTCTGAGATTTCAATTTTTTTATATCTAGTATCAAGTGTTATACTATTAGAGTGGAAGAAGCAACTCCCGTAACGTGACTTCCCGAGTTAGAAAAGAAAGGGACTCTCCACTCCCTGTGTTTATCAGACTGCTTCTCCTGGGCCATTCCAAAGCAGACTTGAGTTAATGAAAGTGAAGAGTATTTGCTGACCCATCACATTTTGGTATGTCGACCCTTAAATATGTTGATTTAGATATTTGAGGACAGGACTCTTCCTTGGAGTGTGTTAGCGTCCTGTATTGTTAAAATTTAGTCTCATTTTTGGCTTTTTGCATTTTGTTGTTAAAGGGCTCATAGGTAAATTCAACTTATGTTTTAATCAAGAGCGAAGGTTTAAAAGTTTGATTGCCCTTAAAATCTCATAGAATGATTAGTAGATCCCTGGCTAACATAATTGTTACCCATGTTTAAAGTGTACATAATTTATGTTGTCATTTTTATATATCATAATAATTAGATATGATCATGTTGGTTTCCTGAATGTGATCATTTGCTACTAAGTGAATAAAACCAGCATCATTGAAAGGATAAATAACTAAGCATAAGTGATAACTTTAATCTCGGCCCCAGGTGTGAACATCACAAATGTTGTCAAATGACGGAAGATCCAGGAATCGGGACAGGCACTACGATGAGGTCCCAAGGGACTCAGACTATCAAGATGGCACCGTAAGAACCTTCCAGACTCTTCACGACAGTGAGCTGGCTGTGAGCGCTGATCCGTTGCCACCACCCCCTCTCCCATTACAGCCACCATTCGGCCCAGAATTCTACTCAGGTGACACAGAGGAACCGGCCGTAGCACCAGATCTCAAGCCTGTAAGGCGCTTTGTCCCTGAGTCCTGGAAGAACTTCTTCAGAGGGAAGAAAAAGGACCCAGAGTGGGATAAGCGGGTGTCAGACATCAGATACATCTCCGATGGAGTGGAGTGTTCACCTCCAGCCTCTCCTGCAAGACCAAACCACTGTTCACCCCCCAACTCCTGCGAAGATCCTCAGGGCGGGTCAGAAGGCAGCTTTCGTTCCCGGAAAGAGGCCGAGGCAATGTTTCCCCACGATCCCTACGGATCCCTAAGCCGACGCACACACACAGCCCGAACCTACAGCGAGAAGGTGGAGGAGTATCACCTGAGGTATTCCTACATGAAGTCCTGGGCAGGCCTGCTGCGGATTCTGGGCGTGGTGGAGCTGCTTCTGGGGGCCGGTGTCTTCGCTTGTGTCACGGCGTACATTCACAAGGACAGCGAGTGGTATAACCTGTTCGGATATTCACAGCCCTATGGCATGGGAGGCGTTGGTGGCCTGGGCAGCATGTATGGGGGCTATTACTATAGTGGCCCCAAAACCACTTTTGTGCTTGTGGTTGCTGGATTGGCTTGGGTCACCACCATCATTATTCTGGTGCTTGGCATGTCCATGTATTATCGGACCATTCTTTTGGACTCAAATTGGTGGCCCCTAACTGAATTTGGAATTAACATCTCCTTGTTTATCTTGTACATGGCCGCAGCCATAGTCTATGTGAATGATACCAACCGAGGTGGACTCTGCTACTATCCATTATTTAACACGCCAGTGAATGCAGCGTTGTGCCGGGTGGAAGGAGGACAGATAGCAGCAATGATCTTCCTCTTTGTCACCATGATTGTTTATCTCATTGGAGCTTTGGTTTGCCTAAAGTTATGGAGGCACGAGGCGGCTAGAAGACGTAGGGAATTCATGGAGCAACAGGAGGTAAGGGATTTCGTGATCTTTGTTCTTTCTTTCTGTTACTCCTTAAATATGTATAGTTCTCAAAACAAAGTTGTTGTTGTTTTTAAGGGTCTGAAGTTCAAAAGGCCCCACTCAGCATCTGACATGCTCTGACCAGGATAACCCACTCTGGTGTGTCATTTGTAGAATGTTGCAGGTAGACCCCAGATGTGTAATACAATATATAGTTTGTCGGTTGCAGTATTGTCTGTCTGATACTTAAGGGGAAAACAACTACTGAATTTCTGCAAAGAAGAAATGATGATAATACCTGCATAAGATTATATAAAAGCCCTATTAAAAATATTTTTTTTGGAATGGTAGCAAAAATGTTAGAGTATGTTCTGCTAACATCATTATTCCCTGAAATAAGTTGATGTTTTGCTTTCTTCTAAGGAGGAGGAGTGTGTAGTAGAATTTCCTGTGCCTCTGAAAATGTCAGTATTACCTTAAATATTTTCTTAATTTTAAGTCAACTATACCGTGCATTTTTTTCCCCACTTTTCCAAAGACTTCCTAGGTACAATGGCGGATGGTGTATATTGGGCAAAACTATAGCTAAAAATAAAATCCTTCCTTATATACTCAATAACCTACGTATTTACTCACTGACCTATGTATTTTTTTAATCATATTCATAACAGCAAAAAACTTGACTAACTTTATAATAGGTACCTTATGTGTTCTGTACAGAACCCCATACTCTAGTGTCATAAAATATATTTATCTTCCTAGAATTTGACATAGATTCAAGTTGTTTCTAAAAATTTGTCTCAGCACTGTAAGCATTTTTTTAAAATTTATTTATTTAATTAATTTATTTTTGGCTGCATTGGGTCTTCGTTGCTGCGTGCAGGCTTTCTCTAGTTGAGTTGAGTGGGGGCTACCCTTCGTTGCGGTACGTGCGTGGGCTTCTCATTGCGGTGGCTTCTCTTGTTGTGGCGTGTGGGCTCAGTAGTTGTGGCTCGTGGGCTCTAGAGCGCAGGCTCAGTAGTTGTGGTGCATGGGCTTAGTTGCTCCACGGCATGTGGGATCTTCCCGGACCAGGGCTCAAAGCTGTGTCCCCTGCATTGGCAGGCGGATTCTTAACCATTGCACCACCTATTTTTTTAATTTACATCTGTGTATACAAAGTAAGGAACTTTAAATTCTAATCAGTGTGAAATCCAGATAGTGAAGCACACACTTCCTTATAATTTTATGTAAGTTTAATAACAATGGAGTTCTTAATATCATTTCAAATTCTACATGAATATGACTGTTATAAACAGTACTTTTATTTCTTTTCCTTTTCTCAACAAAAATTTGTTTTTATAAGACTTCACATAATGGTTAATTAAACTTGAGTCACCTATGATTCCTGTTTGTGTGTTGCTGTAACTTCCTAAATGTTAAAATACACAATGGCATATAGCTTTTTTCTATTAATTTTATAATTTAACCATCCCAAACTCTTTAATTGTGCAAGGTAATAGGAACCAAGAATAAATAAAATCTAGGTAATTCAGAACAACTCACATAAGAGTCACCACTATCTCCATATTTCCAACTCTGCTTTCTGCTCCTGATTGACAGGGAATCACAGTTATCCCTCCTCCTCTGGTTCTCCACTGGCCCATGAAAACGTGGCCAAAAGAGTAGGAGGATCATGTGTACGGTAGAGAATCAACATCTGTAAAGTTGAGATTGGGCTATAGATGCAAATGGACAAAAATATTTGCAAAGTAGCTTCACACACCTCTGAAAAGTCATTTTAACTCTTTTTGTTCCAGATAAATGAGCAGTCATTGCCATCGAAAAGGAAAATGGTAAGAGTAAAGCTCACGTTATATTTTATCTCTAGATTTGTTAAATAATTTTCTCTCTTACTTGTTTATCTATAGAGTAGACCATCTGTCTGTAAGAGTGTTATCTGTTGCATTAAGTTCATAATACGACTTTCAGCTTTCTTTTCTTTTTTTTTTTTATTCTTTTTTAAATTTTATTTATTTACATTTTGGCTGTGTTGGGTCTTCGTTGCTTGCGTGGGCTTTCTCTAGTTGCGGCGAGTGGGGGCTACTCTTCATGGCGGTATGCAGGCTTCTCATTGCGGTGGCTTCTCTTGTTGTGCAGCATGGGCTCTAGGCACGCTGGCTTCAATAGTTGTGGTGCGCGGGCTCAGTAGTTCTGGCTCGTGGGCTCTAGAGCACAGGCTCAGTAGTTGTGGCGCACAGGCTTAGTTGCTCCGCAGCATGTGGGATCCTCCCAGCCCAGGGATCAAACCCATGTCCCCTGCATTGGTAGGTGGATTCTTAATCACTGCACCGCCAGGGAAGTTCCTCAGCTTTTTTCTAATACTAAGAGGACCAAATCAGACAAGGCTATTTGAAGCATCTTTTAATTGTGTTAAATGAAGCTTCTACAGTGAACCTAGTTGGTTCTCCTTACATATTTAAATTTAATTTTTTAAAAAATTTTATTATTTATTTATTTATTTTTGGCTGCGTTGGGTCTTCGTTGCTGCACACGGGCTTTCTCTAGTTGCGGCGAGCCAGGTCTACTCTTCATTGTGGTGCACGGGCTTCTCATTGCGGTGGCTTCTCTTGTTGCAAAGCACAGGCTCTAGGCACGCGGGCTTCAGTAGTTGTGGCACGTGGGTCTAGAGCACAGGCTCAGTAGTTGTGGTGCATGGGCTTAGTTGCTCCGCAGCATGTGGGATCTTCCCAGACCAGGGTTCAAACCCGTGTCCCCTGAATTGGCAGGCAGATTCTTAACCACTGCGCCACCAGGGAAGTCCCTAATTTATTTATTTATTTATTTTTTTAATTTTTTGTGGTACGTGGGCCTCACTGTTGTGGCCTCTCCTGTTGCGGAGCACAGGCTCCGGACGCGCAAGCTCAGCGGCCACGGCTCACGGGGCCCAGACGCTCCGCGGCATGTGGGATCTTCCCGGACCGGGGCACGAAACTGCGTCCCCTGCATCGGCAGGCGGACTCTCAACCACTGCGCCACCAGGGAAGCCCTATTTATTTATTTTTTAATAAAGGTGATTCTCCCAAATTTTCTTCAGTCTCTTTAAAGTTCTTCCCCATTATTTCCTATTCTTCTCACCTTGCTTTCAGATGCCAAATTTTGTTGTGTCGGGAAAGAAATCCCTATTCCACAATTTACTTAACTGCGTGACAGTAGACAAGGTACTTAACCTTCCCAGGCCTTGGTTCCTTCATCCATAAAATTGGAATAATAATAATTTCTACCTCACAAGATTGCTTGAGAAGATTAACTAAGATGCTGTGGTTATAATTATTTACATATATGTAATAATTTAATGTATTTTAATAATCATAATTTTACCTCATTGAAAAGTTCTTTTTTAAGATATTGGGCATTATTTCTAAGCAAGAAGTTAAGAATCCAGCCTTTGGGTTTGTTTGTTTCTCTGAAAACGGAGTATATTCCCTTGCATCAAAATTCAAAAAGGTCTCTCACACAGAGTCTTCTTTCATCCTGTACCATGGCTTCCCAGTTCTCCTGTGGAGGCAACCAGTGTTACCAGTATCCTGTGTGAGAGATATGTACATATATATATACACACACATATATATATTTGCTTTCCTTCCTCTTTTACACAAATGGTAGCATACCATACATGCTGTTATGTCCCTTATTTTTTTCACTTAATATATTTCTAAGGTAGTACATAGAAAATTTCTGCATTTTGGTTTACAACTACGTAAGTGTTGCATTTTATGGATGTACCATAATTTATCGTATGTTAACCTGTTTCCAATCTCTCACTATTAAAAACAGTGCCACAGTGAATAACCTTATACATATGAATAAATACTTCCTTCTGTATATGTATTGGGTTGGCCAAAAAGTTTGTTTGGGTTTTTCCGTAAGATGATACAGAAAAACACAAACGAACTGTTTCACCAACCCAGTACAAGTACACCTGAAATGTAAATTCTGAGAAGTGAATTTCTGGATGAAAAGCGGTGTACATTTTTGTTTTGACTGCTAGATTGCCCAATAGAAATTCTACCAATTCCCACCCCCAACAGCACTACAGGCTTCCTCACACCCTGACCAACACAGTGTCAGGAAATTTGTTAGCATCTATCAACCTGATAGGTGAAAAACGGTACTAATGTAGTTATAATTTGCATGTCTCTTATCAGGAGTGAGGTTGAGCATTTTTCATATATATATGTTTGCATTTTCTTCCTATTAACTGTCTGTTCATATCCTGTCCAGGTTTTTTTATTGGGTTGCTGATTTGTATAAGTTCTTTTTGGTTAAGTGCATTCGTTTTGAAAATACGTTTGATGAGGTTCTTTTTAACTTTATTCTCTATGTTGTAACATAGAAATATTACTTGAAAATGTTTTGTTCATGCTGAAATATGGAATTTATTAAGTGGATGAACGGCAGCCTATCCAAGCGATCATAATTAATACATTGCTGTCATCATTCATTCATTCATTGAACAAACATGTCACAGGCTGTGGGCCAGTGATATGGATACAACAATGGCATTATCTCCATTTTCCAGGGGCTTACAAATCTGGTGAAAAAGAAAAACACAGATGAAAGATTAGTAGAGTATGAGAGAGAGGAGGCCAGCAGGAAGTACAAAATTAAACTAACTTGCTTAGAGATTTGTGTTTCTATGACATCTCAGGAGATCAATTTATGAATGATAATGTCTCAAATTCAGCATTATTAAATGCTGAATTTAACAGTGGTTTTTATTTTTTATTTTTTTATTTTGCGGTACGCGGGCCTCTCACTGTTGTGGCCTCTCCCGTTGCGGAGCACAGGCTCTGGACGCGCAGGCTCAGCGGCCATGGCTCACGGGCCCAGCCGCTCCACGGCATGTGGGATCTTCCCGGACCGGGGCACGAACCCGTGTCGCCTGCAGCGGCAGGCGGACTCCCAACCACTGCACCACCAGGGAAGCCCTTTTTTTTTTTCTTTTTTGGCTGTGTTGGGTCCTCATTGCTGTGCTTGGGCTTTCTCCACTTGCGGCGAGCAGGGGTTTAGCGGTGCACGGGCTTCTCATTGCAGTGGCTTCTCTTGTTGCGGAGCATGGGCTCTAGGCACACAGGCTTCAGTAGTTGTGGCACACGGGCTCAGTAATTGTGGCTCACAGGCTCTAGAGCGCAGACCCAGTAGTTGTGACACACAGGCTTAGTTGTTCCATGGCATGTGGGATTTTCCTGGACCAGGGCTCAAACCCGTGTCTCCTGCATTGGCAAGCAGATTCTTAACCACTGCGCCACCGGGGAAGTCCTTAAATGATTTCTGACACGTATGTAAAGTCATCTGAATTACAGTTGAGCTCTACTGTGGTTTTCTTGGATATCCATAAATCGTTAGAAATCAAGAGATATCTGATCAGTTCTGACTGACCAGGCGTGGGATGAGTGAGGCTGGGATTAGCTGGTCTACAGAATACTGAAGAGTTACTCTCTCACAGTGCAGTGTGGACCTAATGTTACAAACCTCTACAATTTACACACTGTTCATAGCATTAGAGCAATGCTGCTTTGTGTGTGTGGGGGGGGCATTTTGGTTGTTTGTGGGGTTTTTTGGCTGCACCTTGTGTCATATGGAGCTTCCCTGACCAGGGGTCAAATCCGAGCCCCTGCAGTGGAACCACGGAGTCTTAACCACTGGACTGCCAAGGAAGCCCTTGTTTATATTTTTATTGTACTTTGTTTTAACTTCCTGATTCCCTTGTGTTTAATTTGTTTTAAATGTTCATTTATTTATTCAACATTTTTTGCTTCAAGATACACAATTCAATTAGACTCAGTGACACTAACAATCAGTAAGCTAAATAGATCATCAGTTTTAAGCTGTCTGAAATATACATATCAGGGGACTTCCCTGGTGGCACAGTGGTTAAGAATCTGCCTGCCAATGCAGGGGACATGGGTTCGAGCCCTGGTCCGGGAAGATCCCACATGCTACAGAGCAACTAAGCCCGAGCACCACAACTACTGAGCCCGTGTTCCAGAGCCCACGTGCCACAACTACTGAAGCCCGCGCACCTAGAGCCCGTGCTCCGCAACAAGAGAAGCCAGCACAATGAGAAGCCTGCGCACCACAACGAAGAGTAGCCCCCACTCGCCGCAACTACAGAAAGCCTGTGTGCAGCAACGAAGACCCAAGGCAGCCATAAATAAATAAATAAACAAACAAACAAACCAGATATACTTGAAACTGATAAATAGTAGTTGCCTTTAGGAGGGTAACTGGCTAACTGTGAGGGGACAGGTAAAGAGGGAGACTTACTTTCCATTATGTATCCTTTTGGACCTTTTGAATTATACGTTATGTCTATACATTACCTATTCAAAGTTTTTTAAGTTTTAAAAAAGTTAAGTTAGTAAATGCTCATTTCAAATATTGAGATAAGCAATATAAGGCTGATATTTAAATAACTAATAACACTGCCCTTTGTTTGAAATCTAAGTGCAAATTCCCTAACCTGTGGCTGACTTCCAGTGTTAGTACAGAGACGTAAGTGAGTTTGACCAAATGGAGAGGGCAGTCTTCTAAACTCGGAGTCATCGTTAAGAATGGCTTTGGCAGGGCTTCCCTGGTGGCGCAGTGGTTGGGAGTCCGCCTGCCGATGCAGGGGACACGGGTTCGTGCCCCGGTCCGGGAAGATCCCACATGCCGCGGAGCGGCTGGGCCTGTGAGCCATGGCCGCTGAGCCTGCGCGTCCGGAGCCTGTGCTCCACAACGGGAGAGGCCACAATAGTGAGAGGCCCGTGTAAAAAAAAAAAAAAGAATGGCTTTGGCAGATCATTGCCAATACTCTCATTCAAGATTGC
Organism: Pseudorca crassidens; assembly: GCF_039906515.1. Lineage (NCBI taxonomy): Eukaryota > Metazoa > Chordata > Mammalia > Artiodactyla > Delphinidae > Pseudorca > Pseudorca crassidens. The sequence goes on from NC_090298.1 coordinate 55,769,887, forward strand.
CATATTGCTATAACCCACTGGTAAATCCTACTCCCTCAGAGGGACTGACTAGGAAACTTACAAATTTTAGCCTGACCTGGAACGATAACCTTTGCTACATCACAGCCCAGTAAGAGTTCTAAAATAAAATTCACTGCAGGGAAAAGATCAAACTTAATCAGACTTTGGTTTAGAAAATGGATCTGGATTAGAAGTATTGCTCAGAATGGAAAAGAGGCCTAAAAACATATAAGAAAAAATATATAAGGAGACTCACTTTCTAAAAGTTGACACTCTTGTTAACAGATGATATCAAAATCTGAAGTCAGAATGTTCACATCAGGAAGTATGTTTCGGAACATCTCCAAGGGCACAAGAGAAGAATCTCTTTGCTTGGTGGGGGTTAAAGGTGGTATGCCTTTTGCGGATGTTGACTGCACAGCACCAGCCTGGGTGGGACTGTCTCACTAAGCTGCAGCGTGGCAGTGACACAGCAATGGTGGTCATTCTTGGTCAGGATGGATCTTATGGGCCTTCTGAGCAGTCCCTGAGGTGCTGGGACTTACCAAGGGGATTAAGTGCAGGGTAGAGTCAACCTGAAGGGCTTGGCTGAGCTGGAGGAAGTTGCCCCAAATGATGGGGTAGTCTGCTGCGGCTTCTGCAGGTGGTACGGGATTAGGAAGATCTGCTGGAGAGTTCTAGGTAGGTCTTTTCAGCTGCCCTGGAAGGCTGGTGCCTAGTATGTCCAGGGTGTGTTGCAGCATCTCAGATCCTGAGAGGTCCTGGAATAATCGGGAATAACCTTAGCGGAGTTAGAATCCCCATTCCTAAGACTCTTTGAGAATCGTATCAGTCCAGTTAACGTCTGCTCGTTCAAGATATGGGAGCAGAATGCAAAGAGCATCCTTTCAAAGGCCTCTTTTCCTGGGAGATGGGTCACTGTGGATCAACGTATTTAAATGTATTCAGAGACAGAGGCAATCTCATGACTTAATTGAGGAACCTCTGTTGGACTTACCAATGGGAACCTTATAGGAAAGGTTGAATCTCCAGCTTCTCATTGGGTATGATTTTCCCCTGCTTCCTTCCCAGTTCTTGGTAGGGAAGAATTTGCAGATGACCACAGGAGGGGCAGTGTAGTGTGGTGAAGAGAAGATAAACTTTGGAATCAGGCAAATTTGAATTTGAGTACTACTAACTCTGTGATTCAGGGGAAATTACTTACCCTCCCTGAACTTAGTTTCCTGTCCCTTGTCTGGAACTATCAGCTAGGCTCTCCCTTCTTGTTTTGTATTTTCACGAACACAATTTTTAAAAAGCAAATAAGGTCATTTAAAAAATAAATAATATATATAAAGTAAGATCAAACAGAGAAAGAAACAAATTCTAATAAGTCCCTACATGTTGAGTAGATTGCTTTTCTAAACTAGAAAAGTCAAAATCTAATCTAGGTATCAAAAGTAATAGTGTGGGTTTGGGATTGGGGTCTATGCATCATTACATCTATACGCTCAAAGGGAAGGAGAATCAGAAATTGGACAAAAGCACCCTGAAACACATGTCTGGCTCTCCCTGTTTCTAACTTGACAGCGTATTCATTCAGCCCATTTTGTAAAAATTAATTAATTTTATTTTTGGCTGCGTAGGGTCTTCGTTGCTGCGCATGGGCTTTCTCTAGTTGCAGCGAGCAGGGGCTACTCTTCCTTGCAGTGCGTGGGCTTCTCATTGCAGTGGCTTCTCTTGTTGCAGAGCACGGGCTCTAGGTGCACGGGCTTCAGTAATTGTAGCACATGAGCTCAATAGTTGTGGCACACAGGCTCTAGGGCGCAGGCTCAGTAGTTGTGGCGCACGGGCTTAGTTGCTGTGCGGCATGTGGGATCTTCCTGGACCAGAGCTTGAACCCGTGTCCCCTGCATTGACAGGGGGATTCTTAACCACTGCACCACCAGGGAAGTCCCATTCAGCCCATTTTTAATTTGAAAACTTAGTAATTATATCCATAGCAGTACTTACCCCATGGCTTAATTACTTTCTCTTGCTTCATAGTAAAGCTTTTCTTATATGTGCTGACAAGGCTGGTTTTTGCTAGGTGCAAAGAAAGGTCATGAAATCTGGGGCCGTTTGTTTGTAATCAGGAGTACTGTTTGAAAGTGGTGTGTCCCAGGGCTGGAGCCCAACTACCTCCTTCCCATGAAGGACCGAAGAGATTTTAATTTTTTGAGTCATATCTAGTTCTAGATATTTTTTCCCCAGTAGGGTTTTCTGCACTGGTGGTCAGTGAGGTTCACCCAGAAAGAGTGAAAGAAAATTTTAAGAGCATAATAACAGAAAAAAAAAAAAAAAAAGTAAAGCAGGTGAAATAGTCTGTGTGGAAATATTCTGACTTCTTAGAACTCTCCTTTTATATTAAAAGGTGAATCTTGGAATTAGAGATGGGCAAGTAAGGAAAATGAATAGTTTATGCTTCAAAAAACTTTACCTGAGGGGGGAGAAAACTCATATGGACTCTCCTCCACAACGTGACTACCTGGGTAGAATTCGTGATTTTGACCAGGAAAACCGAGCCTGACACCTGGGGCTGCTGACTAGGGAGTCAGTGTGCTCCCTGGCCACTCCTCAGGCAGCCGCGGGAGAAATGGATGGTTAAATACTTAGAAGCTAAAAAGGGATGCCATGAAATGGAAATCCACTTATTTAAGCCAAAAAAGTTTCCCCTAATTTTAATACCATGATGGATTTTCAAGATTAAACATAAAAGAATTCATGAGGATGAAGAAATGGCATCCCGACCAGCGAGGAACAAAGTGGGATAGATACTGACCTCAGAATATGTTTCCTAAAATACTCTTGTTTGATCTCCTTTCCTCTGGGTTTTCTGCTCCCCACTCATGTTCTTGCTGTTTGGGGCCGATGGCTGGGCGTCCTTTCTGGCTGAGGGGACCTGGTTCCCCTTTCACCCAGCGCCTCGGGTGCAACCTTCCCCTCTTGGTAGCCCTACCCCATGGCAGGTCAGCAGCCTCCACGTCTAATCCGACTAATCCACTGATCTGTGGGCTGCGCTATTTGGTGAGTTAACAGCTGGTAGTTTCTGGAATGAGCTAATGTTAAACCAGAACTCAAAGGCAGCCTCAGAGGTAGAGAAATCAGGAAACAAAGGATTTTAAAAGATGCCTGACAAGGTAAAGAGCAAGGTTTTTTAAAATCTTGTTTTATATTTTGTTTTCAATGGAGTCAGGTCCCTCCCGAGCAGCTCAGTTATTAGCTCAGTGAGTTTAATTCAGCGAGCATGGACTGAAGCCCCAAGGGGTGAGTGGAGGGGGCTTTCTTCTGTGTCATGGGATCAACATGCTCTAGCAGGATGGCTTTGCCCGCCCCCTCCCCATCACAAACTCATTTCTAGCTTTAGGATTGAGCGGTATACATTTAAGTAAACTGTTTCCTCGTGTTGCTCATTTAAAGAATCAACGAGCCAAAAAAGTGCTGGCTTGTTTGGTTGGTTGGTTGGGTTTTGGTTTTTAGGTGGTTTTTTTTGGCCGTGCCATGCAGCTTATAGGACCCAGGCCCTCGGCTGTAAGAGCGAGGAGCTGTAACCGCTGGACTGCCAGGGAATTCCCGGAAAAGTGCTGGGTTTTCATTGTGGCTTTTCCACTCAGAGCCTTGAGACCTTGGAGAATTTACTGAACCTCCCTGAACCTTGCTCCTTTATGTGTAACACGGAAACCCCTCTCCTGGCATCCACCAGCCTCACCAATTTGGTTGGTGTTCTGGGTGCTGCCTAGTGGGGCCCCCAAGCACTATTTTCCCAACCCCAAAGCTGCACATCCACCTCGCCCTGCCCGTTCTGGAGTGGGCTCCCCTGGGTCTTCCACTTCCGCGTCCCTCCTGTTGGCTATTTTAGCTCTTTTTTTAAAAAAAAAATATTCATTTATTTGGCTGCATTGGGTCTTCATTGCTGCGCGCCGGCTTTCTCTAGTTGCAGCGAGTGGGGGCTGTTCATCTTTGTGGTGCGCAGGCTTCTCATTGCGGTGGCTTCTCTTGCTGCGGAGCACAGGCTCTAGACACGCGGGCTTCAGTAGTTGTGGCATGCGGGCTCAGTAGTTGTGGCACGTGGGCTCAGTAGTTGTGGCACGTGGGCTCTAGAGCGTGGGCTTCAGTAGTTGCGGCACGCAGTATCAGTAGTTGTGGCTCGTGGGCTCTAGAGCGCAGGCTCAGTTGTTGTGGCACACGGGCCCAGCTGCTCCGCACATGTGGGGTTTTCCCGGACCAGGGCTCAAACCTGTGTCCCCTGCATTGACAGGTGGATGCTTATTAACCACTGCACCACCAGGGAAGCCCTATTTTAGCTCTTAAGGTCTGTCCCCATGCTTCCTCCTTGGGCATTTCTGTCTCATGTTCTTTCCCCCTCTTTGAATGGATCCTTTTCCTACAGAGACTTCTAGGAGCTCTCCAGTGTAGAAGCCAGGTGACTTAAACCACTGTCTCCAGCATTCCCGTAGACCTCTTCAAGGAACCGCAGGTTAAGAACACCTGGGAAAGTAAAGCCATCCACCGCCCTTCCCTTGGTTTTGCTTGCTGTCTTTTTCAGATGATGAAACAATGTGACTCGTCCCCCATTCTGACCTACTTAGTGGCTACTTGTAATTGATTCATCTCAAGTTGCTGGTGTCATTTTTTTCTCTTTCCATTTAAGTTGACTTGTTCCTTTTTTTTTTTTTTTTTTTTTTTTGCGGTATGCGGGCCTCTCACTGTTGTGGCCTCTCCCGCTGTGGAGCACAGGCTCCGGACGCACAGGCTCAGCGGCCATGGCTCACAGGCCCAGCCGCATGTGGGATCTTCCCGGACCGGGGCATGAACCCGTGTCCCCTGCATCGGCAGGCGGACTCTCAACCATTGCGCCACCAGGGAAGCCCGACTTGTTCCATTTTTATCGCTGAATTTCTTATTTTGAACTACATTTTCTGTTCTTTTACAGTTAGTTGGGGTATACGTCTTAAATGTACTTAAGACACATTTACCATTTCATCATCCACCTTTGATGATCCCACAACTGGGATTAGAGGGTGTTTAATCTATTATATACTCTCGTAGCTCACTGTTTCCTTTAACTGTTACGGAAGTGTTCTGAACAACTCTGTGACTATAAAACACGTAATTCTGAAGGGAAATTGTTGATTGCTCTCTCTACTCTTCTTCCTCCTGCTCCCACCCCCCAGGTTTCTTCTAAGAATAAAGTTGGGATTTTTGTTTGTTCTTCTGCCTTCATTTATAAATAAATCCTCTTTTTCTCTCTAACTGTAGTGTGACATGGCCACCGGTTGTGACAGACAGAGAGACCAAGAAGTTAATTTTAAAGAACTGAGAGCAACAAAAATGAAACCTGAGCTACTGAGTGGACATATCCCCGCTGGCCACATCCCGAAACCAATCGTGATGCCAGACTATGTGGCGTGAGTATCTACCTAAGTCCTTCTTCAAGGTAAAAATAGAGAGGTTCCATTTGGGTTTTCTCTTTTCTGTTTGTCTACAAGTTAATACTCTGCTTAAAGTCAATTATATTTGAACAGTTGTTTGTTTCCTGGGAGGTAGTATATTGAATTGAAGGTACAGTATGGTCGTTGAGGAATAAGCTAATAAGCTGATTTCCTATTCCTCTTGTTTTAGTGAAAAAGTTATCACTTCGGTTTATTTTTTTCTTCCAGTTTTATTGAGATATAATTGACCTATAGCAGTGTATAAGTTTGAAATGTACAGCATAATGATTTGACTTACATGCATCCAGAAATGATTATCACAGTAGGTTTAGTGACCATCCATCATCTCATATAGATAAAAAATTAAAGAAATAGAAAAAAATTTTTTTCCTTGTGATGAGAACTCTTAGGATTTACTCTCTTAACTTTCATATGTAACATACAGCAGTGTTAATTATATTTATCATGTTGTACATTACATCGCTAATACTTATTTATCTTATAACTGGAAGTTTATAGGTTTTGACTACCTTCATCCAATTCCCTCTCCCCCTACTTCCTCCCCCCGCCTCTGGTAACCACACATCTAATCTCTTTTTCTATGAGTTTGCCTGTTTGTTTTTGAAGTATAATTGACCTACAGCACTGTTGGTTCCTGGTGCACAACATAGTGAAATGTATATTTCTATACATTTCAAAATCATCCCCAGGATAACTCTGGTTATTATCTGTCACCGTACAAAGATATTACATAGTTATTGACTGTATTCCCCATACTGTACATGTTGTACCTGTGACTCATTTATTTTGCATCTGAAAGTTTTTACCTCTTAATCTCCCTCACCTATTGCTTCACTTCCCCCACCCCCCACCCCTCTGGCAACCACCTGTTTGTTCTCTGTACCTATGAGTCTGTTTCTGTTTGGTTATGTTTGTTCAGTTATTTTGTTTTCTAGATTCCACATGTAAGTGAAATCATACAGTATTTGTCTTTCTCTGTTTGACTTATTTCAGCAAGCATGATACCCTCTAGGTCCATCCATGTTGTTGCAAATGGCAAGATTTCATTCCTTTTTTTTTTTTTTACTTTTTATTTTGTATTGGAGTACAGCCGATTAACAATGTTGTGATAGTTTCAGGTGCACAGCAAAGGGACTCAGCCATACATATGCAAGTATCCGTTCTCCCCCAAACTCCCCTCCCATCCAGCCTGCCACATAACATTCATTCTCTTTTATGGCTCAGTAATACTCCTTTCAAACATTCTGTGTCTTTTGATTGGAGCATTTAGTCCATTTACATTTAAAATAATTATTCATAGGTGTGTACATATTGCCATTTTGTTAATTGTTTGGGAGTTGTTTTTATGGTTCTTTTTTGTTCCTTTCTTCTTCTTTTGCTCTCTTCCCTTATGATTTGATGACTATCATTAGTGTTATGTTTGGATTTCTCGCTCTTTTTTGTGTGTGTATCTATTATAGATTTTTTTTTTAATATTTATTTATTTGGCCACACCGGGTCTTGGTTGCGGCATGTGGTATCTTCATCGTGGCATGCGGGATCTTTAGTTGCCACATGAACTCTTAGTTGCAGTATGCATGTGGGATCTAGTTCCATGACCAGAGATTGAACCTGGGCCTCCTGCATTGGGAGTGTGGAGTCTTAGCCACTGGACCACCAGGGAAGTCCCATCTATTACAGATTTTTGGTTTGGGTTACCATGAGGTTTATACATAGCAAACTGTATATATATATGTATCTATCTGTGATTATTTTAAGTTGCTGATCTCTTAAGTTTGAACACATTTTAACAACCCTATATTTTTGCTCTCCATCCCCAGCGTTTACTGTTTTTGACATCAAATTTTACATCTTTTTGTTTTGTGTCTCCCTTAACTACTTATTGGGGGTATAGATGACTTTATGACTTGTGTCTTTTAACCTTCCTACTAGCTTTATAACAGGGCTGATTTACTACCTTTACTGTATATTTGCCTTTGCCAATAAGATTTTTCCTTTTGTAATTTTCAGATTTCTAGCTGTGGCCTTTTCTTTTCTACTTAGAGAAGTTCCTTTAACATTTCTTGTAAAGCTGGTTTGGTGGTACTGACTCTTTTATCTTTTTCTTGTCTGTAAGACTTTTGATCTCTCCAACAAGTCTGAACAAAAGCCTTGTCAGGTAGAGCAGGGGTCCCCAACCCCAGGGCCGCAGACCGGTACCAGTCCCTGTTAGGAACCGGGCCGCACAGCAGGAGGTGAGGGGTAGGCAAGCGAGCGAAGCTTCATCTGCGGCTCCGCATCGCTCCCCATCACTCTCATTACCACCTGACCCATCCCACACCCCCACCCCGTCAATGGAAAAACTGTCTTCCATGAAACTGGTGCCTAGAGGCAAAAAGGGTGGGGACCCCTGAGGTAGAGTATTCTTGGTTGTAGGTGTTTCCTTATCATCACTTTCAATATATTACGTCACTTCTTTCTGGCATGCAGAGTTTCTACTGAAAAGTCATGGGATAGCCTTATGCCAGTTCCCTTGTAGTAAATTCTTGCTTTTCCCTTCCTGCCCAGGTTAAGGAAGTTTTCAGCTATTATGTCTCCAAATATGTTCTCTGCCCCTTTCTCTCTCTGTTCGCCTTCTGGGACCCCTATAATGTGAATGTTAGTATGCATGATGTTGTCCCAGAGTTCTCTTAAACTGTTCTCATTTTTTTTTTCTTTTCTTTTTTCTGTTCCGCTTGAGTCATTTTCACTGCTCTGTCTTCCAGTTAGCTGACCCACTGCTCTGTATCATCGAATCTACTGTTGATTCCTTTTAGTATATTTTTCATTTTAGTTACTGTATTCTTCAGCTCTGCTTAATATGTCTTTTTATTTTTTCACTCTTTGTTTAAAACTTTTAACTTCTCACTCTGTTCATCCATTCTTCTCCCAAGTTCTTTGAACGTCTTTACAAGTATTATTGGGTAGTTTGCCTATTTCCACTTTACTTGGTTTTTCTGGAGTTTTATCATGTTGCTTCACTTGGAACATAATTGCCTGTAGCCTAATTTTGCCTAATTTGCTGTTTTATTTCTGTGTGTTCGGTAGGTTGGTTTTGTTTCTCGACCTTGGAGAAGTGGCCTTTTGTAGAAGACGTCCTGTGTGTCCCAGCAGCGCACTCCCTTCTGGTCACCAGGGCTATATGCTCTAAGGGTGTCCCCTATGTGGGCTGCGTGGGTCCTTCTGTTGTGGCAGGCTGACTACTGTGGGTGGTCTGATGGGCATGGCCAGCCCCCAGTCCTGTTGGTTGCCAGGCCCTGCCTTGTGTGGAGGCTACCAGCCACTGGTGGGTGGAGTTGGGTCGTAAGGTTGCTGTCTATGGAGTCCTGAGGGGTCCCAGGGCTAGTGCTGGTCCATGGATGGGCAGAGCTGGTTTCCAGGGTTGGTGGTTGCAGGCCTGGGGATCCCATATCTAGTGTCAGCCTGCTTGAGTGAGACCGGTTCCTGACATGGCTGGCTGTGTGGGGTCCAGGTGTCTCAAAGCTGGTGTCAGATCCCAGAGCAGCTGGCTTAGGGGCCCAGAGTGTCTCAGTGCTGACGTTGGCCTTCTGGTGGGTGTGCTGGCGTCTGGGGGTCCCGTGACTTCAGCCTGCTGGTAGACAGGGCTGGGACCCAGGGGATCCTGGGGCTAGTACCAGCCCGCTGGTCGATGGGGCCAGGTCCTGGGGTCCTGGAGCTAGTGCTGGCCCACTGGTGGGCAGAGCTGGGTCCTGGGGTCTCTGGCTGCAGGGCCCAGGCATCCCAGAGCTGGTGTTGGTCCTCTGGTGGATGGGATCCTGGCCCCATCCACCAGGGGGATCAGGGGATCTTAAGACAGCTGGCCTCTTGGTGGGTGGCACTGTGTCCCCACCTGGCTAGCTGCTTGGCCTGAGCCATCCCAGTACTGGTGCTCACAGGCTGGTGGGCAGGGCCCAGTCCCTTTGCCAGCAAGCTAGAGGGAGGATTACCAAATGGCGCCTGCCAGCACCAGTGTCCTCGTGGTAGAATGAGCTCCCCAACATAGCTACTGTCAGTGTCTGTGTCTCCAGGGTGAGCTCCAGTGGCCTCCTGCCTCTGCAGGAGGCTCTCCAGGATCAGCAGGTGGGTCTGACCCAGGCTCCTTTCAGATCACTGCTTCTGCTTTGGGTCCTGGAGCGTGTGAGATTTTGTGTGCGCCCTGTAAGGATGGAGTCTCTATTTCCCACAGCCCTCAGAGTCCCGAAAGTCAGCCCTGATGACCTTCAAAACCAAACATTCTCGGGGCTTGTCTTCCCAATGCTGGGGAGCCCAGTGTGGGGCTTAGACACCTCATTGGGGAGACCCTCTGCACTTGCAATTATCCTCCCATTTGTGGGTCACCCACCCAAGGGTATGGGTCTTGACTATACCATGTCTCTACCCTCCTATCCATCTGGTGGTGCCTACTTTATATCTTTAATTGTAGAAGATATCTTCTGCTAGTCGTCCAGTCTTTCTCATCAGTAGTTGCTCTGTAGATAGTTGTAACTTGGGCATGCCCGTGGGAGGAGGTGGGCTCAGGGTCTTCCTCCTCTGCCATCTTGGCCACACCTCAACTTTGGTTTATTTTTTTTCCTCAGGAAATACCCTATGATTCAGACGGATGATGAACGAGAACGCTATAAAGCTGTGTTCCAGGACCAGTTTTCAGAGTACAAAGAGCTCTCTGCAGAAGTTCAAGCCGTCTTGAAGAAGTTTGATGAGCTGGATGCAGTGATGAGCAGATTGCCGCATCGTTCAGAAAACCAGCAGGTGAGTGCCTGCAGCTGCTGGCGAGGAGTTCTGATGGCGGAAGGATGAACTCTGACTTCGTCTGAAGTGGAGAGAAGGCACAACCATCTGCATCTGCTGTCTAGGAAGCTCACTGGCAGGGTGACAGTTCAAAATATATAATTTAATGTCTTTTGCCTTCAATTATTAAACAGTAGTTTATTTTCTTACTTAAGTAAAGTATAAATTTGCCTAACATACATACCGGGTCAATCAGGCTCCCAAAGGAGACAGATAGCACACTCTAAGGTAATTTGAGGTAATTTGAGGAAGGTTTATTCACAAATGGTGGACGTGGGTGTAGAGGAGCTGCCAGTGGCCATGCATTCTCCAGGGTAAGTCACAGCCAAGCAGTTAGCACCCCAAGCCCAGAGAGCACAGTGGGTAGGGACGGAGAGTGGATCTGAGGCTGCATACATGAGCTACAGGGCTCATGCTTCAGACCAATAACCGTGATTATGGCAGAGAGGAAAACGAGGGTGGAGATGGCAGTCATAGGGGACTGAAGTGTTTTCTCTAATGTTCTGTCTTTTTTTTTCTTCACATTTTAATATCTGGGAAATCAGGATGCCCTCATAATCAATGGCATTTTTTACCTGACATATATTTTTTCATTGAGAAATAATTCGCATACCATAAAATTCACTGCTTTTAAGTGTACAATTCAGTGGGTTTTAGTATTTTCACAAAGGGGTATAACCGTTACCACTGTAATTCCAGAACATTTTCATCACCCCTCAAGAAATAACCCATACCCATTAGCACTTTTTCCCCATTTCCCCTCTCTCCAACCACTGACAACTACTAATGTACTTTCTCTCTGTATGGGTAAATGCAGTGATATAATATGTGGCCTCATGTCTGGCTTCTTTTGCTTAGCATCATGTTTTCAAGGTTCATCTATGTGTCAAGAATCAATATTTCATTATTTTTTGTGGTGAAATAATAATATTCCATTGTATGAATATACCACATTTTTTAATCCATTTATCAGATGATGGACAGTGGGTTGTTTCCACTTTTTTTTTGTTTGTTTCCACTTTTTGGCTATTATAAATAATGCTGCTATGAACATTTGTGTGTAATATCCTATCCTTTTTAAAGAGAATGTATTCATCTAATCTGTTTGTGTAATTGAAATTTTAAAAACATACAGCATTTTTTAGTAAATGTCAAATGTATGTATATATAATATATACACACATTTTTTATATAGATAGATAGATAGATTCTTCTCCTGAGACCTGCATTAGTTGGGCATCTTTGTTTTGACCAGACCTTTAAGTGTACATTTAAATGAGTTGTAATTCCAAGTCCTCTCAGCCAAATGTCTAGAGTAGTGACATTTTCCCAGTCTTGGAGTGATGGAAGGGTGTTGGCTAAGAGATGCCAGTACCAGGAAGCAGGAGAAATCCAGCACATACTGCAGGTTCAGGGTCAGTTAGTTCCATTTGGAGAACAGGCAAGGTGCACAGGTCCAAGAAGGGTGACCAAGTTTAGATGCCCTCAAAGGAGTGCAGGAAAGAAGGAGCAGGCACCAAGCGTCGGGATCACCGCAGGTTGGGAAGAGCAAGCTGGTTAACGGACATAACGCTGAGAAACCTGAGCGTGACGTGTGGCCTTTGAGCCCAGGCCCAGAGGCGTCGGGTGTGTAGGCTGTGTATGCGTGGGCAAGGGCTCAGGCTGTGGTGTGCGATTGGGGGTGGGAGGGTCCTGCTTACAGCAGGTGCTGAGAAACTGAGTCCTCCCACAGTCCTCCCACACAGTCTCACAATAGTCATTTCCTTTGGTTTTCAGCATGGCTTGGCAAGTAAGTAGCCAAATGTAGTGAGTCTCGGTGTCTCCTCCAGGCCTTATCTAAAGTGGAGATATCAAGTGTATCACAAAAATGAACTTGTTCACAGGCTGAGCTTTGCGGTGGGCAAGAGTCTGCCGGCAAGGCTCACTCGTCCCCTAGCGCATCCCCAGGGAAGTGTCTCTGTGCCCAGCGGGCCTGCTGGGGGCATGGGTTCTCACACACACCTGCTCATGCACCCGTGAAAAATTAAACCATCACATGACTTTTCTAAGCCCATCCAATAGGAGTTTTGCTCAAAATAATCTCTCCGGTCCTCACCCTCCTAATTCAGTCTCTGACTGACTCTAGGATAGATTTTTACAGCTCTCATCTCTGCTTGCGTCTCCAGCACAGCACCCCTGCCCCCAGGCAGCTAGTTCAGTCCCAGGCCAGGACCTGTTAATGTAGATGACAACTGAATAACCAGGTTCATCTCACTGATGGCAAGCAGTCAAAACACAAACAATACTCATGATCTTAGTATGTGAAAAACATTGAAGAGTTAAAATATATTGGGAAAAGGATGTGGATTTGTGATGGACAATGTTCTCAGGGGAAGCTTTTAGAACATAATTATTACATTTTATTTTGTATTTATTAGGTGTACAGTGCTTCGCAATCTCCAAAGCATAGGTTTACCTGGATAAATGAGGGCATTGCTTTAGTAACCTATTTCCTTTGGATAGACTATTCAACCCTTTAACAAATTTCATATTTATTATTAAACTTAGAATAAAGTTGGAAGGAGCCTCATATTAGCTATTTTCAAAAGTTGAATAGTGTCAACTTGCCAAAGGGGATGAAAATGCTACCTAATTATAGCTAATGTGGTTATTATGTGCCAAGCACTTTAGAAGGATCATTTCAAATAAATGAACCTTCTCACAACACTATGAGACAATTATGGTTATTATTCCCATTTTACTGATAAGGAAACCAAGCCTTACGGTAAAGAGCTTGCCCAAGTCACACCGCCGGCAAGCAGTGGCACTGGAACTCGGTCCAGGTTTTACACGAGCAGGGGCCTCGCCCTACTGTTCATCCCTGGATCTCAGGGCCTGGCAAAGAGTAAGCCCTCAAATATTTATCCAGTGAGTTGAATTTGTTCGTGTATGAATATTTTCATTATAGTCTTAGGTAAAAATTGTTTTCTGTTCTTATGCCCACTGTACTCTTGAGACATTCTTGAGATATGATGTGAGTAACTGCAAGTATTTTCGTTCACATATACAGTATATTATTTTTAGGAACATGAGAGAATTTCAAGAGTCCATGAAGAGTTTAAGAAAAAAAGGAATGTGAGTAAAACCATTTTCTTCTTTAAAGTGTATTCTTATCCAGGTACAGTGGTGACTTTAGATTCTTGCAGCTAAAGTAGTTCTTTTTTTGTATTTCTTAAGATGCTACTTGTTAGGGACCATGGGTGGCTGCTGGGTGCCTTTTTTTTTTTTAATTTACCTTTTGGCTGCGTTGGGTGTTCGTTGCTCTGCGCGCAGGCTTCCTCTAGTTGCAGCGAGTGGGGTCTACTCTTCGTTGCAGTGCACGGGCTTCTCATTGTGGTGGCTTTTCTTATTGCAGAGTGCAGGCTTCAGTAGTTGCAGCACATGGGCTCAGTAGTTATGACACGTGGGCCCTAGAGCACACAGGTTTCAGCAGTTACAGCGTGTGGGCTAAGTAGTTGTGGCGCACAGGCTTAGTTGCTCTGCGGCATGTGGGATCTTCCCGGACCAGGGCCGAACCCATGTCCTCTGCACTGACAGGCAGATTCTTAAACACTGAGCCACCAGGGAAGCCCCTGGGTGCCTTTTCTTCTCGTCTCTGTCCTGAATACATTCTGCTGTGTCCTGATTTAGGAACCCAGGGAAATGAGCACCCATATAGAGCTCTTCACCCACATTTCATTCACAAAGATTAAGTTCTTTTACAGGTTTCTAATTCCATCCTTAACTTAATTGCACAAATTAGTAGGGGATGGAGGGAGCTTTTATTAATCCATTAATTACTTTTTAATGTATTTTAATACTCAAGAGCGCCTCAGCTCTCTACTTCGACTCAATTTCGTGTGAACCAAAAGCTTCTAAAAAATAAAATCCACTGAAAAAAATGTAGAGAGCTTACCTGTTATTCTTGTTAGGCAGATTTTGAAATCTGCCGCAGGAAAATCTGCTATGAAAGGTCATTTTCTGGGTGATAATGTGTGTTTCTGTGTTTTTTGCTCAGGAAGCCAGAGGCTGAGATAATAGCTATGTTTCTTTTCTAGGATCCTACATTTCTGGAAAAAAAAGAACGCTGTGATTATCTGAAGAATAAACTTTCTCACATAAAGCAAAGGATTCAAGAATATGATAAAGTAATGAATTGGGATGTACAGGGTTATTCTTAAAACTTATTTGAAACCACTTTTTTATATCAAGCTTCATATTTATTTACTGTCTTTTTTTATGCTCGTCTCTGTGATAGAGAAGCAAATGCCTCCTGAATCAGCTTGTAGTTGGTTTAGCTGGTATGTCAAGTTAAAACAGTATGTGATTGCATTTCAGACATTTCAAAACAAATTCAAATTTACTAAGGGCCTTTACTAAGAGTGGAAGAAATTCTGGATTCATCTGTGTACAATTTATATTTATCTTGTTAAAATTGATTTAAGCATTGTGTCCTTGTGGTTGATGATCAAGTGGAGTGTCAATTCTGGTGCTGCTTTTTCCTTTCTTACTTAAGCCAGTTCCTGGGATTCTTTTAGGACAAATTTCTCTTCCTAGCCAAAGATGTCATTTCTGCCCTTGAAAGGGGTTTGAATTCACCATTTGAAGCCTTATGATCTTGGGCGAGTTGTTTAATCTGCCTGTGCCTATTTCCTCATCTGTAAAATGGGGCTCATCATAGGACCTACCTCCTAGGGTTGTTATGAGGATTAAATGAGTCAATATTCGTAAAGCACTTAGAGCCTGGCACATTTGTAAGCACTGCATTAGTGTTTGTGAACTATATAGACGTGTTTGTGGAATGAATAAACTACATAGAATAAGTCTCAAGGAAAGGACCTTAAAGAGCAAGTCCAGCCAGCTAACCCAAGGCCATGGCCTTATGACTTTCTTTTTTGTGTGCTGTAAATAAATCTTACACACGTCGCCTTAAGCAGATGCTTCCCTGTGGCCCTGTGCCTACTGGGGTCCAGTGCAGCCTTCTTATCTTTAATAGCATCACCGTGCACATCTCTCAACGTCCCCACAGCCCAGCCCTTCCTGTAAACCTCGAATACAAGGATTGTGTGAATATTGTTGCCATTTCTGTCCTGTTTAGATGTCCATCCTAAGGCCCCATGATGTTGCATCTGCTTAGAATCTCCCTTTGATTTATTGGAATGCTTCATTGTCCCAAGAATTATCTTGGCTTTGAGGCTTTATTCATGAGAAATGTTTTATTTTTATTAATGTGAACAAGAGACTGCTTTAAAAATGTTTTAAAAAATCATTGTTATTGGTTCCCTATTCAGCAGCAACTATCTTGTAGATAATTTCCCAGGTGTAGAAATACAATTTCTGCTTCATATAGTTGCCATTCAAACAATTAATACTGGAGGAATTTTCGAAGTGATGAAACCAAAGAAAAGAATGTGGAAAAGCGAAGGCGGACCAAGTATTGGATACTGAATAAACTTCCTACTTCTTCTTTGTCAATGATATCTTATTTAGTGTATATTGTTACTATTTTCAATCCATGGTTCTCAGACTATGCTTAGGGTGCTGAGAGTCTTAAGAGGTGATACTGTGGAAAGTGTGAGGCTAGGCTCCCTCTGGACCGCCCCCCAAACTAGAACAGCTGCACATTCTGTTTTACATATTGGGACCCCATGTTAACATTTTGCATAAGAAGAGCACCCATGCTTTAATAAAAAAAGAAAGATGAGGGGCTTCCCTGGTGGCGCAGTGGTTGAGAGTCCACCTGCCGATGCAGGGGACACGGGTTCTTGCCCCGGTCTGGGAAGATCCCACATGCCGCCTCTTCTTTGGAGAGGACACAGTTCAACCCATAACAGCCACCTTTAGCAAGTTGTGAGATTCAGAAAAAGATAGTTCCCTGTACATTTTTTTTCTCACCTGACTTTTAACATGTATTCTATTTTGAAACTTAATATGAGAAGATATCAGCATATCTAAAACTTGAAAAGAGAAAAGTATATATCCTTCACTCATTCATTTGTCAGTTATGTGCCAAATGCTTTCATTGGCCAGATGTTCTAGCACTGAAGATATGGTAGTCAGTAAAACAGGTAGAGACCCTGAGGTTACTGTCTAACAGGAGGATCTGAATGAGAAGATACAGGATTGGTGATGAAGTATGCATTTTTCTTATGTGCTTTTCTATAAATGGTTTGTGTAGAGACCCTGAAACTGAGATGCACCAATGTTCAAAAGATAGACAATATAGGAAAAATCTATAATTTTTTCTGACTCAATTTTTTTAAAAAAACAAAAATTTTTTGAAGAAAAATACTGAATAGATACAAAAGCATAGAAAATGGAAGTCCTGCCACCCTGGTGATATATACTGTTTGGAGCATATACTTCCAGTCTTTTTATTTTTTAATTTTTATTTTATTTTATTTTATGTATTTGTTTATTTTTGACTGCGTTGGGTCTTCATTGCAGCACACGGGCTTTCTCTAGTTGCGGCGAGCAGGAGCTACTCTTCGTTGCGGTGTGCGGGCTTCTCATTGCGGTGGCTTCTCTTGTTGCGGAGCACGGGCTCTAGGCGCACGGGCTCAGTAGTTGTGGCTCACGGGCTTAGTTGCTCAGCTGCATGTAGGATCGTCCTGGAACAGGGCTCGAACCTGTGTCCCCTGCATTGGCAGGCAGATTCTTAACCACTGCGCCACCAGGGAAGTCCCTTCCAGTCTTTTTATAATACATGTAATCAGTTTTAAATGGTCTACTTTAATACCATAAGTGTTTTCAAAGAAGAGTATCTGGGAGGCTGCACCAGCATGTGGTAGAGCGGCTCTCCTACATTAGACAAGCCAGGCTTAGAAGGAAGGTAGGAGGAGCCCAGCAGAAGGGCAAGGTGGACTTCAAGCTCACCACAACAAAGACTCCTTTATTTCCTGTGTGATCTTGAACCTAAGTATCAGCCTCCTTATCTGTGACGGGATAATATTACTACCTGATGAAACTGTTATCAAAATTAAATGGAATAATGTTTGTAAAGTATCAGGAAGATGCTTGCTCGATTAGTGGTGGCTAGATATTCAATTCAAACTGTACTTTTCACTAAGTTAGATAATGAATTGGCTGTTTTAAAGGTAGAATATCAAAATGACTTTGATAATAATAATAAAGGGCTGTTTTTGAAAGTGTGTAGGTAATGCATTTATTGCAGAAAAATTTAGAAAATGAACTCTTCCTAGCTCACACAAATAAAATTGCCCATAATTCTGCCCTTGGAGATAGTCGCTGTTAACATTTGAGATCATATCCTTCCATTCTCATCTTACACAGGTATGTATTTGTATAAGCATATTATGTACAGAAAGTTTTGGTATTTACAAAATGAGTATTATATAGTACGTTGTGTTTTGTGTTTTAATTAATAAAACTAGACTAATTTTTCTGAATTTATAGTTTTCATGTTTTCTATTTATTTCATTTTAATGCAGTTATATTATCATTGTTTTAGTTACTGATGTTCATGTTGTATGGCGGAAAAAGCAAGGAATGGGAGTTAGGTCTAGATTCAAGCTGTGTGGCCTCAGGCGCCTAAGTCACTTAACTCCTTTGAGCAATGGGATTAGATGAGGTAAAAGTACCTAAGGTGGGAACTTCCCTGGCCCTCCAGTGGTTAAGACTCCGAGCTTCCAGTGCTTCAGTCCCTGGTGGGGGAACTAAGATCCCACAGGCGTGTGGCACAGCAAAACAAACAAAAATTACCTGAAATTTCATAAACCATAAATCTCTGAAAAATCCTTACATTTATTTATATTTTTGTTCTGATAATGTTATCAATAAGAAATTTTCTTTAGTTCATTATTAATAACTTGATAATAATAAATATAATAAAATATAATATAAAACAGCATATTTATAAAATAAAATATAATAAAAATAGCATATTTACTATATAATCAGGGCTTCTTCGGAGGTCTGTATATTCTGGTACAGCCAGAATGGCCTTGATGCGTACAAAGAATATTTCCATTTCAGCTGATTGACTTGGAAGCCACAGCATGTGCCAGTGTGAAAGGAGCAAAGAGCAGGCCACTGGGGAACGGGAGGAATTTTCCAATTAATGGAGTACAGATTTGGCCCCTTCCTTTCTTCTTTATAAAGTAGAAAAAAGGCCCCCAGATATAAGAACTTCATCACGCACCCCACTTCCAGGTATGTTTTTTTTTTTTTTCCTTCGGTACGCGGGCCTCTCACTGTTGTGGCCTCTCCCGTTGCGGAGCACAGGCTCCGGACGCGCAGGCCCAGCGGCCATGGCTCACGGGCCCGACCGCTCCGCGGCATGTGGGATCTTCCCGGACCAGGGCGCGAACCCGTGTCCCCTGCATCGGCAGGCGGACTCTCAACCACTGTGCCACCAGGGAAGCCCCAGGTATGTATTTCATGACAATTCTGTTTGCCTCGTAATTTGTTTAATGAATAACCCTACCACTTAACTGCTTTGGAGAAACTAAAGTTATTGCAAGATATTAGACCCATAATAGGCGTTTATCAAGACCATTTGAATTGTAAGCAGTGTACAAGGTTGCTCTTTTTACACAAAACACCATTTTGTGCTACCAATTAAAACAATCAATATTTGTAATCATTATTTATGGGGGAATTTTAGTAGGAGGATTTAGCAGTCAGTGTTCTCAGTCATAAGCCACAAAAACCAAAGCTGGTTGATTTAAGAAGAGGGATTTATTACTATCTACTGTCTAGCTTACAGAATTGCTGGGAGACCTGGAAAACTGAGTTGGAGGCTATGCAGCAGGAAAAATGCCCAAAATCACACCTAAAATCCAATCTGGTGAAAACAGCTCTCCTGCTCCTGCTGCCCTCTGTGTGCCAAATGCACTACCAGCCCTGCCATCCTTGGAAGCGTGACTCAGATTCAGATGATTCAGACTGAGGGATGGATTGGTGGAAGCTAGGTCCCTTGCCATGCTCTAATTGCGAAGGAGGCTGGGATGGGAAGGGTCTTTTGAGCTTCAGCAGGCAGACCCGGCTTCCTACTGAGATTCATCACTTGGGGAATTCCCCAGAGTATGAAGGGATTTGGATGCTGACAGCCAAAGAGGAAACAAATATCACCTACAGATTAGTAGTTGTCCTAATTGTGAGTGTAGTCAGGGATTTATCTTACTTACGAACAGGCCAGATATGCACATGACAGCCAGTGCCAGAACACTTGTAACCTTAATGCTTCCAGAGCTGAGAAGAAAGACAGGAAGGGTCCCCACTAAGGTCCTAGATGTAGGAATGTGTCCCTGGCCTCCAGGTTTGAGATTCAGAAAAACATCACCCAGAAGGCATTGCAGTGCAGTAATTTCCTGGCCTTTTCAGATTAGGTCAAATCCTCCTACTATATGCTCTTCTACACTTGTACCTCTTATTGAAATGAGTACAGGTGTTTACCAAAAGGTGTGTACAAGAATGTTCATAGCAGCTTTACTCATAATAGCCCCAAGCTAGCAATAACTCAGATGTCTGTCAACAGTAGAGTGGTAGAAATGAGAAATTGTGGTATAGTCATAGAATACTACAGAGCAATTTTAAAGAAGAGTGAATTGCTGTTACATGCAAAACACAACACAATGTTGAACAAAAGCCAGACCAGAGCACATACTGCACAATTCTGTACAAAGCCCCAAATCAGGCAAGATTAAACAGTGGTGATCTAAGAATAGGGATTAACTTCGGAAAGCCAGTTATTAACTGGGAAGGGGTATGAGGGAGCCTTCTAGGGTATGAAAATGTTCCATACATTGCTCTGGATGGTAGTTACATGGCTATATAAATATTTATTTCACTGTGCTGTTGGGTTCATTGTATACACTTAACATATGTCTGTTCTATATCAATAAAAAAGCTACTGTATTATAAACTAATCTCTGGTGATAGAATTCAGAAGAGAGGTTACCTCTGAGAGGTGGTTATTGGCTGGGATGGGGCATGTGGGAGCCTTTGGGGTGCTATACCTTGATCTGGTTAGTTACCTGGGTATATAGATAGGTAAGAGTTCAATGCCTCAATTTTTAACAATCATATGTATGTTTGAAGAAAAGTATATTCCCAATTTAAAACAATCAGTGTGAATTTGGGAACACAATCCTTTCATAAATTGATGACTGCCTAGTGTTCAGGTGGTCTTTGGAGAACATCTGCGAAGTTATAGCTGGAGCAGCGCAACAGTCTTACAACTGCTGATCCAGTGAGTTATATTTGAAACCCAAAGTTGTACGTGTTTGTGACTGGGAACTGACCCCCATATCAGAGAGGGCAGATTATAACCATTTTCTTCCTCTTTTCCTCCATGAACTGTTCAAAAACAGATGGTCTACACATGAATGACCCTGAAGATTATTTATACCTGTTTAAATGCTTTTATTCTCACACTGTTGAATTCGGGGCTCTTGATTCTTTTTGTTCATAGGGCAGGGGGCTGACGGATATATGACAGGTGAGGAAAATACTGTTTGTTAGTAACGTGTGAAACACAGCAGCCCTTCCCTATTTAAATCTTGTTTGTGATCAGGAAGGCTGCCAACGTTGTTAATATTCAAGGGTACTCTGGGGATTGTTGTTGCCAAAGGGCAAACTCAGGTTAAACCGTGGGACCAAGTTATGCTCAACTACCATCCAAGTATTTGGAGGTGCCTGCCATGTGATTCAGCTGCCCAGACGCAACAGGGTGGTGGAAACGGTCTGTTGCTCTTCATATAATTAGCGGTGATATCCAGGATTTTCTTAGAAACCCTCAGGATTAAGCGTTTGAAATCAGAGACTAGAGAGAGGTGACATACTGCAAGAATGTTATCGTAGGTGTCTGATGTCAGCATGCCATGTGTCAGTGAGTCACTTCATGAGTCACTTTCAGAGTTTCACTGTTTCCCTACAGGCTGCTCCTTGATTTTCCCCTATTCTCGTGATGAGAAATTGGTACCGAACAATAGGACTATAGAAAGTCTTCTTTATCTTTGTGACATTCAGATCCTCAGCAGCTCACATTGAGGCTGGAATAGCCACCTACCTGCTCTTCCCATCTCCGTTTTGTGATGTTAGTTGAACAGGAATTGAGCTTCTCCCGTATACAGAGCAGATGCTTTGCTTATAGTGCTTCTCATGAGACTTAACCATGGTTTTTGCTTTCATAGAAGTCATTGGTGTACCATATGCCCATGAACTATGTTAGAAGCTGTAGAGTGGTTAAGAGTACTGGCTCTGGGACCAGACTGCCTGGGTCCAAATCCTGGCAATGCCACTTATTAGCTGTGTAACCTTGGGCAAGTTACTTCATCTCTCAGAGAGTAGGGACCATGACTCCATCATTTTTGTGCCTCTGCTTAGGCCCTTGAAGTGGTTGGTCCGATTATCAGAATCACCTGGGATGCTGTTATTAGTTTAGGTTCCTAGTTCCCTCCCTGGGATTTTCTGACCTGTTTGGAGTGGGGTCCAGGATTTGTATTTGTTATGTATTTGTGTTTATTATGTATTATGAGAGATACCCAGGGAAGAGACCCAGGGAACAAAAACTCCAACCTTTTTCTCCTCCTCCTTCCATGTCCTGCTGGTACCTCCCAATAACCCAACCAGAAGGCAGAGACAAGGAGTCTGATGATGTCTAC
This sequence comes from Pseudorca crassidens, assembly GCF_039906515.1. Taxonomy (NCBI): domain Eukaryota; kingdom Metazoa; phylum Chordata; class Mammalia; order Artiodactyla; family Delphinidae; genus Pseudorca; species Pseudorca crassidens. The sequence continues at coordinate 55,791,809 of NC_090298.1, forward strand.
CCCAGTCAGCCCCTGGGGTCAGCATGGAGAAGGGTGGAAAGTGGGTCTGGAGGAAGACATCCAGCATCCGTGTTACCTCACCAAATCCCAACCATCGTCAACTCCATGATATGCATGCTCTCGTTATACTATTTTACAACTGAGGTCACTGGGGCCCAGAGGCAGACACTCAAGTTGCCCACGCAAGCAATGCTCGGTTCTACCTACGAGGCATTAATCTTAACAGGATTTGTATTGAAGCTCATATGGCCTAGATACCTCTCATTGAATACCCAGCTTATTGAATGCCTCACCTTTCTCATCCTCCTTTGTTCTACTGCACCATTTGTGGTCAGAGCTGCAGAGGCCACAACTCATTACTGTCCTGGTTCCATTTACATATAGACTGTTGGAATCAGGGAGTTCAAGGAGGTGTCATCCAACTCATTTCTTTTCTTTTTTTTTTTTTTTTTTGCGGTACGCGGGCCTCTCACTGTTGCGGACTTTCCCGTTGCGGACTACAGGCTCCGGACATGCAGGCTCAGTGGCCATGGCTCACGGGCCCAGCCGCTCCGCGGCATGTGGGGTCTTCCCAGACCGGGGCACGAACCCGTGTCCCCTGCATCGGCAGGCGGACTCTCAACCAGTGCGCCACCAGGGAAGCCCCAACTCATTTCTTTATTTAATATGTATTTATTTATCTGGCTGCACAGGGGCTTAGTTGAGGCATTCAGGATCTAGTTCCCTGACCAGGGATCAAAGCTGGGCCCCCTGCATTGGGAACATGGAGTCTTAACCACTGGACCACCAGGGAAGTCCCCAACTCTCTTATTTTATACAATAATTTGGCAGCCCAAGATCCAGTTCATGTATTCATTTTCCATTCCCTGACTAGACCGTAAGCTGCAGGAGGACAGAAGTCAAGTTTTTTATATCATCTCTATCTTCCACCCTCTTATCAGAGTGTAACGAATGCATTGCTGATACTCAACAAATTCATTTTGATTGGTTTGGTTGGCTAATATTTTTAGTTAAATAGCAAATGAGCTATTTTAGCCTGAAGGTGAGAGAGAAACAAACATCCTCATTAACAGCTGCTGAGAGTTGAAATTGTTAAACCATCCAAATGTCCATTGCCAAAATGTCAAATATAATGCAATCCTTTAAAACAGCTGTACCTTCTGACTTGGCAATCTCACTTCTAGGAGTTCAGCCTGAAGATAAATTCATAGATACATGCAGATTTATGGACACATACGTTCATCTCGGTGTTGAGTATAACTACACATACGAACACACATAGATTGTGAGAGACTGATACAGGCAATGATCAAACCACATATAAAAAGAGAACTCTGGCCCACAACCTGGCAGCAAGGAGTCCAGGAACATAAACCACAACCTCTGTATCAATCAGCACCAAACAGCAAGGACTGGATCAATAATTGCCAACTTCCCTAATTTTTGCCCTCCTTCCCCCCTTCCAATTTGGGATCAACCGGAAAAAGCCAAATACGCTCTCCTAACTGAGTACATGATGCCTGTTTCTCACTAGCCCACCTCTAGCTTCCCTTGGCAACAACGTCCAATCAGGGCATGCCTGAAGCCTTTCTTTTCTTTCAACTTTCTTTTTCTTTCTTTCTTTCTCTTAAACTTTTTTTTTTAAATTAATTTACTTTTTGGCTGCATCGGGTCTTCATTGCTTTGCACAGGCTTTCTCTAGTTGCAGCGAGCGGGGGCTATTCGTTGCCGTGCGTGGGCTTCTCATTGCAGTGGCTTCTCTTGTTGCAGAGCATGGGCTCTAGGCACGTGGACTCTAGAGCACAAGCTCAGTAGTTGTGGCACATGGGCTTAGTTGCTCCATGGCATGTGGGATCTTCCCGGACCAGGGATTGAACGCACGTCCCCTCCATTGGCAGGCAGATTCTTAACCACTGTGCTACCAGGGAAGTCCCCTTTCTTTCTCTCTTTCTCTCTTCTCTTCTCTCTCTTTCTTTATTTTTCTCTGCATCGGGTCTTAGTTGCAGCAGGCGGGATCTTTTGCTGCAGCAGGCGGGATCCTTCATTGTGGTGTTCGGGTTTCTCTCTAGTTGTGGTGTGGGGGCTCCAGGGCATGCGTGCTCAGTAGTTGCGGCACACGGGCACTCTAGTTGTGGGCTGTGGGCTCCGTAGCGCGTGGGCTTAGTTGCCCCACGGCATGTGGATCTTAGTTCCCCAACCAGGGATCGAACCCATATCCCCTGTATTGGAAGGTGGATTCTTAGCCACTGGACCACAAGGGAAGTCCCTCAACTTCTTTCAATAAAGCCTGTAAACTCCTCTGCCTGCCTGCCTTTGAATCTCTGCCAAATGCATGCGATGGTGGCTGACTTCCTAGCTGTAGCAAGCTCTGAATAAATAGCCTGCTCGTTCTCATTTGGGTGGTCCTCCTTTATTTCCACAACTGGAAACAACCCAAAGCATCTGACAATAGAAAATGGTGTATCTATATGGCAGAATATTATACAGTGAGTAAAAATCAAGTTTTTTGAAGAAAAGTCAATGGTAAATGCTCCTGAAGTAATTTGGGGTGAAAAAAAAGGAAACATAGTTATAGATATAGTATGATCTATATACAGTTATACTTTGCTTATATATATATTTTTTTTCCACTTCCCACCAGGGAAGCCCCCATGGTTCTTTTTTTATTGTGGTAAAATATACATAAAATTTACCATTTTAACCTTTTTTTTTTTTTTTAAGATAAGAAGTGGATTTATTTAGAGAGAAACACATTCCACAGACAGAATGCGGTCCACCCCAACAGGCGGGAATGGCCTTGGGAGAAACACTCCACAGAGTATAGGCCACCTCAGAAGGCAAGAGGCCCCGAAATATAGGGTGGTTAGTTTTTATGGGCTGGGTAATTTCATAGGCTAATGAGTGGGAGAATTATTCCAACTATTTTGGGGAAGGGGGGGGAAGATTTCCAGGAATTGGGCCACTGCCCACTTTTTGACCTTTTATGGTCAGCCTCAGAACTGTCATGGCACCTGTGGGTGTGTCATTTAGATGCTGATGTATTACAATGAGCGTATAATGAGGCTCAAGGTCTACTGGAAGTCGAATCTTCCACCATCTCGGACCTAGTTGGTTCTAACCAGTTTTTGTCATGTCCTATGGCTATGTCATTCTTTTAAAGGTTGTGCCCTGCCCCCTTCCCTCCTGTTTCATTTCCCCCTCAGAGATTTTACTCCTAGATTCTTATTTTAAAATGCACAATTCTTAAGTGTGCAATTCAGTGGCATTAAGTACAGTCATGATGTTGTGCAACTGCCACAACTATCCATTTACAGAATTTTTTCATCATCCAGAACAGAAACTCTGCGCCCGTTAAACTATAACTCTTCACTCCTGCCTCCCCACAGTCCCTGGTAGCCTCTATTCTACTCTCTGTGTCCAATATATGAATTTGCCTATTCTAGATACCTAATATAAGTGGAATCATACAATATTTGTCCTCTTGTGTCTGGTTTATTTCACTTAACATAATGTTTCAAGATTTACCCATGTTGTAACATGTGTCAGAACGTCGTTCCTTTTTTCTAGCTGAATAATGGTCTACTGTGTGTATATATTACATTGTTCTTATCTGTTCATCTGTTGATGGACATGGGTTGTTTCCATCTTCTGGCTATTGTGGATAATGCTGCTATGAATATTGATGTTTATTTGAATCCCCACTTTCAGTTGTTTGGGATATATATCTAGGATGGAAATTGCTGGATCATGTGGTAATTCTGTACTTCTTGAGGAACCAGTATACGAGTTTCAACAGCAACTGCACCATTTTACATTCCTACCAGCAATGCACGAGGGTTCCAATTTCTCCACTTTCTCACCAACTCTTGTTATTTTCTCTCTCTTTTTTTAGAATGGCCATCTGAATGGGTGTGAAGTGATATTTCATTATGGTTTTCATTTGTTTTCCTAATGATTAGTGATGTTGATCATCTTTTGATGTGTGTATCTTCTGTAGAGAAATATCCGTTCAAGTCCTTTGACCATGTTTTATTTGGGTGTTTTTTGTTGTTCTTAAGTTGTAAGAGTTCTTTATATACTCTGGATTTGATTTAGTTTTGAATTGGACTAAATCCATCAGTTCATCAGAAGACTTATAAACATAGACTCCAGAAAATATTCTCAACTAGATTATCTTTATTTTTTATTATTTTTAATTTAATTTAATTTAAATTTTTAATTAATTTATTTTTTGGCTATGTTGGGTCTTCATTGCTGTGCACAGGCTTTCTTTAGTTGCAGTGAGCAGGGGCTACTTTTCATTGTGGTGCACAGGCTTCTCATTGCGGTGGCTTCTCTTGTTGCGGAGCACGGGCTCTAGGTGCCTGGGCTTCAGTAGTTGTGGCTCGTGGGCTCTAGAGCACAGGCTCAGTAGTTGTGGCTCATGGACTTAGTTGCTCTGCGGCATGTGAGATCTTCCTGGACCAGGGATCAAACGCGTGTCCCCTGCATTGGCAGGCGGATTCTTAACCACTGTGCCACCAGGGAAGCCTAGCTTATCTTTAGAAGCAAAAATATACAAAATAATATAATCTGATGGGGCTTAATGGTGGTGGAAGGTACCTAACAACACAGAAATTGGTCAAACGTTACTTCTGGACTGTTGGCTGGGCTTGCCAGATTACTTAAGGACAATAGGTCACCAAAAAGTGAATGTCACGCAACAAAAGCCAAGACTCCTTTCAGTTCTGTGTTTGCTGTGTCCCTTGGTACCCAAGCCTGCTGTAGCCTTCTACTCCAGCCTGGGTGTCCATAAACTGATGGGAGATGGAGGGGACACATTTCTGAGGTGTTTTTGGCTTGTAGTGGGGGAAGGAGTGCTCCCGTGAATCATTCGGGATCTTCTATGTCAAAAGATTCTGAAGAGGGCTTCCCTGGTGGCGCAGTGGTTGAGAGTCCGCCTGCCGATGCAGGGGACACAGGTTCGTGCCCTGGTCCACATGCCGCGGAGCGGCTGGGCCCGTGAGCCATGGCCGCTGAGCCTGCGCATCCAGAGCCTGTGCTCCGCAACGGGAGAGGCCACAACAGTGAGAGGCCCGCGTACCGCAAAAAAAAAAGATTCTGAAGAAAATGGAGTATACACTTGGTGAACATAGTATGAGACATAGGAATGGAATGAGGAGTGCGTTAAGGGGGAGCAGTTTCAGAGACATTGAGAGAATGGGCATTTAGATAGAAATGTTGAATGAGAGAATATGAGAGTAGTTATTCAGAAGTAAGTGTTTGGGACCAAGATTTTAAGGTCACAACAAACCACCTAATTATGCTTTTCACCCCCATAAGTGGTTTCAGAAACACTATTTTATGGCAATTAAAGTTATTTTAAGAGGCAGCCAACAAGAGTTATTTTAAGAGGCAATTTAAGTATTTACTTTCATGCTATAACCTTTGCCTTGTTTGTCGTTGAGTTTAAGCCTTGAGACTGAAGACAAAAGGATAAAAGGACTTAAATTTTGAGATAATTACATGAATATTATAAATAATTGAAGCACCATGCCAACAAAAATTGACCTTTTCAAATTAGCAACACAAAATTGGTTATATCTAATTTACGGAAAACTATTTTTATCTTGTTATTTCATTATAATTATTCAACATATATTCCAAACAAGAGGAAGGAAAACTATTTTAAAATTCTCAAAACCAGTTAAAAAGCTCTTTAAATAATATGAATGAATAAATAAAATTTCTGGGTTTTATTAATCTGTTTAAAGAAGGACCTAAATCATATCATGTATTTAAAAATCATATATTTGTGTGTATGTATAAAGTATACATTTAATTTAAACACAATTTAATTGAGAAAAAAGTGGTGTGGGTTTTTTTCTTGTTAAAAAGTGGGAGAGGACAGAGGGTAAATATTTTCATATTAAATCCTTGCCTGGTGGAGGCTGAGAAGTGGAAAATGGGTTGTAAATGTTTGTTTTTGTTTCCATTAAAAAAACCAAACTTTGTTATTTTGCCAGCTTTGAAAGTCTGCCTTTTCTTTGAGGGACGGGGGGTGTGGTGCAAATCGGAGTGTATGGCCCACCAGTTCAAAAGACCCGGAGGGGTGTTACTTCCTTTTCTTCACAAGTTTAAAAGCTGTGGACGCCCAAGACCAGTCCCCAAGGGTGGGGAGAGGATGTGGCGTCACTCCTCTTGGTAGCTTTGGCAGTGGGACCACATCCATTGGAAGTCCTAGATTAAGTTCATTAACATTTTTAATCTGAGAGCAGGAAGGTGAAGAATCTGTGGCTCTGATTTGTGACTCTCAATTTCTAAGGACATGACCTACCAACCGCGCCACCGTCCTCTATCTTCCCTCATGAAGTCTTTGTTTTATTTTCGACTGCCTTACAGTAACTGACTTCACCTTCTCTCTTCCCTGCCCACTCTTGAGATGCCCCTTACCAGGAAATGACTCCGTCTTAATCCCAAAGGAATACTGAAAGAGGAGAGTGCATTGGTCTCAGAGAAGCTAATTGCTCCCTTAAATTAAAGCTCTTCTTCTAGAAGCTTGCTCTAGACTTTTTTGTTTTTAATATTTATTTATTTGTTTTGGCTGCTCCAGGTCTTAGTTGCGGCACACGGGATCTTTGTTGCGGCACACGGGATCTTTGTTGCGGCACACGGGATCTTTGTTGCAGCACACGGGATCTTTGTTGCGGCATGCATGTGGGATCTAGTTCCCTGACCAGGGATCAAACCTGGGTCCCCTGCATTGGGAGCAAGGAGTCTTACCCACTGGACCACCAGGGAAGTCCCTGCTCTAGACTGTAGAATTGTCCTCCCAGTGAAAAGCTTTTCAAATAGGCAGGCCAGGTCAAAGGAGCCGCACCCACATGTGTGAAATATTCATTTTCCTCTCTGAAACCTGTGCACGTTCTTACTCTCCCCAATATCCAATTCATTACCAAGTTTTACATGAGAAATATCTCTCAAAACCCTTTTCTTTCATTCATTTATTCAACAAATTTATTGACCATCTACTGTGTGTCAGGCTCTGCTAGCTACTGGGGATACAAGAGTAAAACAACTCTAGTGGAGAGCCCAGTAGAGCTCACAGTCTGGTTGATTGCTCCCCAGCTAAGCCAAACCAAACCAAAAAACCAGACCAGATCCCCATAGCACTGGTCACTTTTCCCTCCTAACTCTTGGCACATACACTTCTCCCCATTTTACAGATGAAAACACTGAGGGCTGGGACCATTACTTAACATGCCCTAGGTCACACTTGGTAATCGGCTAGAATTCTCTAAGAATCTTATTCTTTCATCATCCAAAAAGTATTGATCATTCACCATGTATCAGGCATGTCCTCAGGATATAGTGGTGAACAGAAAAGAATAGGTCCCTGATGTCATGCAGTTTATATTCTAGTGAAGGAGACAAATAGTAAATAAGAAAACAGGAATTATGTCAGAGTAGCTGGATGGCTACTTAGCTCTGGATGGTCAGGGAAGGCAACTTTTTTTTTCTTTTTGGCTGCATTGGGTCTTCGTTGCTGCGCGCGGGCTTTTTCTAGTTGCGGTGAGTGGGAGCTACTCTTTGTTGCGGTGCGCAGGCTCTAGGCACGCAGGCTTCAGTAGTTGTGGCTCGTGGTCTCAGTAGTTGTGGCTTGCGGGCTCAGTAGTGGTGGTTCATGGGCTCAGTAGTTGTGGCTTGCGGGCTCTAGAGCGCAGGCTCAGTCGTTGTGGCGCATGAGCTGAGTTGCCTCGTGACATGTGGGATCTTCCCGGACCAGGGCTCGAACCCGTGTCACCTGTGTTGGCAGGTGGATTCTTAACCATTGCACCACCAGGGAAGCCTGGGAAGGCAACTTTTTAAGTCTCTGTAACCTCTACAGATATACTTCATATTTTATACCTCTGTCCATTTTCCCAGAGTGGTAAAAAAGTAAAATCTTTAGGAGGGTCAGACTAGTTTTTAGAACAGCAAAGAGAGGAAGCTGGGTATATTTTGTTTCCTAGGGCTCCTGTAACAAAGTACCACAAAACTGGGTGGCTTAAAACAACAGAAATGTATGTCTCACGGTTCTGGAGGCTAGAAGTCTGAAATTAAGCTGTCAGCAGGGCCATGTTCCTTCTGAAACCTCAGGGGAGAATCCTTTCCTTCCTCGCTCCTAGCTTCTGGTGGCTTGCGGTGACCCTTGGCAGCCCTTAGCTTACAGCTGCAATCTCTGCCTCCGTTGTTACATGGCGTTTGCCCTGAGTCTGTCTCTGTGTTTCCTCTTCTTATAAGGACACCAGTCAAGTTGGATTAAGGGCCCATCCTTCTCCAGTATGACCTCATTTAAAAAATGTATATATTTTTAATTTTATTGAAGTATAGTTGATCTACAATGTTGTGTTAATTTCTCCTGTACAGCAAAGTCACTTATACATATATATATTCTTTTTCATTATGGTTTATCACAGGATATTGAATATAGTTCCCTGTGCTATACAGTAGGACCTTGTTGTTTATCCAGTCTCTATCTAATAGTTTGCATCTGCTAATCCCAACCTCCTACTCCATCCCTCCCCCACCCCCCCCCCCTTGGCAACCACGGATGTTCTCTATGTCTGTGAGTTGTTTCTGCTTCACAGAGATGTTCATTTGTGTCATATTTTCGATTCCACATATGAGTGATATTATATGATATTTGTCTTTCTCTATCTGACTTACTTCATTAGTATGGTAATCTCTAGGTTCATCCATGTTGCTTTAAATGGCATTGTTTCATTCTTTTTATGGCTGAGTAATATTCCATTGTATATATGTGCCACATCTTCTTTATCCATTCCTCTGTCAATGGACATTTATGTTGTTTCCATATCTTGGCTATTGTAAATAGTGCTGCTGAGAACACAAGGGTGCATGTATGTTTCTGATTATAGTTTTGCAGTAAGACTTCATTTTAACTTAACTAATTATATCTTCAAGGACCCTATTGCCAAATAAGGTCACATTCTGAGGTTCTGGGGGTTAGTATTTCATAAGTTGCATGAAGCCTTTTTAAATTTTCATATGGTCAAATTTATCAGTTTTTGTGAGGGTTTAAGTCATCCTTAGAAAGGCCTTCCCCACTCTGAGACTGAAAATATCTCCCATAGTTTCTTATAGATGCTTATCATTTCATTATTGGTGAATAATCCTGTGATCCATCTGAAATTTATTTTAGTGTACAGTATTCCATCATATGTCTTCTTAGCAATGCCCCATGTCCCCCACCACCCCCACCCCAAAACAAACAAAAAGACGACGAACTGGCAAAAAAAAAATATTTTACAGTGCAAAGGGCCAATTTCATTAATATATGAAAAGTCCCTGTAAATCGATAAAGATGAATAATCCAATAGAAAATGGCACAGGATTAAGACAGTTCACTGAAAGGAATACAAATGGCTCTTAAACATATGAAAAGTTGCTCATCTCATTCATTGCAAATTAAAATTATACCAAAATACCATTTTTTGGTCATCTATCAAAGTGCCAAAGATTTGATAACCCACTGTTGACCAGAGTTTAGGAAACGGTCATGTACATATATGACCAGTAGGTGTGTAAATTGGTGCATCCTCTATAGAGGGCAATTTGGCAATATCTGTGAAAATTTTAGATGAACACATCCTTTGGAATACTCTCACTTCTAGGAGAAAGATGTCCTCCTGGTACCAGGAAGGAGAGAAGATTTTTATTACTGGAGCTGGGGAGTTGATGCCAAGATGAGTCTGCACAAACAAACCTTACTGAAGTAATCCTTATCTTCTGTTATTTCCCCCCGTATATTTCCTAGCCACTTTCCCAAAATTTACTACCCTTAAAAACCCAACCCCCCTTTCCTTTGTTTTGTTTTTTTTTGTGATAAATTTATTTATTTATTTTTGGCTGCATTTTGTCTTCGTTGCTGCATGCGGGCTTTCTCTATTTGCAGCAAGCGGGGGCTACTCTTCATTGAGGTGCGCGGGCTTCTCATTGCGGTGGCTTCTCTTGTTGTGGAGCATGGGCTTCAAGCATACGGGCTTCAGTAGTTGTGGCTTGTACTCTCTAGAGCGCAGACTCAGTAGTCGTGGCACACAGGCTTAGTTGCCCCCTGGCATGTGGGATATTCCTGGACCAGCAGTCAAACCTGTGTCGCCTGCATTGGCAGGCGGATTCTTAACCACTGCACCACCAGGGAAGTCCCCCACCCCTTTTCCTTTTTTTCCTAGTCATTTCTCCACATTTTTTTGCCCTTTGTTAAAATTGTATATAAGCCCTCAAGTCTAATCACTTCTTTGGGTTTTTCACTTCTTTTCCATGAAGCTCCAAATGCCACATAAAAATATTAACATCAAAAAAATCTGTATGGGGCTTCCCTGGTGGCGCAGTGGTTGAGAGTCTGCCTGCTGATGCAGGAGACACGGGTTCGTGCCCCGGTCTGGAAGATCCCACATGCCGCGGAGCGGCTGGGCCCCTGAGCCATGGCCGCTGGGCCTGCGCGTCTGGAGCCTGTGCTCCGCAACGGGAGAGGCCACCAACAGTGAGAGGCCCGCGTACCAAAAAACAAAAAAAAAAATCTGTATGTTTTTCTCCTATTAATCTGTCTTTTGTCAGTGTAATTCACAGGCCCAAATAACAGAACCTGGGAGGGTAGAAGAAAAGTTTTTCTTCCCCTAGCTGGGTCAGATGGTAATTCTATGTTTAAGTTTTCCACCGTGGCTGCATCATTTTATACTCCCACCAACAGTGCACAACAGTTCAGTTTCTCCACATCTTTGCCAATCTTTATTTTCTTTTTTTTTTATTGTAGTCAAACTAAATGGGTGTGAGGAGGTATCTCACAGTAGATTTGATTTGCATTTCCCTAATGATTAGTGATATTGAGCATCTTTTTATGTGCTTATTGACCATTTATGTATCTTCTTTGGGGAAATGTCCACTCAAGTCCTTTGCCCGTTTTTAATTCAGTTGTTTGGTATTTTTGTTGTTGAGTTTTAGGAATTCTTTATGTATTCTAGGTATCAATCTTTTATTAGATGTATGATTTCCAAATATTTTCTCCCATTCCTTGGGTTGCCTTTTCACTCTTTTGATAGTGTCCTTTGATGCACACTGGTTTTCAATTTTTTTTTTTTGCGATATGTGGGCCTCTCACTGTTGTGGCCTCTCCCGTTGCGGAGCACAGGCTCCGGTTGCGCAGGCTCAGTGGCCATGGCTCACGGGCCCAGCTGCTCCGTGGCATGTCGGATCTTCCCGTACCAGGGCACGAACCCGTGTCCCCTGCATCGGCAGGCGGACTCTCAACCACTGCGCCACCAGGGAAGCCCTGGTTTTCAATTTTTTAAAGTTAATTAATTAATTTTACCTTTGGCTGTGTTGAGTCTTTGTTGCTGCACGCAGGCTTTCTCTAGTCGCGGCGAGCTGGGGCTACTCTTTGTTGTGGTGCACAGGCTTCTCATTGCGGTGGCTTCTCTTATTGTGGAGCACAGGCTCTAGGCGTGTGGTCTTCAGTGGGCTCAGTAGTTGTGGTTCACGGGCTCTAGAGCGCAGGCTCAGTAGTTGTGGCACATGGGCTTACCTGCTTCGCAGCATGTGGGATCTTCCCGGACCAGGGCTCATACCCGTGTCCCCTGCATTGGCAGGTGGATTTTCAACCACTGCACCACCAGGGAAGCCCAGGTTTTCAATTTTGATGAAGTCCAACCTTATCTATTTTTTCTTTTGTTGCCTATGTCTTTGGTGTCATATCTAAGAAATTATTGCCAAATCCAACATGGTAAAAACTTTTCTCTGTGTTTCTTCTAACTGGTTTATTGTTTTAGCTCTTATTTTGTGTCTTTGATCTGTTTGAGTCAGTTTTATTATGTGGTGTAAGGTAAGGGTCTGCCTTCATTTTCTTGCATATTATGGATATCTAGTTTTCCCAGCGCCACTGTTTGAAGAGACTGTTCTTTCCTCATTGAATGGTCTTGGCACTTTTGTCTAAAATAGTAATATATTTTAAACAAAACAAGAAATATGTTGTCGATATCATATCACAATGTGATAGCACAATATAGAATAAGAATATCATTAATATGTTTTTCCTCGTAAACACATTGATATAGATTTACTGCTGGATACATAATATAAACTCACTTGGTATTTACTTGACAACATAAGAATATGAGCTTGCCCACAGTATCTTATGAAACAATGCCTTATACATTTAAAAATAACCCATTGTTTCATTACACTTAACCTGGATTCCATGTTATAAGCTATATAAATAGCAGAAATTCATGAGAAACACATAACCAATGAAGTACCAGTGCAAGGATATTTCTAGGGAATTATAAAAATATCTGATTTAGCAATAGGAGTATAAAAGACTTCTATTAGAATATCAACCCATTCCCATCTTAAAGTCTAGTTCCTTGAAAATTATGGTCCAAAAATCTTACTGATGCAAACGAGAATCACAAAAACCATACGGTGAACAAGGTAAAACACTAAATTGACAATAATAAAGCTAAACTAACAATAATTGACATTTAAAGGAAAGACTAAGCCAACCTAATACCTAAAGACGAACCTGAGTCAACATTGACAGTACACACTTAACAAAGCCTTCTAGCTGGAAAACAGAGGAATTCCAGCTATCTGGGTGTTTGCATTGTGGGATCTTTGCAAAGTTGTTGACAACTCAACTTCCCAGTACAATGCTGAATCAGTTCCTGTGTAAGCTTGAGTTAAGGGTCAATATGCTGGTTTATGAATAGCAAAGATGCGTTACCTTTAATAACTTCTGTAGGTTATTAGTAGTCTTTAGAGTTATATAAAAATTTACCCTTTAGGGACTTCCCTGGCGGTCCAGTGGTTAAGACTCCATGTTTCCACTGCAGGGGGCGTGGGTGTGTTCCCTGGTCAGGGAAGATCCCACATGCCCCAGGGTGTGGCCAAAAGAAAAAATTTACCCCTTAAAAAGAAAAAAAAAGAACTCCTGCATTTTTTGTGTGTAGGAACCAGGGAAAGGACTTTCAAGTTTTGGGTTAGTGGACGGCCCCTTAGGAGGTGCACTTGGAGAAAAAAAGCTAACCCTGAGAAGGGTGTGTGATATGGGGTGAGGTGAGAGAGTGGAGGACCAAAGAAGAGGGTTGACTCCGGAGACCCTTGGAGAAAGATAAAAGTGGCCTAGATTTCACAGCAGAGCTCTCTTGAGCTAAGCTGGAAAGAATGTGAAGGCTATGTGCAGTTGAGAATTATGAAGTGCTCTGTGTTAGTAAGTACTGTGCTCTTTAGAATTCAGAGAAGCCTGAAAAGCATTTTGGCCCTTTAGGAATTTTCCACAGAGCTGAGGATGAGGGGATATGTTTATGTTTAAATAGCAATTCAAGTGATACTCTACTTTTACATTTATATGACCTTTATTCTCAAGCCCTTCTACATAGTTTATTTTAGAATTGACAGCCCCCAACAGTGTTAGGAATTCTGGAGAGAGGGAGTTCTGGAGAGACTGCAGTAGGCTGAAGTGGCCAGAAAGTGTTTGGATAAAGAAGTAAGGTTGGAGTTGAGCCCTGAGCTGGGTTTTCCAAAATAGGATGTGTTAAGAGGCTCTGAGAAGGTGAGATTGACTGAATTGGAGGTGAGTCCCAAAGAATGCACAGACGCAGGTAGACGAGGGTGTGGCAAGTTCAACTTTAGGTTACTCAGAACTCAGAACCCTGGAGGGTTTGGGAGGTCAGGAAAGTGTCAGATTTTGGAAAGACCACACATTAGCAATCATCAATCTCAAACCTCGGTCTCCTCCCATTCATTCTCCCCACAGTCCCAAGCAGTCTTTGCGTTAACACAGTTTCATTTGTGTAACTTCTTTCAAAAGCTCCCTCTCCTTGCCTACACCATAAAATCGAAAATTCCAACATATACAGCACACTCCATGGTCTGCTTTGCACATCATCCCAGTGGTGTAAGAGTGGGATGGTGTGAGAAGCTGTCCACTTCAGGGAGGCGGGCTTTTGCATATGTTCTTACTTGTTTCTAGAAAGCCCCTTGTATACCCTAGCTAAGTTACTTTCAATATTATAATGCATTCACCTCTTAGGTGTCAGGCATTCTGCTCAACCATGGAAATACAAAGATGTGTACAACATCAAAATTATATGACTTACAGGCCAAATGGTATTAAACATAAAGGTAATTAAACATTTCATATTAAGTGGACTCTGTCACCTAATACATGAATCATCTTGAAGTTTTGTCTGAAAATAAATTTAAAAATTTCAGAAGCTTACATGGATTTTTAATGATTGAAATGAATATTCCAACCCATAAATAAGTTTGTACCTCCTATTGTTCAGGTAGCGCAGTTTTGAAGTCAACAGATTGTTGCTTCCTTACGTGACATAGTCAGGACCAGAAATTTGAATGTCAACTGCAAAAAGTAGATTAAAACTGAGGATCAAAGAGTGACACATAGATACCTTAAACAGTTCCATTTAATTTGAACTATACGATGTGCATTCATTTGCTATTAGTTTGATGTAGGATCAAGACTTTTCCTTTGCCTATGGACTTTTTCCTCCTTTTCTCATTTTCAACTTTCTCATCATTTTCATAAACTATCTATGATTTTTAGTTTCAGTTTCCTTAAAGTTGAGTGAGAAATTAAAGGTACTTGGGGAGCAATCTGAGTATAGAAACCTTCTGAGTTTTTGTATTTTTTCCTTCCAGTCTTTTACAGTTGTCTCTACCATGTCTAACTTGACAACAAATGTTTTAACAACATCTTTATTGAGTCTTTTAACAATTAACTTGTTTTTCATAGGAATATCTTTCTTTTGGGCGTCTGTCGTATTTCATTACTTTATATAATATTTAATTAATTTGTGTGTGTGTATATATATACATATATATGTATATATATACACATATATATATATATAAGTACAAGTGGCAATATCACATTTGGGTAAAACACAAGGCTTGCTACCACCAATTCCACTGTTGGGAGGAGAGTTAGGACAGTTCACTAGAAACTGGCCTTCCAACTGTGAGATTCCAGGGTGCTGAGGGCATCACAAAGTACTTAAACTCAGCTGGTATGTTATAGAAATAGCTGGTATGTTTTTTTAAATGGTCTCTATTCTTTATTAAGTAAGTAATAATATGGTTTATAAGATATGAGTTATCTGAGGACTGAGACTGTATCAGTCAGAACTTCTTTGGTTGCAAGTGACAGAAACTGAACTCAAACCAGCTTATGCATAAAAGGGAATCTAGTGATTTGGAGAACTGAAAAGTCCAGGAGTTGACTTGGCCTCAGGGTTTCTTCTCAGCCCATCTCTCCCGTCTCCTCTGCTTCTCACAGCATATTAGTCTCATATTCTCATACTTGCACTTCCTCTGGGTAACTGAGGAAGAT